>NC_137674.1:88475956-88775956 GCF_963989245.1 Nansenia antarctica | reverse complement strand
GTGTTATGCATTGTGACTGTGTAAATGTTTTATATCTGTATTGTGAATTGTATAGGGGACCAAAATAAACATTCTCAACTCAACTCAACTCAAGATACCATGTTTACATCTCATGGCTCTATGGTAGATACCATGTTTACATCTCATGGCTCTATGGTAGATACCATGTTTACATCTCATGGCTCTATGGTAGATAGATACCATGTTTACATCTCATGGCTCTATGGTAGATACCATGTTTACATCTCATGGCTCTATGGTAGATACCATGTCTACATCTCATGGCTCTATGGTAGATACCATGTTTACATCTCATGGCTCTATGGTAGATACCATGTTTACATCTCATGGCTCTATGGTAGATACCATGTTTACATCTCATGGCTCTATGGTAGATACCATGTTTACATCTCATGGCTCTATGGTAGATACCATGCTGAAAGTGCAAAAGGAGAAAGGCTATTAAGAGACGTCAAAACGTAAAGTTGAAGTGAAACAGCGATGTGATCTAACGCTGGCAGGCAGTGATTCTCAGGTTTTGATGTGAGTAAAAACATTTAATTGGTTGCTGTTTTCCGAGAGTCTGAGGCTGGACAGCTATAATAGTCCAAAATGCGTGCATCGCTCTAATGCAAGCGTCGGTATTAGCAGCATTTTTATGTTCTGCAATATTGTTATGTTAGCCTCATTTAAGTATTCAGAGGGTTTAGAGAACGAATGGCACATAGAGAGTTTTTATAAATGGAACCGTGTACTCCATCACCTCATCAACGCAATCTAGACATTATAATGTTCCAGACCTTTGCTTGAGGACATTTTCTCTAACTGGACCTTGTTGAATGTTTGCTGAATACCCCTGCTATAGTTGTTTGGTGACAGGGCTATGTATGTAATCTGCATAGTTGTGGTAGGCAATTTTGTTCTTTTTTATGATGCGTCCCAATGGAAGCATATAGAGATTGAATAGGAGGGGGGATTGACCCTTGGGGAACCCCACATGTCATTTTAATTTGGTCGCACACAAAGTTGCCAATGGAGACATAATAGCTTCTGTCCTGTAGGTAGGATCTAAACCAGTCTAGTAGTACTAAAACTGAGATTTTGCTGGAGTCAGTGTTCACACGAATGTCATTAAGGACCTTCATTTGGGCTTGAGTGGTTTGGGGAGTTGGGGGCTGGGAGTGAGGGTGGGGGGAGAGAAGGGGGGGCTGCACCGTCGCTTTAGTGGCTCAACAAGTTGGCTAACGATCTGTCTTGCCCTGGCGACTGAAGGGCGCAGTTCAGCCAGCTGTGATGAGTTTGGAGGGCCCTTTACTGTAGCCTGTGATGAGTTTGGAGGGCCCTTTACTCTAGGCTGTGATGAGTTTGGAGGGCCCTTTACTGTAGGCTGTGATGAGTTTGGAGGGCCCTTTACTGTAGGCTGTGATGAGTTGGGAGGGCCCTTTACTGTAGGCTGTGATGAGTTTGGAGGGCCCTTTACTGTAGGCTGTGATGAGTTTGGAGGGCCCTTTACTGTGGGCTGTGATGAGTTTGGAGGGCCCTTTACTGTAGGCTGTGATGAGTTTGGAGGGCCCTTTACTGTAGGCTGTGATGAGTTTGGAGGGCCCTTTACTGTAGGCTGTGATGAGTTTGGAGGGCCCTTTACTGTGGGCTGTGATGAGTCGCAGGTCTGTGGGGAGACCTGGGGCCTCATTTATAAAGCTTTGCGTACCTACACACCTTTGCAAAGCAAGAACATTTCCGTCACCAACATTCGGATTTATAAAACGGTGCACACGCCAGTGGAATTTGCAAGTTCCACGCCTGCTTCCAATCAACTCTGTTGCACACGTGAACGAGCATCTTGTCCCACCCTTTTTGACGCCCATAGTTGCCTATAATAATAATAATATGTTTTTATTTCTATAGCACTTTTCCTGCAAACGTTGCATATAAATGGTCAGTCAAACGCCCGACAGAACGCAGAAAAAAAATACTTTTCACCCAATCAGTCAATTTCCGCGCAACAAACGTTCTCGCCAGACCATATATAACATGTTCCAGACTGCATCGACAACGGAATCAGTTTAAACGTGATTCGTCCTACTGTTTACCTTATTATTTATGATAATGTCATAGCATCCAAGTATTGGTATAATATGTAGCCTATAATAATTACAGATCCAATTAAATATGATTCCCGATTAAACTACAACATTTGAGAGGTTGTTTTTGCAAAAACAGATACCTCGCTTTGTAGTTATTATACTAAATCATTTATCTTTTAGATTAGATTAGATTCAACCTTATTGTCATTGAGAAGTACTAAGACAAGGAAACGCAGATGCATTTCATGATCGTCGCCCCAGACCGAGGGCGATTGATGGTTATTTTGTCTTTCTGTCATTTTCAAATAATCGTACAACAGTTGTCTCCTTCTCAACAAGCTGCTTGCTGATGGTCTTGTAGCCCATTCCAGCCTTGTGCAGGTCTACAATATTGTCCCTGACGTCCTTTTTGGTCTTGCCCATGATGGAGAGGTTAGAATCTGATTGATTGATTCTGTGACTTGCGTACGTACATGCGTATGTACATTTTCCCGCAAATTTGGGATTTATAAAAAAGGAACTTGGCGTGAAACTGTGCGCACCTCTAAGCACACTGGCACCCATGCGTACGCATAGAAACTGGAGAAATGAGCAACTGCGACTCTGCTGGCAGAAGGATGAAAGAGGAGAAACGCTTTGAAATGGATACCATTTCCACCGACATAAGAAATATTGCCTCTCACGTATTATGAAGGAGTGCACACAAAGGATACGTGCACACTGCACATATCTTATTCGTCCTTGTCCTATACGCATCACACTATATACATATATCTTTACTGTACATATCATATTGATATTCATGCAAATATATTTACTTTTTACATAAATATTCATTGCACGTAGCGCGAGGTTGACCACCGTCCGCATTGACTTCACAGTAATGTACGTCTTCATAAGGGTAACGTTCCCGATAAGTCCAATGATTGCAATATCCATACAGTGAAGAACATGAACAGGCCCACTGTAGACAATTGACTATCATCCCCAAGTAGGCCTACACCCCATCCCTATGTATACGGACTACGAAAACTTTAAGCGCACAGATTACTGAACTATTATTACTAGTTGCATCACTAGTGTATCCTGTCTTAGCTGTAATATTGTCACCTTTATCTTGTATAATGCCTATTGCCTTATGTCTTGTGCTGCCATGTCAGGAACCGAAGCCTACGAATTTTACTCTCTTAATGTAACGTAACAATAAACTTGAAACATGCTTGGCTTTTCTACAATGCAGGTTAGATGACGAACTGCATTTCCTTGTGACAACCTTGGTACTTGACTCAATGACAATAAGATTGAATCTAATCTAAAAGAAAAAACATGATTTAACATAATAAATACAAAGGGAGATATGTTGTACAGTTTAATCGGGAATCATATTTAATTGAATCTGTAATTATTAAACAATACTTGAATGTTATGAAATGTATTATCATAAATAATAAGGTGAACACGTTGTCGATACAGTCTGGATATTATACGAGAGTTTCATGTGTTCGTTAAGCGGAACTACTGCGCAGAAATTGAGTGGGTGAATTATTTTTCGCCTTCTGACAGGCATTTCACTGACCAATAATAGGCAAAGCATGGGTGTTAAAAAGGGTGGGGCGAGACGCTCGTTCCCTTGCGCAACATTTAATTAGGGTTGATTGGGATAAAGGGAAGCAGGTGTGGGAAGAGTGGCCCGCAAATTCCACTTGCGTGCGCGTGCGGTGCGCCTTTTATAAATCAGAATCCAAATGTTCTTGCTTTGCGTACGACGAAACTCTCTTCTCTCGTCTATATAATATCTATGTTCCAGACTGCTTCAACAACGGAGTCAGTTTAAACGTGATTCGTCCTACTGTTCACCTTACTATTCATGATAATACATGTCATAACATCCAAGTATTGTTTAATAATTACAGATTAAGTAAGACAAGTAAGACAAGATACACTGGTGGTGCAATTAGTAATAATAGATAGCTGAGTAATAAAGTGTCTGTGCGCTTAAAATGTTCGTAGTCCGTATAGATGGGGTGTGCTTGTGGATGATAGTCAATTGTCTAGTGGGCTTGTTCATGTTCTTCAATGTATGGATATTGCGATCATTGGACTTATCGGGCCTTACCCACTGAGCACTCGGGAACAGTGAATCAGGAACAGTGCTCAACTTGTCCAGCCTCGCGCTATGTGCAATGAATATGAATATAAAAAGTTAATATATTTGCATGAATATCTATATACGAACAAAGATATATGTAGGTTACACTGTGATGGGTACAGGACAAGGGAGAATAAGAGATGTGCAGTGTGCACGTATATTCTTTGTGTGCACTCACATAATATGTGAGGTAATATTTCGATTTATGTTGGTGGAAATTGTATCCATTTCAAAGCGTTTCTCCTGTTTCATCCTTCTGCCAGCGGAGTCGCAGTTGACATTTCTCGAGTTTCTATGCGTACGCATGGATCATAGTGTGCGTAGCCTAGAGGTGCGCACAGTTTTTATAAATCCCCAAATTGCGGGAAAATTTGCTTACGCACCCTAGTGTGCGTACTCAAGCTTTATAAATGAGGCCCCTGGAGCTGTGAACTACTGTGAATAGGGATGTCCCGATCCCATTTTTTCACTACCGATACCGATACCTGGGCTTCAGGTATCTGCGATACCGATATCAATCCGATATTTGTATTTATTGTTTTACTCCTGAATAATAACAAATACTTCCCCAGTATATAGTCCACAACAACAGTTGGATATTAAAGACTGCCAGCCTTTATTCAAGCAACAAAAACAGTACTCTGCAGTACTCAGTGACCAACTGGTTTAAAGTTAAAACAATTTAAACTGCAGCATTAATCATTGTAGATTTCTAGTTTTTATTCTATTTATCTTCTCTTACAAATGGCAAATCAATTATAGCACCCTTTTTAAAAGTGTAGCCCGCTGAGTGAGACCGATATCGCAGCGACATGCGATATCAATATCGGATCGGGACATCCCTAACTGTGAACAATTCAGTTGACTGTGCTGAGTCTGAATAATCCTGCATTGTAGGCCTTTCAGTTGTCTCAAGAGCATCGAGAGAAGGGGGAGCAGAGGGTATGAGGTTGAAGAGTATGTTGTTTGTTAAATGGTATTTTCCCGATCTGTTTAAGTGGAGGCCCATTCTTTTGAATAGGTCGCTCTGCCTCCAGAATATGTTCCAGTGGTCAATAGATTTCAGCCCTTTAAGTTTGCACGCTCCCGAAAGCCGAGTGTTAAGGCTTAGCAGCTGAATTCGAAGTTACCTCTGGCAACAGTGGGAAGCGGTCCACAGATGAATGTTTCAATCTTAAGCTTGTCAAGTCTATTGAAATGTTCCATAAAATCACGTCTCATTTTACATGGATCGGTTGATCCCACGTGTAATATGAGCCGCTTTGTGTCTGGATATTTAGTCAGGATTTGCAATTTTTTACCTCTTACATTTCTGATCGCCGAGTCTCCAATCATCTGTGAGGTCTGTTTCATCCGCTGCATGTCACATGGAGAAGCAGAGGAAGGAGGGGATGTTCTTGAGCGGGCCAGGGAGTCACCAGGGGGGGCTGGGGAGCCACGTGATTCCCAGGCTCTTGCGGCCTCTGAAATCTTGGCTTGACGCCGCTCCGCGGGCCTGTCTTGTTCTGTGCGTTTTGCCCGGCGCCTCTGAGTCTTACCTCAGTGTTGTTCATTCATGCAAGCCCAAGGCTCGGGCATATTTGTTGCTAACGATGCTAACGAGGACTTCGGTTGGCTGCTTTTCAGTAGTTTAGACGGGGGATAATTAATCTCTCCAGTGCACTGTAAGTCAGTCAGAACCTGCATAGTCTGACAGTCCTGGTCTCTCCCCTTGTGTGGGATTGATCTATCAGGGCTGGTTCAATCCCCAGTCTAACCTAGTGGGCTATAGGACAGCCACATCCGTCTACATTACATTGACATTTTTGACACTTTCATCCAAAGCGACTTACTTGTCTTAATATGTTCGGCAATAATTTGTCAATGTAATAATTCGGCAATAATTCGGCAATAATTTGTCAATTTGGAAATTTCTTATTTCCTTGAATTTATACCATGGCTATATAGCAATTATGCTAATTAACCATTGTGTTACTCCCCCAATCCACTTGGTCATACAATTTGACCTTTTCACCCTTGTATTATGTTGGGCCAAACTCACACGTATATGACGTACAGGCATGTTTATCTTTTTTTATTTTATTACACCTTTTCTTTAACAATATATTTGAGAAACCAGAGAGACACCATCATGTTTTGCAGTATAAACTATAGGTATATATCTATTTAAAATAATATTTTTTTAGCCTTGATTGGCTACGAGTAGTTGACAGAGTGCAGCAGCGTGCACTGGGCCTGGTCTTCAAGATACGCTACACCACAAAGACACCCAAGTACCTGTCAACATACTTCCAAAAAGTGAACAACGTCCACACATACAACACCAGAGGAAGCTCCACGAACCACGTTCAACCGCGTTGCACCACAAACAAGGGGTTAAACTCGTTTGCAAACTATGCAGTAAAAATGTGGAACGCCCTTCCTATAATCTTAAAGGAGTGCAAAACACTGCCCACCTTCAAAACCACTCTCAAATTTTTTTTACAGGAGGCTGCAATCCGTAACTGGACCCTCTAAATCAAAAATCAGATTAAAAGACCCGAACTACCCACTGTACATACTTTGTGTTTTGTCCCCCGCCCCCACCTGTGGTGTATGTCCCCACCTGTCCTACCCGCTGTACATACCTTATGTTTTGTTGTATTGTTCTTCCCATGATGGATGTATGTTTATCTTGTAGATAGTAATAGTTATTTGTCTGTATTATCTTGTAGATAGTACTAGTTTTTTTTGTCTGTCTTACATGTAACGATGAATTGAGAATCAAGGACCCCAATTGAAATAAGCCAGTGGCTTTCTTGGGTTTTTATCCTGTTAGTTGACCTTGTATGTAATATGTACTTTCATGTACCTACTTCTGCAAATCTTCTAATAAAGTTTTCAATCAGTGTAACACAAAACGTAATACGGCACATGTCGTAAAGCCCAAACTGTCGTAAACACAGACGTAACACTATACACATTCTAAACGTCTACGAGTTTGTGTATTTGTTTGTGTCATCATTAGGGGTTGTCTGTCTGGGATATTCGTTGAAATATCATAGAAATAGTCTAGGCCTATAGTCTTTAGTGCACACAATGATCAAGAACGGACACCACCAAATGAACACCCCAGGGAAAGACGCAGGGACGACCCTCGGCGCTACAGCTTGCAGTCCGGAGAAGAGAAGACGAATCATCCGGGTGTGGTGCGATGGGTGGTAAGTGATTTACGATTCCCAGCAAGTTGATGTGACGATGATGCATTGTTGCAAAGATCATGCTTGGGGCAATGTATCAAATGATTCGCGTAAGGGTATCACCTAGTGCTCGATTCCTCTCCTATAAACACGGCCTAATGAAATAGTTAGAGTTCAGGTGTTCAATACAATACATCATGCAATAGGCCTATAATTAAAATACAGGCTAATGTAATAGATGATACAATATCATTTCCACATTCATCTATAATGAATGCCTAATACATTTCCAACAACGCGTCACATTCTGTACCATAAACAGAATGTTACTCTACTTGTCAGGGTAAGCAATGAGAGATGTTCTAATGGGCTGCCACATGTTATGACAACAGCCCAGTCTGTCTATAGATATTCACTTACACTTTCGAGTTCTAGCGTTAAGGCGGAGAGATGCTCAGCGACCGTAGATAACCTGCATACGAGCACGGTGTGCAAACAAGCGTGACAAATGACTCTAGTTCGCTGTGTTAAAACATAATGTTCTCACTTATTTTCTGTATAATAACCAGGTTCCATTGTACTGCATACCAAGCCCATTCTCTCTTGATGCAGAATAACTAGTATGATGAGTGGCCGGTTATTGCCATCCCCCCAAAAATCCAGACTCAAACACCTATGCTCATGTGCTGTAACACAAAGTAAGATAACTCAAGGTTGGATAAATGCCAGGCCAGCACTAACATAACACATTCCTTAGATACACTCTGCACAGTCTATGCCTCTATGGTGCTACTGTGTACCCAAACCCCTCAATATCTGACCCTCTCTAACAACAGGCACTGACAGGCCACCCCACAGCGAGGTGATCAACTTTACTCTGTGCACATCATGCCTTTATGTTGTAACCTGCTTATGAAGCATGGCGAAAAAACCACAAACAATCCTGCCATTGTCCAGCAGGCAGTTTTGTGTGGAAAAGAGGAGTGACAAAACTAGTAATGACATTGTCTTTAGAAGTGGCCTGGTTATGCAATGAGAAATGCCACAGCCTCCTGGGCCAGTGTGGGCTCAGGGCAGGAAAGAAAAAAATGCTTTGAATTTGTGTGAGTGAAGACCAGGATTATGGTGGCTTTCTCTGGGAGAATTCCAGCCATTTCGGTGCGTCCGCCTAACTGTGGTTTGATGGAATGTTGCAGAATGTTTCGGATGCCAGAATATTAAACGGTGGGGTGAGCTCCCAAAGATAGCCAGTGTCAACAGAGCTCATTTCAGTAACCCCTCTAACCCCTACGGCCCACACCTGCTATGGCCACTAGAGTTTATGCAGCCTTGCTCACCCCTCACTAAATACATTGTTTGCCATACAGTGCATCACCAGTGTTTCCTCTATATGCATTTATTCGTGGCGGGCCGCCACGAATACATTTTCTCCGCCACTAATTGATTCAGTCCACTTTATGACCGGAGAACAGAAAAAAATCAGATTGAAGCTAGTTTAGGCCGCTTTCAGACCTACATTTCGTTCCGATTTAGGATGGAGTAAGTTACAATATGTTACAATGTTGCAATTAACCTCGTCGGCGACGCGCTTGCAAAACAGTTTTGTGATTGGTCCGAATTTAGCAGGACATTTGGATTTCTGGAAATCCCTTCCCTCTCTCTTCGCCCGTCGCCTGTCCCTTTAATCCCGTAAACGTATCCTAATTGAAAATGCAACATCATCAGCGACGACCGTGGGTTCTTGCATTTACTGCTGTTCTCTGGTTCATGTTCTTATACCAGTGCTCACTATAGAGTATTTTAAATGAACATTCGTAATGTAGTCTAGTCTCTGATGTTCATGGTCAACTAAATCAGGCTATTTTGTGAAACAAATAATGTTCCCGAGCAGCCTCGCATCTAACGCTAGCTTCGAACTATTGATAGCATAAACGTTGGTAAATGTCACAAACGACACAGTATTGGCAGGGGGAAAGAAGGGGAGTCGAATTTTTATTCACAACGGATTTACATGCTGGAAAAACATGCAGCTAAAATTCAGGGAACATTTGGACAATAAGAGACACAACGGAGCTGTGGTCGCGTGGTCTAATTACAGGGCAATATGGCGTTAACATATTGAGTTTATTTATGATAGTGATTATTACCCCAGGCATTGGAGACAGACCAACCATTGATAACACGTATAACCATTGATGAAACCCCCTAGCACTCGTAGAACATCGTGATTTTTTCCTCGTGTTTTCGTAACTAATTGTTCTAAATTATGGAGCATGAATGTACCCAATCAACCGAATACCATGGTATTTTTTTTTAGGAACTGAAATTACTTTTTCTGAGTGAAATTGGCAATAAGAATAGAGTAAGCGCTTAGTATGTCCAATGTGCCCTATTCCAATAGGAGTATTTTAAGGTAATTATATGACATTTAATGGAACCATGAGTGATTGTGGAAAAAATGTGTAGCTAACTTTATATAGGGCTAATGTTACCAGGGTGTAGGTCTTTATATAGGCCTAATGTTACCAGGGTGTAGGTCTTTATAGGCCTAATGTTACCAGGGTGTAGGTCTTTCTATAGGCCTAATGTTACCAGGGTGTAGGTCTTTCTATAGGCCTAATGTTACCAGGGTGTAGGCCTTTATATAGGCCTAATGTTACCAGGGTGTAGGTCTCGTCCACTTCGAACTCCTTCTGGGTAATCTGCGCCGGTGAGAGGTTGCAGTCGGGGTCAGGCGTGTTGCGTAACTGTATCATGGCACGCAGAAAGCGGTCATGATCGAGACTGCCAGTCGGGCCAGTGTTGGACATCAGGAGGCGCTTCGCAGACTTCACTGCAACTTCCGCTCTTCCGTTTGACTGTGGGAAAGCAACAGAGGACACACGGTGTTTGACGCCCCACAAACGGAGGAAGTCCTGTGTCTGGCCTGCTGTGAACTCCGGACCACCGTCGCTCGAAAGTTCCTCCGGCACGCCAAAGGAGCCAAAGAACGCACGGAGGTGGCGAACCAGCCCAGCTGAGCCTCCCATATCAGTGCCTGCTGTGGAGCATAGGACCTCCACCCAGCCCGATAGTCGATCTCCGATAACTAGGAAGTGACGACCTCCATAGTCAAAGAAGTCAGCAAACACCGCCTCGAATGGGGTGGACGGTGGCGAGGATGGTAGGGGGGGCGTGGCTGCTTGTGACGGAGCGTTCCGGTTACAGTCCGCACATCCGTACCTGGCGGCTCGGATATCCTCTGACATCCCTGGCCAGTTGACTATGGCACGGGCCTGTTGCCCCATCGCCGAGATCCCTTGGTGGGCGGCATGGAGGTGTCGAAAGACGCTGTCGCGGAGGGATGGAGGGACCACGACGCGGTCATGATATAGCAGGACGCCGTCCTGTGCGTAAATGGACTCACAGACTGGTGATAGACTCGCCAGGGCGGGGTCGTTCATATCAACCCTGTCCCCATGTTCGATCAGGTGCAGAAGGTGGCTGAGGCATGCATCACTTGCTGTTTCACGTGCAAGGACGGTCCAAGAGACGGCTCCGAGCTCTTGTGCATCGGCGCGGATGGAAGCCATAAGTGCTGACTCCACGGCGTCAGGCACGCCCGGCAATCCCAGTGAGAGGCCGTTCGCTGAGCCTGATGGAGACGGATGTCTTGAGGTTGCGTCAGCTGCATAGTTGCTCTTTCCAGGCAGGTGCACAATGTCGAAGCGCCATGGGAGGGTACGCTGCTTGAGTCTAAACAGGCGTGAGTTCGTTATCTCATCTAGCGTACGGTTGCCAAAGATCTTCACCAGGGGCTTATGGTCTGTAACTACGACGAGGTTGTCGCTCCCCTGCGTGAAGTACCGTGCTTGCTCCAGACCCCAGGCCACGGCTAGGGCCTCTCCTTCGATGGCCGCATAGCGCTGTTCGGCCGGGGACAGGAAGCGTGAACCAGCGAGGGTGATCCTCCATCCTCCCGGGCAGCAGTCTGGTATGCCCGAGGCGCAGCTACAATGTTGTTGGAGCAGGAAGTAACCAATACCGCGCTTGGACCAGTCAGGGCGGAGGCAGGTGCGCTTCTGCATGTCGTAGATCTCCACGCCCTCACGGATAGCCCCGACAATAGCACTTTTGGACGTTTGGAAGGCTTCCTCCAGTTCGGGTGACCATGAGAATTTACAGCGTGGGCTGAGGAATGGCTTGAATGGAGCCATCGTGTCGCGCAGCTGGGCATAGTTCGACACCTGGTTGACAAGGCCGAACCAGCTCCTGACATCCGTCGTGGAGTCCGGGGTGGGGAAGTCTCGGATAGCGTCCAAGTACTTGGGGAGTGGCTCGATAGTAGTGTCCGACACCCTGAAGCCAGCGAACTCGACGTTCCTCTCCGCAAACTGGAACTTGTCCGGGTTCAACACGATGCCTGCCCGGCCGACACGAGTAAGGAAGTCGATGGTCCTCCACCAGTGCTGCTCCAGGTCGGTGTCATAGTGGATGGTGTCATCCACACAACGTTCCTTACGCTCATAGTCCGAGAGGACCGCATCGAAACGGCGGTTGTAGCCATCCCCCGACGATAGGAAACCTTGTGGCGCCCTGGTGTAACGCCAGCGGCCAAAGGGCGTGATGAATGTGGTCAGATGACGATCCGATTCACGCAGGGGCACACTGTGGTAGCCATTCCAGGCGTCCGTGACAGTCTTCCAGGTGTCCTTTGGGATACGACGTGCGAGGTGGAATGGGGACTCGGTGGCGAAAGTCTCACGTAGGCAGAACTTGTTGAGAGGTGAGAGGTCCACGGTCCTGCGGGGGGAGCCATTGTGCTTCCGAGTGACCACCATACGATGGCACCATGTCACTGGTTCGCCGTATGGCACACGTTCAATGACACCGAGGGCCTCATCCCGGAGAAGGTCATCGTGGACTCTCTGCTGCCAGTGTAGAGGCACAACGGCCGCGGTGTGGCATGCTCTCGGCGTGGCTGCGGGGTCCACATGCATTTCAATGGGTGGCCCTTCCATGCACGGCAGCGCCCGATGAGGGCAAGTGTTGAATGTGGATGAGGCGTATCTCCCGAATAGCCAATCCTTCATCCGGCTGTTGTTCTCTGGTGTGACAGGGAAAGGTAGCGCCGTAGGGCGTTCCGGAGGGACCGTACGCTGGGGACATGAGCACTGGGCGCTGTGGGGGTTACTCGGGTCGCCGCAGCCGCCGTTGGTGGACCTCGTAGCATTGACGGACAGGGGCTGGTTTGGCGTGTAAGACCCACGCTCGTCGTTGGGCCCCCCTACGATGTCACCTGATGGGAAGTCCATAGACAAGAGGCCGAGGTTGAGCAGCGACTCGTAGGATAGGTACATGGCCCGGACTGAGCTGCTCACGTACACCATGGAGCGGCAGGACGCCACTCCACCGCTGCTGGAGGCTGTCGAGAGTCTAGCGAAGAATGCGCCTTCGACAGCTATGGGGGAGCGGTTGGCAGCCGACATGCTGAGATGGACGGGACGCAGGTCGTCACGTGAGAATCCGCAGGCAATGAACTCCTCTAGGGACCAAAGGTCCGACTGTGCACCAGTGTCCGCGATGGCGGATACCCTCGCCCCGTTGACCGAGCCACGGTCGCCGGTGCCTGCACTCGGTCCGACAGGCATGTCAACCGAGATAGTGATCAGCGCTCGGGGATGGTCTCTCAGCCTGGCCCGTCTCCATTCGCCCTTGGAGAAAATGTGGTGCTCAAGTCTGATGGGCGTGGGGGCGTGGCGTTGGTGGTGACTCCCACGACGTTGGCCAGGGCGGGCATCAGACTGAACCGACGAGATCTGGGAGATCGGTTCTGACTCCACGGCGGCCTGTTGACTGCTGGCAGATGGCTGCGGTCGCCCATTGCGTCGGCGGGCCCTATAACAGTCGATACAAAGCTGGTGGGGCTTGGTATTCCATCCGCGGGATCCCTCTGTGAAGACATTAAAGGTTCTCTTACACTCTGGGCACGGGGCTCGTTTAGCCACGTCCGCTGGGCCTGGGGTCGGGGTGGGGCTCGCCTGTGGACTCTTTGTCAAGCGCTGGAGTGACGACATGGCCGAAAGGGCGGATGACGGGAAAGCGTTGCGGGCCATCTCTTTATTTTCGACGAGTGCAACCACGTCATTCACTGGCATTTTAAGGATGTCTGGCGTCCCTAGTACCTCTCTGCGAATGTCCGAATCAGAGATGCCATTGACTAGAACGTCGCGGATGATGTGGTCGGTATAGTCCACATCCTCGCCACACCCACATACTGTAACATAGGCGCATGTCTCCGCTTTCCCCCGTACTCTGGCAGTGAAGGCGCGGAATGTCTCATCACGCTCCTGGCGTAGCTGGAGCAGCTCGGTGCGCAGGACACATGTGGCGACTGGGATGACTGCTAGTGAACGTAAGGCGGCAATTAGGTGTGGCAAAGGTTCGGAAGCGGCGTTGGGGTTGACTTTCAACAGGCTGTCACCAAGTTCAGGCCCAGCGCACTGAAACAACTGGAAAGGGGCCTCGGCGGCTCCTATGCCTGAGCCAGTGCAGAAGACGTCCCAACGACGGATGAACACGTTCCATTCCTCAATCGATACGCCTACGTCGACTTTAGGCCGATCCAGTTTCGGGCCTCGGGGGGTCGGCGCGGCTGTGACAGGCGATGTGCGTTGATGGGCAAATCCATGATTAGTCAACAGGGCAATGGCGAGTGCTTCGGACACGTTTTCAGTTCCGAAAGCGCAGCCAGGGACAGAGCATGCAACGACGACCATGGCTTCCTGGAAGAATTCCTGGCGTTTTCATGAAGAAATACGCTCCTCAATGTCAATGAAGTGTTTAATGACAAAGATGAAAACGCCCTGCAAATATACAAACAATAGAAGCATGAATTGAGATAAAGTATAAGCAGGGTAAATGTAAATATATAACTTAACCAGAAACATTAGAATAACCAACTTACAGGAATTAGGTGGACAGCTCGATAGACGGCCACCGTAACATGAACGTCTGACTGACACTAAACAAATAAACATGGCCGACTCCTGACTGAGCCGGACAGCATAGCAAACGAGATACTGCCACCTAGTGGACAGGCGGTATACCCTTCAGTCTGAACCACGATGGATGCGATACCGTGTTGTCTCGTGTTAATAGTCCTCTTGTTTGGGACTAGGATTCAAGAAAATTACGGTAAGGAAACAACATTGTGTTCGGGAAATTGTCTCTTTCTGTCACTGTGTTCTGATCAGGAAGTTTGATCTCGGGGGCTTGTGTTGTGTGTCTTTGTTGAGTCCGAGCCAGTCTGCAGACTGATCGGGTAAAGATGGCGCAGGGCAGACAGGCAGACATGGCGCTGGCAGGGCTCACTGTGGAGGGGATGTCTCCGCGGAGAGGAAGAGTCAAACAACAGAAAAGCTACAGAAAACAGCTAAAGTCACATGTACATACCGGGGCTCCGGGGCTGAACCCAGGATCGTAGCGGTGTCCACTCTGGACGAGTCATCTGCAGCGTGCTGTGAACAGTAAACACTAGGGGTGGGCATCGATGATCGATGATCGATTAATTGATCGAGAAGGTCTTGGTCGATCACAAAATATTTTGCTCGATAATCGTTTTATTTTTTATTTTTTTATTTTTTTAAATAATAATAATAATAATAATAATGGAAATTAGTTTGTCCACGTTATGTGTGAGAAATGAACTTTGCATTGCCTTCGCATTGAATTTCGCAACGCAGTACGGCATGACGGAAGTTCCCGTACGTTAGTGTAACCTGACCTCCGGTCAGCGCCATGGCACAGCTCCTCGGGGAGCAATACGCAGCAGGCGCTGCTGCTGACAAGTTTGCACCTTTCTGAGGGAGCCTTCTGCGGGCCTGAACTGCGACCCAACTAGGGATGGACGGTTTTTCGGTTATACCGAAAACCGGGGTTTATAAAAATAGAAACGGTTTTTTATCAAAACCGTCTGAAACCGGATTTTTTTTTTTTTTTTTTAATGAAAAAAAAAACCTTATTGATTAATCGATAATTGATCGTTAATTCGTTACGATGATCGAACAAAAAATGTTGATCGTTTGCCCACCCCTAGTAAACACTGACTGGGAGAAGTGTTCCTCGGCGCAGATACAAAGTCACCCTCCCGCACAGATGTGATGTGTTATACATGTTTACACGGATCATTCATGCATCTGTCTGGACCATGACCGAGAGAGAGCAGCGAGAGGCTGGGGGTGAACTTTCATGCATACTCGCAACAGCTCGATGTGTTGCAATTATCTCCATGGCTTCTCTATGTTTCGTTCCATCTTTCATGATATATGTGATGGATCACTCCTGGGCAGGTCATGATGGAGCACACACCTGCCAGCCAGCAGCTCGCTATCCAGGCTACATACATGCATGGCGGGCAGGTTCCTCAGACCCCTGGTTAGGGCATGCCAGCAGTATAGTCTCAGACCCCCTGGTTAGTGCATGCCAGCAGTGTAGTCAGTCTATAGCTGCGGTGTGACACGGTAGTCCGTGTCCGTTATCTCATATTATACAACAGTTAGTTCCGACCAAGTAATTTGATTGGACAAGAGGCATTCCATGAGTTACGATATATAGTATAACAGCACTGGGACTTTTAACTATACGTATCACTCCGCCGCACAGGTGTTCTAAATGACCGTTAATTAGACTACATTGTAGAGCGGACCTGCGCCATCGTACTGCTGTTCTAACCTCCGGACATTTGTAGTGTGAGTTCAAGAGGCGCGTCTGATTCAATTGCTTGTGCTAGAATAGACTGTGTACTACTGGATACCTCACCGTATTCATTGTTAGAGAGTTGACTTATGTTGATATTTGACTATAATGTGCACACTAGAAAACGATGGAGCAGCGTGCTGTCTGATGTCAACTGGTCTGACTCTGAATCACATTCACACATGCCACCAAAGCGACTGTCAACCGAGTCATATTTCACTGGTTGCACAATACATGGAAATGTACAAATACTGATGTACACGATACAAAGTAGCTAGCCACGATACAAAGTAGCTAGTTTGTGTTCAGATTACTAGGCAACAGTCCAGTTGAACAGTCCCGTTGTGGAACTATTTCTTCTTGACGGAGACAAAATAAATGATTGAATAAACAAACAAATCATAATCTGTTGTCACTTATTACTGTTAACTAATAAATTGCGCTGTAGAACTGTTGTATAAAAGCAATATCACACTCGAGGTCGTGTGTTATAATGAATATCAGCACGGCTGTGATTGTCTTCGGTACTCGGCCTGGCGGCCTCGTACCTATGACCGAATCACAGCCGTGCTGATATTCAGTATAACACACTCCCTCTCGTGTGATATTGCTTAACTGTTTACGAATGCTTCATGAACACGAGGAAGGCTCGCAGACAGCAGCTCACTGGCTCTCATATATATATATATATATATATATAGCAGGCACGTGCCGTGAGCTTTTAGATTGGGTAAGCATAAGATATAGAAATACACGTAATTACACATACACGCTATCAGTGAACGCAGTTTCAAGGAAATGCAATTTTGATGCCCTAGAACCCGCTAATAAACTGTAGTGTCACGTTGTGATCAGATTACCAACAACAACAAAAACAGTTGCCAGTTTCGACTATATCAGGGGTGCTCATTGTTCAAAGATCTTTTCAAGTAGCCAACCTACTGAAATCTACAAGTCCAGTTTCAACATCGCACACGCACACACGCACAACACAGACACACACCGTTTCCATCCTCCATAGTAAACACAACACACTTTCTTTTCACACTTTGTCACACAGGCACTTGACATCACATCACAGACCCTCCCTCTCAAAGTACTCAAACCATATAAACAAGCACAGATCGCCACCAGCCTCGCGAATCATATACATCATATAAACCGCTCATACCAGGCTTGCTGTAGCCGCTGGCGACTCTCCCTTTCTGGGTCAGTGTGAACATCGGTGAGCGAGCGGCCGGGCGGCCTTTAGCCAGTAGTTGTGTTTTTCCAGTCCAGTCCAGTCTACGAAATCCCTTTAGGTCGCTGACAGTAATGTCCATATTCACAAAATCAAGCAAGTTATCCTTATTGATTATTATTATTTAGATCGTTTGAGCTAGCTGGCATAAGCTATTCTGCCGGGCGAGAGGTGAAATGTTAAGTGAACTTGAAAGTGATAAGAGCCAATCAGTAGCTCTTATCGGAATGAAAGACCTACTCTGATTGGCTGTAAGCATGCTTACCCTGGTCACATTAAACAGCGGGTTGAGGCATCGTAAAAAAATAAAAAAGACATTTTAAAAGGGATGGACGGTTTTTCGGTTAAACCGAAAACCGGGGTTTATAAAAATAGAAACGGTTTTTTATCAAAACCGTCTGAAACCGTTTTTTTATTTTATTTTTTTTTATTTTTTAGAAGAATAAAATAGAATAAGAATAAAACTGGAACATGTCACATGTTTGTCGTGTGTGAAAATAACAATGATACAGTCTGAATCTGCCGCGCAATGAGTGAGAGGTTTGGTCAGTTGTGAAGAATAACTGAGGATTAATATCTAATTGGGATTATATTTAAGGGTAACGAATCACTCTATGGGAAAGATAGTTGCTTTCAGTTATTGGTAGATAGGAAAGGTTTTTTACAATTACTCGCTTACATTTAATAAGATCATTTTCGCTGCTCTCTGTAAAGCGCATTGGGTCACTTTTGTGAGAAATGCGCTATAGAAATAAAATGTGATTTGATTTGATATCAATCAATCAATCAAACTTTATTTATGTTCTATAGCACAAATCATGCATTGAATGTAACTCCAAGTGCAGTATTTACTAAACCACAATATAATAAAACAAGAGCTATACGGATCAAGAGTGTTTGTGCACAGCGCCACTGTGTGTGAAGGCGCTACTGAAAGTGATGACAGAACGCATGTCTCAGAAGATACGCGGTCACTTAGTGACGCAAAGGTAGTTCTGTATTTATCTCTATCTGTATTAGTACATTTATTTTGAAAGCTCTATTTTGACAGCTCTACCATGGGCACTTTTATTTTGATGGGGCATTCTTTGTTGATTGACTTACGACAGTTCAGGACGAGTCAGTCTCGCGGCATGTGGTTTTTATGAAAAGCTTTAAGTATGTTCACTGCATAATTCTAAGTCTAATATTTCAGTGATTATTGAGCAGTATTCAAATATTTAAATATATTGAGCAGCAGCTGAAACTTTGTCTAAGAACCAAGATATTGAGAAAGCAGTTCATTCAATTAAGACGCTGTTCCAAGAGATGATCTTCCGTGCAGGCGTGCACCCTGGATCAGCGGAGCTGGTGTGTTAAGTGTTCATGTGTTTTCATGTATGGTGTAGCTTACAAAAGTCTGCCTTTCCACTTATATTTGTGAAACTAAGTAGCCTAAATGTGTTGCGACTGTGCTTACGGTGTTTTAATGGTGTTCAACATGAGTGTATTGTAGCAGTAGGGCTCAATTATTTGAAATTGGCGCTCTTTAAAAAAAAAAAAAAAAAAGAATTACTTTTTATTTATTTTATTTTTTTTTTACTGTATTTTTCGGTTAACCGGAAAACCGCGGTTTTACTCTCTGACGGTTTTTCGGTTTCAATAATTGGAAACCGTCCATCCCTAATTTTCACGCATTCGAATGTACGCGAGGGAAAGCAGAGAGCGGAGTGCTTATATGCAAAGCAGAGTAGGGAGTGCTTTACTCCTACAGGTGGCGCTAATGCTTATATGGACGGCACGTCCCTGATATATAGGTAGATAGACAGATAGATAGTTCACCGTGTGTGAGCCCACCGTGACAGCCACGCAGCCAGCAGACTGAACATCGCTGGAAACAACAACACCTCCAACAAAGAGCTGCCCTTCCTCAGCAGATCAACTCCTGTTCCCCAGTCATGTCGATGGTCTTGTGTGCATTTCATGCAAATGCCGTCTCTGCCTAGTATGTGTGTGTGTTCATATTTGACACATCGTTGCGAGTCTTTTGATTTTCATTATATTACATTAGCTTTATATTTCCCCCTCTGCGTTGCAAGAGAGTGATGTTCTATGTTCTTTGTCTTGCACGTCAATGTGTGCTTAACACCATTTATTTGAATGAAGATAAAGCACACGTTCTCCTGTCGGTGTGGAAGCTCAGGATGGTTCTTTGTGTGACATTCCTTTGTGTGTGAGGCTCTGTGGAAACCAGAGGGATGTGAGGCTCTGTGGAGACCAGAGGGATGTGAGGCTCTGTAGAGACCAGAGGGATGTGTCTGTGGAGACCAGAGGGATGTGAGGCTCTGTGGAGACCAGAGGGATGTCTCTGTGGAGACCAGAGGGATGTGAGGCTCTGTGGAGACCAGAGGGATGTGTCTGTGGAGACCAGAGGGATGTGAGGCTCTGTGGAGACCAGAGGGATGTCTCTGTGGAGACCAGAGGGATGTGAGGCTCTGTGGAGACCAGAGGGATGTCTCTGTAGAGCAGTGGTTCCCAAACTTTTTCAATCAGGCCCCCCTTGGGTAATTGGAAATATTTTCGAGCCCCCCCTAACCCGGTTCCCACCTAGATTGATATAATTAATTGTATAAAGTTGTAAAAACATTACATTTTCTCTTCTAATAATAACAAGACACATACAGTATATCCAACTATAGTTTTATATTTTATTATGGTTTGAAAAGGAACATAAGTGCTTGGCAAATGATCCTGTGCCACTGAAATATTCAACATATCAACATTAACTAATTTCTACTGCATCACTATTCTTACTCCTCACATTTCTATCACAATTACGATCAATGACTTGTGTGTGCTTGCTTTGCCTTGCAAATCTTCTCAAAGCGGGGTTGTTGTTTTGAGACTGCCACTCTCAGTTCATTCTCAATGTTCAACTTCGACCTGTATTTGCTTTTGATAGCAGCAACAGCAGAAAAGCCTATCTCACACAGGTACGATGTTGCAAAAGGCAGCAGTATTCCCACAGCTTTCTGTCCAATGAGAGGGTAGTCCTTCTCCACTCCAATCCAAAACCCAGCCAAAGTCGTGGATGTGAACTGCAGCCTCATGGTTGACTCTGAAGTCATGTCGATGTACTGTTCCTCTTCCGCAGTGCTGAACATGGCAGGTGGTGGTGCAACAAATGGATCTCTAATCCAGTCGTATTTGGCACTGTCATCCACAGAGAAGTATTTCTGGAAGCTTTGTTTCAGGGCTGAGATGTGCTCTCTCATACATGGAACCACTGTGCTCTGCAGCTCATTGGTCTCGATGAATGCCTTCAGATTCCCAAATGAGTCGATGTCCCCCTGTTCAAGTCTCCTGCCCCACATGTCCAGTTTCCGTGTGAAAGATTGTATCCTGTCTGCCAGATGTGGAAGGTGTGTGTTGTTGCCCTGCAACTGTAGATTCAATTCATTGAGCTTCTCAAACATGTCGCTTAGGTAGGCCAATTTCATGAGGAAGTCTTCATCATTAAACTTGCTGGCAAGTTCGTTCCCTTCCTCCTCCAAGTAGATTCGGATCTCATCTTTCAGCGATAGCACCCTGGACAGCACCTTTCCGCGAGAGAGCCAACGCGACTCGCTGTGAAATAGCACGGCTGTGTGCTCGGAGCCCATCTCCTCGCACAAAGCGGAAAAAATGCGAGCTTTCAGTGGTCTTGTTTTTATGTAATTGACGGTGGTGATAACATGAGACAAAACGTCATTCAACTCTGGACTCAGCTGCTTTGACGCGAGTGCCTCCCTGTGTATTATGCAGTGAGTCCACACTGCTTTCGGTGCAACGCGCTTGATGAGCGTCTGGAGCCCTCCCCGTTTTCCTGCCATGGCCTGGGCACCGTCGGTGCATATCCCCACACAGTCCTCCCATTTCAGATCGGCTTCACTCAGGTATTTGTCTATGATTTTGAACAGTTCATCAGCTGTTGCTCTGTTTGGGACATAGTTGCAAAATAGCAAATCCTCGCTCAAACCCTCCGCATCAATGTATCTGACATACGCTATTAACAGACAGTCCTTGTTACTATCTGTGGCCTCGTCTACCTGGAGCGCAAAGCGTTGGTCTTTTATTTTCTCAACAAGCTGCTCTTTCATGTCTTCTGAGATGTCATTGATGCGTCTCGCAATAGTGTTGTTTGACAGGGGGATAGCTTTGAGTTTTTGGGCTGTTGCCTCGTCTATCATATGTGAAACCATATCTATTGCAGCAGGGAGTATTAACTCCTCAGCGATGGTGTGTGGTTTTTTAGACTGGGCGATATGATATGCCACTTTGTAGGAGGCAAGTTGAGCATTAGACGTAACAGATGCTGTTTTAACGAAACGGCTCTGCTGACCACGGTATTCTTGGAGTTTTCTCTTGAAGAAATCGAGGGGCTTCTTCACATCAGTCGGGTGTGTGGTCTCCAAGTGACGTTTCAACTTGCTAGGCTTCATGCTTTCTGCCGCTAAAGTTTTGAGACAGAGGACACACAGTGGTCGTTCCTCCGCACCGACCACATTAGACGTGAAGCCCAGGGAGAGGTATGTATCGTCATACTTTCTTGACTTTGGCTTTGGGACGTTTGTCATGGGCTCCTTCGCTTTTCGTTTAGCTTCTGGCTCTTTCATAAACGTATCCATTGTTGTTGTTGCTGCTAGATAGCTGGAGGAGGGAGTGCGCGCGTCAATGACGTGAATGGAGCGCGCGTCAATGACGTGAATGGAGCCCCCTCGCTGCCTCTTTGTTACAGTTTATGGCCTGCGCTCCATTCAGGTTCTCATTTTTATCATCCAACGCCCACAACACCCCTGATGGTAACCTTAAGCAAGCAGTGTTTGTTTACAGCTCTTGTGTGTGCATTTTTTTCCCCTCCCATTATTTCTGCGCCCCCCCTGCAGTACCCCCGCGCCCCACTAGGGGGTCGCGACCCACAGTTTGGGAAACGCTGCTGTAGAGAGACCAGAGGGATGTCTCTGTAGAGACCAGAGGGATGTCTCTGTGGAGACCAGAGGGATGTGAGTAGGGGTGGGACGATTAGAAAATGTCATATCACGATTATCATGGGCAAAATAATCGCGATCCACGATATTATCGCGAGAATAAAAAAATAAAAAATAGTTTTATTTTTTTCGAATGCCAATAAAACACACTGTAATCACTTTAACTTAGATTTTGTTGTATTTTTATGACATTTTAAGTCAGTAATTCAAATTCAGATTCTAGTGGCACTAGATTCTATCTCTGGACATAATCCGGGTCCTTAAGAAAGAGCAATCGAGCGCTGATTGACCTAACTCCTTTTCGGCCAATCAGCACCTTTCATTAACGTACCCAAGGAAGTTTAAAGAACGCACTCCCAGTGTTGCCAACTTCCAGAGCCCCTTGGCGACTTAATTAGTCAAAAGCGACCAGCGACAAATCTAACTTCCTTTTCTGGTCATTTGGGGAATTACTGTAAAGCATCTAACATATCCTGTATTCCATGGTTCACGTTACAACCGAGCTCAGGAGAGACAAGTAGGGATACAGTCTATGGCGAGCGAGGGTTGCCGTCTCCTCTCTCCCTCAACACTCACTCCCGCGGCCAGTCTGATAGCAGCCGCGGGGAGCGTGCCGTTGTTCCCCGGGTCCTTGCGGGGGGTTCGGGCAAAGTTCGGGAAATAACGGACGGTTGTCATTAGGGATGCTCCGATCTGGATTTTTGGGGCCGATACCGATCACCGATTTGTTTCCTCAAGATCAACCGATACCGATACCGATACCGATTTTTTTTTAAATACATAACTGACTGGATAGCCTAAATATTTTTTGCTTTTTAGACAAAAGTTTTGATCCATTAGGCACCAAGCAAACGCAGACCCATTTTTATGGCATAGTAAAGGTCTGACCTATCACCCAGTTAGGGCCTGAAGCCCAAGTCAGTCGATATGGCTGTATAAAAGACATCATAAACGTGGCCTTCATGGTTTACATACTGTTACGTCCTCCTATGTGTTCTGTTCAGTTATCTGTCTTCCCCAGGAAAAAAAAAAAAAAAAAAAAAGAAGATCGGTTTTTGCGATCGGCCATTTTTGCCGATCACCGATCGAGTCATTTGGAGTGAAATCGGCCGATTTAAATCGGTGGCCGATAAATCGGAGCATCCCTAGTTGTCATGTGTTTATACAGCATGGATGTTACGTGCCTAATGCCTTTGATGCGCACACTTGCTACTTGCCGCTTTCATAATTTTATTTAGCCTATATAGCACAAGTCATGCATTGCATGTAACCTCAAGTGCTGAACAGTATTAAGTAAACCACAATATATTTGCTAAAGCTTAGGGGCGACCGTGCCTTTTGCAGCCATAGACTGTCACTGCCTGGTAATAACAAGGAAGGCCAATGACAGTATCCCGTCTAAAGTTTTTCACCAGCCATGGTGAGTAGGCTAGCATACGTTACCTAGTGACTGACTGACAGCCATGGTGAGTAGGCTAGCATACGTTACCTAGTGACTGACTGACAGCCATGGTGAGTAGGCTAGCATACGTTACCTAGTGACTGACTGACAAGGCTGACTTGACAGTAACGTTACCCATGCAGGCTGAACAATAGCGCGTGACAAGTTCTGTGAGGATATTCGCGCGTGGCTCATGTGAGGAAACGCAATTATATTACAGTAACAGTCGCTAACTTGACTGCAAAAGTAATGTAGCCTAGGCTGAAAAATAGCGCCAGACATTTTGTTAAACACAGTTAATTCATAATATACAATTATGACGATTATTTAAATAATTGAAATTCTCCACGATTAAGTTATCGCGGGTGTTTTTATCGCGATTAACGATAAAAACGATAATCGTCCCATCCCTAGATGTGAGGCTCTGTAGAGACCAGAGGGATGTGTCTGTGGAGACCAGAGGGATGTCTCTGTAGAGACCAGAGGGATGTGTCTGTGGAGACCAGAGGGATGTCTCTGTAGAGACCAGAGGGATGTGAGGCTCTGTAGAGACCAGAGGGATGTGTCTGTGGAGACCAGAGGGATGTCTCTGTGGAGACCAGAGGGATGTGTCTGTGGAGACCAGAGGGATGTGAGGCTCTGTGGAGACCAGAGGGATGTGAGGCTCTGTGGAGACCAGAGGGATGTGTCTGTAGAGAGACCAGAGGGATGTCTCTGTGGAGACCAGAGGGATGTCTCTGTGGAGACCAGAGGGATGTCTCTGTAGAGACCAGAGGGATGTGAGGCTCTATAGAGACCAGAGGGATGTGTCTGTGGAGACCAGAGGGATGTGAGGCTCTGTGGAGACCAGAGGGATGTGTCTGTAGAGAGACCAGAGGGATGTCTCTGTAGAGACCAGAGGGATGTCTCTGTAGAGACCAGAGGGATGTCTCTGTAGAGACCAGAGGGATGTGAGGCTCTGTAGAGACCAGAGGGATGTCTCTGTAGAGACCAGAGGGATGTGTCTGTAGAGACCAGAGGGATGTGTCTGTAGAGACCAGAGGGATGTGTCTGTAGAGACCAGAGGGATGTCTCTGTAGAGACCAGAGGGATGTGTCTGTAGAGACCAGAGGGATGTGAGGCTCTGTAGAGACCAGAGGGATGTGAGGCTCTGTAGAGACCAGAGGGATGTCTCTGTAGAGACCAGAGGGATGTCTCTGTAGAGACCAGAGGGATGTCTCTGTGGAGACCAGAGGGATGTCTCTGTAGAGACCAGAGGGATGTGTCTGTAGAGACCAGAGGGATGTGTCTGTAGAGACCAGAGGGATGTGAGGCTCTGTAGAGACCAGAGGGATGTGTCTGTGGAGACCAGAGGGATGTGTCTGTAGAGACCAGAGGGATGTGAGGCTCTGTAGAGACCAGAGGGATGTGAGGCTCTGTAGAGACCAGAGGGATGTCTCTGTAGAGACCAGAGGGATGTCTCTGTGGAGACCAGAGGGATGTCTCTGTGGAGACCAGAGGGATGTGAGGCTCTGTAGAGACCAGAGGGATGTCTCTGTAGAGACCAGAGGGATGTCTCTGTAGAGACCAGAGGGATGTGTCTGTAGAGACCAGAGGGATGTCTCTGTAGAGACCAGAGGGATGGCTCTGTGGAGACCAGAGGGATGTCTCTGTGGAGACCAGAGGGATGTCTCTGTGGAGACCAGAGGGATGTCTCTGTAGAGACCAGAGGGATGTGTCTGTAGAGACCAGAGGGATGTGTCTGTAGAGACCAGAGGGATGTGTCTGTGGAGACCAGAGGGATGTGTCTGTAGAGACCAGAGGGATGTGTCTGTAGAGACCAGAGGGATGTCTCTGTAGAGACCAGAGGGATGTCTCTGTAGAGACCAGAGGGATGTGAGGCTCTGTGGAGACCAGAGGGATGTCTCTGTAGAGACCAGAGGGATGTGAGGCTCTGTGGAGACCAGAGGGATGTCTCTGTAGAGACCAGAGGGATGTCTCTGTAGAGACCAGAGGGATGTGAGGCTCTGTAGAGACCAGAGGGATGTGTCTGTAGAGACCAGAGGGATGTGAGGCTCTGTGGAGACCAGAGGGATGTGAGGCTCTGTGGAGACCAGAGGGATGTCTCTGTGGAGACCAGAGGTATGTCTCTGTAGAGACCAGAGGGATGTCTCTGTAGAGACCAGAGGGATGTGAGGCTCTGTGGAGACCAGAGGGATGTCTCTGTAGAGACCAGAGGGATGTCTCTGTGGAGACCAGAGGGATGTGAGGCTCTGTGGAGACCAGAGGGATGTCTCTGTAGAGACCAGAGGGATGTCTCTGTAGAGACCAGAGGGATGTGAGGCTCTGTGGAGACCAGAGGGATGTCTCTGTAGAGACCAGAGGGATGTGAGGCTCTGTGGAGACCAGAGGGATGTGAGGCTCTGTGGAGACCAGAGGGATGTCTCTGTGGAGACCAGAGGGATGTGAGGCTCTGTGGAGATCAGAGGGATGTCTCTGTAGAGACCAGAGGGATGTCTCTGTAGAGACCAGAGGGATGTCTCTGTGGAGACCAGAGGGATGTGTCTGTGGAGACCAGAGGGATGTGAGGCTCTGTGGAGACCAGAGGGATGTGTCTGTAGAGACCAGAGGGATGTGAGGCTCTGTAGAGACCAGAGGGATGTCTCTGTAGAGACCAGAGGGATGTGAGGCTCTGTGGAGACCAGAGGGATGTCTCTGTGGAGACCAGAGGGATGTCTCTGTAGAGACCAGAGGGATGTGAGGCTCTGTGGAGACCAGAGGGATGTGTCTGTAGAGACCAGAGGGATGTCTCTGTAGAGACCAGAGGGATGTGATGCTCTGTAGAGACCAGAGGGATGTCTCTGTAGAGACCAGAGGGATGTCTCTGTGGAGACCAGAGGGATGTGTCTGTAGAGACCAGAGGGATGTGTCTGTAGAGACCAGAGGGATGTGTCTGTGGAGACCAGAGGGATGTGTCTGTAGAGACCAGAGGGATGTGAGGCTCTGTGGAGACCAGAGGGATGTGAGGCTCTGTAGAGACCAGAGGGATGTCTCTGTGGAGACCAGAGGGATGTCTCTGTAGAGACCAGAGGGATGTGTCTGTAGAGACCAGAGGGATGTCTCTGTGGAGACCAGAGGGATGTCTCTGTAGAGACCAGAGGGATGTGAGTCTCTGTAGAGACCAGAGGGATGTGTCTGTAGAGACCAGAGGGATGTGTCTGTAGAGACCAGAGGGATGTCTCTGTAGAGACCAGAGGGATGTGAGGCTCTGTAGAGACCAGAGGGATGTGTCTGTAGAGACCAGAGGGATGTCTCTGTAGAGACCAGAGGGATGTCTCTGTGGAGACCAGAGGGATGCGTGAGCGTGTGTGAGGCTCTGTAGAGACCAGAGATGCGCGAGCGGCAACGCGAAACCATTTAGAGCCAGAACCCGTTTTCTGACGACGTGGAGGCATTACTGTTGCAATCAAACCGTAACCACACACGTTTATGTCCTTAAATAACGCTCTCAATTTAATTACGCTAGCTAGGGCCTAATGGATATGTTGACGGTGCTTTTTCCTAGGGAAATAGGGTTGCCAAGCCCTGGTGGTGACGTTGGAGGAGAAACAAAGCAGGATCATTTGCATCAGAATGTAGTAGAATCAATAACCTTGATGCCTATAATCCCGTGACGGAAAAGGCATGCCACTTACTCGGATTGAAGGTGCTGGGTGTGGGGTTGGCTTTTTGCACTCAAGATTAGCATCCAGTATCTGTGTCTTCGTTAGGGATTTTCTGTAAGGTAGGGCATAACATAGCCACACTGACACTAGAATATCATTCTGTCTAGTTACTAGGTAAAGTATGATCCAATCATGAATTGAATCAGACAATTAGGCTATGTGACAATTGATCAGATAATGCTTTGTATGGGTCTTCTTAAACGGAGGATCTAGGCTTAGCCCGAGACTCAGGACCTCAGTTTCATCACCTTAAGTCACATGCGATGAGACAGTTGTGACAATAGCTGTCTATTTCACCTCATCTGTGGAGACAGCTGGTGACCTTTGCGTCTTTCTCTGTGACCTTTGAAATCCTCATTACTGTCCAGCACAGGACTCCTGTGGTGCTCACTACGCTCTGGAGATCCTGCAAGGCCAGCCTCCACCCCTTCTGTTAGGATAGGAGATCCTGCACGGCCAGCCTCCACCCCTTCTGTTAGGATAGGCCAGCCTCCACCCCTTCTGTTAGGATAGGAGGCCAGCCTCCACCCCTTCTGTTAGGATAGGCCAGCCTCCACCCCTTCTGTTAGGATAGGCCAGCCTCCACCCCTTCTGTTAGGATAGGCCAGCCTCCACCCCTTCTGTTAGGATAGGCCAGCCTCCACCCCTTCTGTTAGGATAGGCCAGCCTCCACCCCTTCTGTTAGGATAGGCCAGCCTCCAGCCCTTCTGTTAGGATAGGCCAGCCTCCACCCCTTCTGTTAGGATAGGCCTGCCTCCACCCCTTCTGTTAGGATAGGAGATCCTGCACGGCCAGCCTCCACCCCTTCTGTTAGGATAGGCCAGCCTCCACCCCTTCTGTTAGGATAGGAGGCCAGCCTCCACCCCTTCTGTTAGGATAGGCCAGCCTCCACCCCTTCTGTTAGGATAGGCCAGCCTCCACCCCTTCTGTTAGGATAGGCCAGCCTCCAGCCCTTCTGTTAGGATAGGCCAGCCTCCACCCCTTCTGTTAGGATAGGCCAGCCTCCACCCCTTCTGTTAGGATAGGCCAGCCTCCACCCCTTCTGTTAGGATAGGCCAGCCTCCACCCCTTCTGTTAGGATAGGCCAGCCTCCACCCCTTCTGTTAGGATAGGCCAGCCTCCACCCCTTCTGTTAGGATAGGCCAGCCTCCACCCCTTCTGTTAGGATAGGCCAGCCTCCAGCCCTTCTGTTAGGATAGGCCAGCCTCCAGCCCTTCTGTTAGGATAGGCCAGCCTCCACCCCTTCTGTTAGGATAGGCCAGCCTCCACCCCTTCTGTTAGGATAGGCCAGCCTCCACCCCTTCTGTTAGGATAGGCCAGCCTCCACCCCTTCTGTTAGGATAGGCCAGCCTCCAGCCCTTCTGTTAGGATAGGCCAGCCTCCACCCCTTCTGTTAGGATAGGCCAGCCTCCACCCCTTCTGTTAGGATAGGCCAGCCTCCACCCCTTCTGTTAGGATAGGCCAGCCTCCACCCCTTCTGTTAGGATAGGCCAGCCTCCACCCCTTCTGTTAGGATAGGCCAGCCTCCACCCCTTCTGTTAGGATAGGCCAGCCTCCACCCCTTCTGTTAGGATAGGCCAGCCTCCAGCCCTTCTGTTAGGATAGGCCAGCCTCCACCCCTTCTGTTAGGATAGGCCAGCCTCCACCCCTTCTGTTAGGATAGGCCAGCCTCCACCCCTTCTGTTAGGATAGGCCAGCCTCCACCCCTTCTGTTAGGATAGGCCAGCCTCCACCCCTTCTGTTAGGATAGGCCAGCCTCCACCCCTTCTGTTAGGATAGGCCAGCCTCCAGCCCTTCTGTTAGGATAGGCCAGCCTCCAGCCCTTCTGTTAGGATAGGCCAGCCTCCACCCCTTCTGTTAGGATAGGCCAGCCTCCAGCCCTTCTGTTAGGATAGGCCAGCCTCCACCCCTTCTGTTAGGATAGGCCAGCCTCCACCCCTTCTGTTAGGATAGGCCAGCCTCCAGCCCTTCTGTTAGGATAGGCCAGCCTCCAGCCCTTCTGTTAGGATAGGCCAGCCTCCACCCCTTCTGTTAGGATAGGCCAGCCTCCACCCCTTCTGTTAGGATAGGCCAGCCTCCAGCCCTTCTGTTAGGATAGGCCAGCCTCCAGCCCTTCTGTTAGGATAGGCCAGCCTCCACCCCTTCTGTTAGGATAGGCCAGCCTCCACCCCTTCTGTTAGGATAGGCCAGCCTCCACCCCTTCTGTTAGGATAGGCCAGCCTCCAGCCCTTCTGTTAGGATAGGCCAGCCTCCAGCCCTTCTGTTAGGATAGGCCAGCCTCCAGCCCTTCTGTTAGGATAGGCCAGCCTCCAGCCCTTCTGTTAGGATAGGCCAGCCTCCACCCCTTCTGTTAGGATAGGCCAGCCTCCAGCCCTTCTGTTAGGATAGGCCAGCCTCCAGCCCTTCTGTTAGGATAGGCCAGCCTCCAGCCCTTCTGTTAGGATAGGCCAGCCTCCAGCCCTTCTGTTAGGATAGGCCAGCCTCCAGCCCTTCTGTTAGGATAGGCCAGCCTCCACCCCTTCTGTTAGGATAGGCCAGCCTCCAGCCCTTCTGTTAGGATAGGCCAGCCTCCACCCCTTCTGTTAGGATAGGCCAGCCTCCAGCCCTTCTGTTAGGATAGGCCAGCCTCCAGCCCTTCTGTTAGGATAGGCCCGCCTCCAGCCCTTCTGTTAGGATAGGCCAGCCTCCACCCCTTCTGTTAGGATAGGCCAGCCTCCAGCCCTTCTGTTAGGATAGGCCCGCCTCCAGCCCTTCTGTTAGGATAGGCCAGCCTCCAGCCCTTCTGTTAGGAGAGGCCAGCCTCCAGCCCTTCTGTTAGGAGAGGAGAAATGCCTGTTTGCTTATTGCCTAAAACACATTGCGTGGTGCTTGTTTGCTGCAGGCTGCAGAAAAACAGCCTGTTTTTTTGTTGAGGAAATAAAAGATGTGCAGCTTAATTCTAGTGAAATCTCTAGGGCGCCGCCATGTCAGCAAGTACAACCACATCCAAATCTCTAACCTCTTCTGCCATGACGACTCGGCATCAGAATAGGAGAGAGAGAGAGAGAGAGAGACCCTAGTCAAAGGGGGGGTGTTTTGCTATGTGGTCAATACAGTAACTCTGCCTTTTGGTCAGAGGAATCCGAAGCATCTGAGTGCCCCTGACCTGCCTGTTGTCCTGGCTTAAGGAACCACAACTAATTTGAGAAGTTGTATTTGTGCCAGCTATGATTGGATTCAGAAGCACTGATGCGTTCTGAAACTGGCCCCGCTTTCGGCGGGATCGAGAATTCTGCTGCGATTGTAGCTTTTTTTTTTTTTTTAAAGAAAAGAGTGAGAGCGAGAGAACTGGTTCAGCGACTAGACCTATCATCTGCAATCGGATTTTCAGTTAGTCACAGTTTTTTTTCCTCTTTCCTCTTATACCTTCTGAATTTTTGTGTTGAGTGTGTGTTTTTTTTGTTGTTGAGTGAGAGCTATGAGTAGCCTTCCTCTGAGAGAGTTCAAAGGCTCCGTCAGTTCTGCCTAATAGTCCTGCCTCAAAACAAATGGCTAAACTCCAAATAAATGCCTTCCTTTCTGTTCCAAGTAATTAGGCTCCACTTCCTGTCGCTGTTCAGTGGTTTCTGTCTCTTTCTACCGCTGGACTTGGCCTAAATCGAGGAACATGTTCATTGCTTTTATGCCATTATCCAATTATCTGCTGAATATTTCTGACGTAATTTTCGGTTAAGTGCCTTTCTCATGGGCAGAAAATCAGTACCTCCATTCCCCTCCCTGTCCCCATTAGTGGAAACTGGGTGCCCCTTTCTAGCCAATAAAACGCATGCCTATCATGGAGGAATGGGGTGAATATTACACACACACACACACACACACACACACACACACACACACACGCACACGCAATGCAGTGTTTCCTCCAGGAATTTTTACAATGGTGGCGGGTAGTGCTGACCGCGCGCATGAAACGCGCACGCGCGCTCAAAACAACGACGTAATTTCAGCCAAAACTCGAGGATGGCCCAAAAAAATAAAATGTTTTCCTGTACTTCTCCCGTGTGTCTCTTATTGTCTGTGTCTGCATGTTTTTCCAGCATGTAATTCCGTTGTCAATAAAAACAAAAACACTGATCTGACGGTTTTTTTCACAACGTTATTACTTGTCACTTTAAGCCCAGGAGGGAGTTAGCGATTAGCGATGTTTAGCTTAGCTTAGTTTAACAGAAGTATCTTCACTTTTAACATGACTTCCCGTGGTCGTAGAGGGCTGGTCGACGGCTTAAAATTACCTTGTAGACCTGTAGACCTTATATAGTCATATATAACCTTATGACCTATATATAACCTATATGACCTTATAGTCTTGTGTTTCTACCCTGGGCATAGCCGGTGTTATTCACGGACAAACACTCCTGTTAGAGTGGTTCTAGTACACTGGACATAGGTAACACATAGAGAGGCTTCTCCTCTCTCTCTCCATACTACACTACACTACACTACGCATCCTATACTACACTACACTACGCTAGCTCGCGGTGTTCGGGTGACAGCCAGGGCGCGTTCGTAAATACGCTCTGGAAATCTGATCAGCACTCACGGAATGCCTCTTGTCCAATCAAATGACTTGGTCCCTTTATGACGTTGAACCCAGTGTGCGCTCCGGGGCTCTCAGAGCGAATTTACGAACGCAGCCTCAAGTTCAATACTCGCGACACACACGGACTGGTCCAGTTTCAGCGCTTGTGGGTGTGTCTAGCGCTGTGAAGGTCTGAAAAGCGGCCTAAATCTTTTTTTTTTTTTTGGGTTGAGAAATCTGAATGGTGGCGGAGGAAATTCCATCGTGGCGGCGCGCCACGATGAAATGCATGTAGAGGAAACACTGCAATGCACGCACACACAGCCTGAACTTTCTTCATAGAGATTGGCCTGTATGGCTGACTAAACACAATTGGCTGGTCACACTTTAGACTCCATGAAGTTACCTCTATGCCCGTGTAGTCACTCTAACTCTAGTAACATGCTTTTACATAGTAGTCCAGTCCATGGCATTATTAGGCCTACACAAGTGGAATAAGGACTGTTCTTATTCCACAGTGCAATAAACAGCTCCGCTCCATATAGTCTACATGGTAATTACCTTGGCCTTATTAGTTACTGTCACAAAATGTGAACAATGTTGTTACTTACAGTACAGTAACATGCCCTAACGGCATTACAATACAATGTAACACAATGGGGCACTGAGGACCCATCTCTTCAGGTTACATCTTAACTGCTCCTCCTGAGACATCTTCTGACCCTCACCACTACGTCTCCTAAAGACACCCGCTTTCCCCTCTACTGTGTCCCTAAGAACTTCTATTGCCCCCCTTGTACTGTTTCTCAGTTTCTCCAGTAAAAAAAAAAAGTTTTAGTAGAAGGCGATAGGGAGAAGGTTTGTCCTTCTATCAGTGGCCCCGGGCCCGAGCTAGATTACTCTTCCTGCAACGAATGGGGGATTTAGTCAGGTTCACTATGTTTCAATTTAAACTTTCGTGGGAATTTTTTGGGGATTTGCTAATCTATACATTTTTGGAAAGGGCATTGTATGAGGAATCAGAAAATATATGTTTCCATTTGCACAGATGTCTGAAAGGCGGCCATCTTGGCATTTACAAAATGGCCGCCATAATACACACGTTTTGTAATATCTTGGCTTCTAAATAAGCTAGAACATTGATTTTAACTGCTAAACCTACATTTTCATGGTCAATGAATCCAATGGTTGGAGTTACAAAGCAATTTTTTGTATTCTTCTTCTTAAAAAAAAAAAGTATATGGGCACAGGCAGCCATTGCTCAGGATCCATAGGCTAATTGGATCCCCTGCAAAATTGGTACTCCAAACATGAGGATGGCATGCTTAAACCAACAACCACAGACGTCCTCCCAGCCCCAAAGTCCATCATTGAGATGGTACAATGCAAATGCAAAACTGACTGTTCTTCTGGCAGATGTTCATGCAGAGCTAAGAACTTAGCCTGTACCGACATGTGCAGCAGCCAGTGCCAGAACGATGACGATTCCCAAGCTGTGACGCACGAAAGTGATGATGATGAACTAATCTAACAGCCCAGCTCACATTGGCACGCATTGGACTCGCCATTCACATATCACATCACACATAGCATAAACGCTTATACATAGTCAAGAGACACAACCCGCCTGTCATTACACATAGAGTAAATACACATCCCACAAACAGAACAACCAGCACACCATACACTCCCCACATTCCTCCCATTCATTTATTTTGTTTCATTCCCTATTTTTATCATTAAATATGATATACGGAGCTTATTCTCCATGCCGCACCCGCCTTGAAGTCCTGCCTGAGAGCGTTCCTCACTTCCTGTTTGCGCCAACTCAAGATCCCCCAAATCTGGCGAAGAGCCCTAGTTGTTGCGATCCCTAAACCGAATAAGCCTGAAGGGGACCCTAAGAGTTACCGTCCCATCTCTCTGTTATGCATCCCCTTCAAGATCCTCGAGACGGGGCCGTCTTTATAGATCTGACGGCTGCCTACGATACCGTATGGCATCGCGGCCTCACCTGCAAGCTGCTCCGCCTGCTGCCGGACAGGCACATGGTCAGAATGATCATGGAGCTCATCCGTAACCGCAGCTTTACCCTTACCACCGGTTGCGGACAGCTAAGCAGGCTTCCTAAGTACGCCTACGCAGACGACCTCGCAGTGGTGTACTCTGCTGGAAATTGGCAGTCTGTGGAGGGGATTCTGAGCCAGGACATGCAGACACTAGTGGCATACTTCCGGAAATGGAGATTGAAGCTTAGCGAGGCAAAGACGGTGTCGGCTGCCTTCCACCTTAACAACAGGGAGGCTAAATGTGAGCTTAGAGTATACCTAGATGGAACTCCCCTGCCATGTTCCGCTGAGCCAATCTATCTCGGCGTGACATTGGACAGGACGCTCACGTTTCGCCGGCACCTCGAGTCACTGCGCAAGAAGTTAACAGCTCGTGTGGCGTTGATGAGGCGACTGGTTGGCTCAGGCTGGGGCGCCGGCGCAAAGACCTTGCACACGGCAGCCCTAAATCAAATCAAATCAAATCAAATTTTATTTGTATAGCGCATTTCTTACAAGATGCAACTCAATGCGCTTCACACAATGAAAATGTTCAGTCAATCAGTCAATCAATCAATCAATACTGACAGAGCCGCGAGCAGGCAAAAGTAAAAAAAAACCTGTATACTATGTAGCCAGGAAAAATTCCCTTGCAGCCCTCTACCAATAGAGCGACTACTAGCCAGTTTGCTTACCAGTACCCAGCGGTCCCCCAGGGGAGGCCAGGACCACCGGCACAAAGCAAGCAAGCAAGGGCAAAAACCTGTACACCATGTATCCAGGAAAAATTCCTTGCATATTATCGGCGTACACACTGTCCATAAATTTTGTGTTGTATTTGCATCGTTCTGCATCCAGTATGGTCACAGGTCCTGCCAAAAGAGAAACTTAAGCACAGTTATGATGCAACAACACAATAGAGACAGTAAAGATGACAGCAATACAACCTGATGGTGGTCCTGGTACACCCTTGTACCGGTTCCAGTACTGCTCTAGGTGCTATTTGGAGCTGACAGTGCCTCATCAGCACCCGGGTCCATTTTCCTGTCAATACAAATCTCAAAAACACGAGTATGGTGTAATGGCCTAGTGATCCTAGTTCTATAATGTCCAATGTCTCCCTTAGTATCAAAAGGCGACATTGAATAAGTAGGTTTTGAGGTCACGCTTAAAAATGTCCTGAGTTTTAGACAACCTCAGGCCCTCAGGTAGGGTGTTCCACAATCTAGGAGCATATATGCTAAAAGCTGATCCTCCAAATCTCTTTGTCCTAGCCTCTGGCACTATTAAAAGTTCCGTGCCACTAGACCGTAGGGGTCTAGCTGGTGTGTATCTTATGAGCATGTCCACCATGTAAATGGGTGCATCACAGTGAAGTGATTTATAAACTAGTAAAAGGATCTTAAAGTCTATTCTATGACTGACAGGGAGCCAGTGTAGTGATCTCAAGACAGGTGTGATGTGCGCTCTCCGTTTGGTCCTAGTAAGGACACGAGCAGCAGCATTTTGAACCATTTGTAGTCTATTTATCATTTTTTTGGGGAGACCTGTCAGGAGAGCATTACAGTAATCTAGCCTACTAGTAACAAACGCATGCATTAATTTTTCAGTGTCTGCCTGGGAGAGAAATGATTGTACCTTAGTGATGTTTCTTAGATGGTAGAAGGATGTTTTAATAGTGTTATTAATATGAGTTTCAAAATTTAGATCTGGGTCAATTATGACACCAAGATTCCTGGCCTGACACTTAGTGTTAAGAGCTAGTGTTTTCAAGTGTGCAGATAATTTCTCTCTCCCAGTTTTCTCGCCAATGATCAATACCTCTGTTTTTTCTTGATTGAGTTGGAGAAAGTTTTGTGTCATCCAAATATTAATATCGGCAATACAGTCTATCAGGTGGTCGATCATCTTGTAGTCGTTGGGAGTTACTGAGATATAAAGCTGAGTGTCGTCAGCATAGCTGTGGTAGTTAACGCTATGCTTCTTGATAACAGAACTGAGGGGTAGCATGTATAGGCTAAAAAGCAACGGTCCTAAAATGGACCCCTGGGGAACTCCACAGGTTGTGCTATAATTTTTTGACTTATGGTCACCAAGGGCTACAAAGTAATCACGGTCAGCCAGGTATGTCCTGAACCAGTTTAAGACCGGACCTGAGAGGCCAACCCAGTTTTCAAGTCTCTCAATAAGTATGGAGGGGTCTACCGTATCAAAGGCTGCACTTAAGGCTGCACTTAAGTCTAAAAGCCCTAGCCCTCCTTTATTCAACTAGTGAATACTGCGCCCCAGTATGGTGTCGCAGTGCCCACACCCGCCTCATCGACTCGCCTATAAACGAAGCCTTGCGGTTTGTGACAGGATGCCTGCGTCCTACCCCCGTGGACAACCTTCCCACCCTAGCAGGCATCCAGCCCGCAGGCCTCCGCCACATGGGAGCCACAGCACGTCTCGCCTGCCGGGCCGTGGAGCTTAATAACCATCTGCTCCACGATAGGCTCACTATAACAGCGGAGCCCTCCCGGCGTCTGAAGTCGAGACACCCATTTGTGCCTGCCGCACAGGATCTCAGGCAGCAATGCAGAGATCTTAACATCAGTGCGGCAGGATGGGCGGATTATATGTGGCGCGCGGAGTGGGAGGCAAACACCTCCAAACTCCGCGACCATATCCCAGTCGCCGGCCCTGAGCCCCTCGGGATGGACTTGCCAAGGCTATCCTGGGTGAGGCTCAATCGTCTCCGGACCGGCATCGGGCGTTTCCGCTCATCAATGCACAGATGGGGCTTGGCCCCAAATGCGTTGTGCGAGTGTGGCGCAGAGGACCAAACCGCAGACCATGTTATCCTGGATTGCCCGGTGTACCACCCACCCAACGGGATGCATGTTCTGTCGGTACTAGATGGCGAGACGATGACGTGGCTTCTGGAGGGGTGTCCAGAAATATAGCCCGGGTGAGCCCCTCAACCAAGTCTCGGGGTGGTAAAAGGGTAGCCCCTCGGCCCCGAGCATGGTGGAGTGGAGAGGAAAACAACTACCCATACGCCGAAAGAAGATCATTAAATATGCCATTAGGCTAAATATTTACCTGCCTCTGTATTGCCTTACTGGTTGCTGGCTGTTGCCATAACATCCAAAAATGTATAGATTAGCAAATCCCCCCAAAAAGCCAACAAAAGTTTAAATCATAACATCGAGACTATCTAATGCAGGAGGTTGTCGTGATCATACTGTGGTCTGTGGACTCACGTATGGAAGTAATAGAAAAACGACAATTTCTTAAAGTATAAGTTACACATTTTTATGTGATGATAAAAAAAAAATTGCTTTGTAACTACAACCATTGGATTCCTTGACCCTGAAAATGTAGGTTTAGCAGTTAAAATGTTCTAGCTTATTTAGAAGCCAAGATATTACAAAACGTGTGTATTATGGCGGCCATTTCTTAAATCCCAAGATGGCCGCCTTTCAGACATCTGTGCAAATGGAAACATATATTTTCTGATTCCTCATACAATGCCCTTTCCAAAAATGTATAGATTAGCAAATCCCCCAAAAATTCCCACGAAATTATATAACAAACCTGACTAATTGCTGATTCACATGCTTGGTATTCAAATGTATTGATTGTAAGTCGCTTTGGAATAAGGCGTCTGCTAAATGCCAAAAATGTAAATGTAAATGGGCAACAACGTGAAGTGTTACTGAAATGACTGATGGGAGATCAGGGCACCGTGAATACATAGCCTGTTGTTATTTTTCTTCCACTGGTAGCAGATCAGTTTGTGTGTAACGGCACACAGCCCTTTGCGTCTGTGGTTTTTGAAGGCTTTCTGACAAGAGATTACAGGATGATTAATGATGTCCCTGTGTGGATTAAAACAAACAGTTTTATCCATTTTCAAAGCTGTCAAATGTGTTTCTGAACACACCGTCACGGCAGGAGCCCCACAACAACGTACAGCGACTAGCTCCATATCACATTTATCAGATGATTGAAAAAAGCCTTTTGCTGAAAACTTTCAATTTAAATAGGTCTAGTTGTTTTCCCTCAGAACTCCTTTTTCCCTCGTTCCTGAAACTTTCATCACTCACTCACTGCTTTTTTTTTTCTTTTAACCTGAAGTAACCTCAGTCTGGGGGCTGGGCAGGAGAATGTGGACTTGGCCAGTGTGGCAGGAGAGCAGGAGAGCCATTTGGTTAATGGCTGAAACTGGAATGCAGCGTTGTGTGTTGTTACTGGGGCAGTCAGGCAGGCAGGCAGGCAGTCAGGCAGTCAGTCAGACAGGCAGTCAGTCAGTCAGTCAGTCAGTCAGTCAGTCAGTCAGTCAGGCAGTCAGTCAGTCAGGCAGTCAGTCAGTCAGGCAGGCAGGCAGTCAGTCAGTCAGTCAGTCAGGCAGTCAGTCAGGCAGGCAGGCAGGCAGGCAGTCAGGCAGTCAGTCAGACAGGCAGTCAGTCAGTCAGTCAGTCAGTCAGTCAGTCAGTCAGTCAGTCAGGCAGTCAGTCAGGCAGGCAGTCAGTCAGTCAGTCAGACAGGCAGTCAGTCAGTCAGTCAGGCAGTCAGGCAGTCAGGCAGTCAGGCAGTCAGTCAGACAGGCAGTCAGTCAGTCAGTCAGTCAGGCAGGCAGTCAGTCAGTCAGGCAGTCAGTCAGACAGGCAGTCAGTCAGTCAGTCAGTCAGGCAGTCAGGCAGTCAGTCAGTCAGACAGGCAGTCAGTCAGTCAGACAGGCAGTCAGTCAGTCAGTCAGTCAGTCAGTCAGTCAGGCAGGCAGTCAGGCAGTCAGGCAGGCAGTCAGTCAGGCAGGCAGTCAGGCAGTCAGGCAGTCAGGCAGTCAGTCAGTCAGTCAGTCAGACAGGCAGTCAGTCAGGCAGGCAGTCAGGCAGTCAGTCAGTCAGGCAGGCAGTCAGGCAGTCAGTCAGTCAGACAGGCAGTCAGTCAGTCAGTCAGTCAGGCAGGCAGTCAGTCAGGCAGGCAGTCAGGCAGTCAGGCAGTCAGGCAGTCAGGCAGTCAGTCAGTCAGTCAGACAGGCAGTCAGTCAGGCAGTCAGTCAGTCAGTCAGGCAGGCAGTCAGTCAGTCAGTCAGTCAGTCAGTCAGGCAGTCAGTCAGTCAGTCAGTCAGGCAGGCAGTCAGTCAGGCAGTCAGGCAGTCAGTCAGTCAGTCAGTCAGGCAGTCAGTCAGGCAGGCAGTCAGGCTTGGCTCGCTCATGAATTGGCAGCTATTGTTTGCTAATGGGAAACAATCAATAAGATTACCCTCCCCCGTGTATCAACCATCAAGTGATTGTAACTCACTTTAGAAACTAGTTCTTAGCCTACACGTTTCTTTGTCAAATACATGCTCTGCATGTTTCTCTAAAATGCATAAAGTTCCTATAAGCAGAGAAGTGGGGAAATTATTAGAGCAATCTGATATGAAGCTTGAGTCAGCTGAGAACGAACTATGGAACAGATTAAATGCTATATATGGAGAGGAGATTGATTGAGACTGCGGGAGCTTTACTAATGAATGAAAGTTGATTATCATTATTAAAAAAGAATAGTAATAAATATTGCAATATTGTGTTATCATAGTTATGAGCTTCACAAAGTCTGTTTATTTGTCGTGAACTTCACGCCGGCCCTAACATCAGCAGACACATGAACACAGTGAGGATTCAAACAAACAAAATAATTAATACACATCATTTCATTTATAATGTGCAGTAAACAAACAAAATAATGTATACTCTCTGCAATTGGCTACTATACAATGGTGCCAAAATCAACTATCCAAATATGAATCTGCGTATATCTATGTACAACCTTGTTGTAGCCTATTATTATCATGGTCGACATGAGAATTGTTGGCTACTTCATATCACAACTGAACATTCATATATATAGCCTATTGCATTATTTAAAAATTGACGGCGCTGTACATAGTGTCATTCAATGCACAAGCACGTCATTTCAAACGATTTTGGTCGACAGCGAAATACATTATCAATATCTTATTATCAATTGTCAATATACTCTCTCCCTTCTTCTCCTTACTTTCCTGTAAGTACAACTTTTCTGGTGGGGGATGGTTTGAAGGGCTTGTTGGAGGCATCCTTTGTGTGGTGATCGGAAACGATCAGAAAGAGATCATTGAGAATAAGATGACCCTCCCCCATGCATCAACCATCAATTGTCAGGATTCATCTGTGATAAACAATTGCCTACTATTACTACTACTAGCTTCTTAGCTTCAGCATAGCCTCTGTCTGGTTGCATATGCATGCAGCTACGCACCAAGTCTCGTGACTGTCCAGTGGTGCACTGTTCCAGGAAATAAAGCCTGTCTGGATTGCTACTTGTCTTGTCCTCAATACAATGTTCAAAAGCACGCATAAAGGGTAGGAAATTCATTGGGTCTCCATCAAATGTATTCATTTCCCTCACAGGAAGTAAAGCAAGTTTCTGCTGAGTAAGAAGGATATCAGCGATGTCATGTTTTTGCTCTACATTGGACATGGTGTCTTGATTGATAAGATTATCCATTGTTGACTGATTATTCATTGTTGACATTTGATCATGTTCTCTTTTACTGTGCAATGTGTTAGTAGGCTTTGGATGCTGCCTTTGAATAACAACCTTTTGAAGTGGGGTTTTAGGCACTGTTCCTATATTAGCATATTCAACCGGTGATTGTTCAAGATTCATAGACAGATTGTCCCTTTTGCATATCATCATAATAGGCATTCGTGTCATCATGTTCTTTACACATTACATAACCAAGATTTATTTTGCAATCACAACAATGTCAACACAATCACAACAGAATCTTATTTAATCCAATCAGGTTGTATATATAATCTATATATATAATCTATATATTGGTTTCAATATACCTCCATAGCAGTCTACAGTCTAATTTAGCTATATCTATAATTACATTATGAGAACATCAGTATTTTTACGCCTTTGGTTGTATTGTCTGAACGAACATTGATTGGGAGACATACTGTACAGTTTATCATTTTCATAACTGTCTGCACATATACATATCTTATTTTGATTGTTATTGTAGCCTATATATAAACACAAATATCAGTCTTATGCACTGTGTCTCATTCAGCACTGAAGCCTGAATTTGAGCACAGTGTGTGCCCCCTTGCTACCTCTGCTGATATAAAAGAGAATTGCAGGCTTGGAGAAAAAGATGGCAGCCACAAATACACAGACACACACAGAAATACTGCTAAAACGCTTTATACTAACTCGATTTTGAAAATGTAAAAATGCTGGGTGGTAGAACGCACATATCTAGGAAAAGTCATGAAAGGAGGGTCCTGAAATGTGATCGAGTGCAAAGGTAGAATTTGTTTTGTACTCACTGGTGCTGTTTAACACCTCACGGCTGTTCTAGTGTTAAACGCACACACGGCACAGCCCCCACCCCGTGGGTTTCCTGCTGTGCTCCTCTGCTCTCTCTCTCTGCCACTGAACATACAGTATCCCTAATCTTGCACTTAATTCTAACACATAACCTTCCTAATTCTACACTTTTCTAATTCTCACAAGTATTCACTTTCAGTCATAGTTTCAGTTCCATTCTTAGTCTGCTGTTTACATAACACAAAAGATATACATCTATTTTTCAAAATGGATTCTTTTTGTATGTCAAACTCACAGTCTAATTTCCATTAGTCTACTGTTTACATAACACAAAAGATATACATCTATTTTTCAAAATGGATTCTTTTTGTATGTCAAACAATTCCTATTTTGTACAATTTAGGATAGATAGACTATTCATTTCGATTGCAATCTTTCTTTTTCTGTTATATTTACCGGTGTCTTTGCCGCTTGTGTCTGGTCTGGATCTCGTCAGCCGTCTTCCGAGGAGATAAGGAGGGTCGACATCTAACGCACCGGCCTGGAGCGAATTGACGTCCCAGGACTTTCTCCGGGTCGCTCGATCCCGGGCTGTCGCGACAGACTTCGGTGTGTTGAATCTTCTCCCTCCTCCAAAGACGACATTGAGATCCGGCTTACGAAGGACCACGTGTTCGGTTCTAATAGGGTTAAATGCTATATTCTGATCAGCCTGGTTGTAAAGCAGGCCATGCTAACCCATCGCTAGTTCAAACAGACCGTAGTAGACTTTAAACAACAAAGAGACCCGGACTCAATCATAGTTTCTTATTTTCTTGCAAGGAGAATGAATCCCGAAGTCTCCCTTAGAGACTCCGGATTCAGACTAATCTTTCCTCCTCCGAGCCAGTCATTTTATTCTTAACAGAAAGACACACATACACAGGAAGACACACATACAGGGGGGGCCAGCCTCGTGAGGAAGCCCACATTGCTCAGAACACACATGGAAAAGGGGGAGGCAGTTTTACAGCGTTAGCATAAACAGTAACATGGGAATGTTTAGCCCAACACAAACAAAAGCTGGGCTCCTCTCAACACAATGTCAGGAAGTTAAACTACCCAGCTGGCTCAGAAGATAAGGAATGTAAGGTGATGCCTTGTATGGTTGTGCTTACAGCAAAAAGCACAAAGTTGAACCTATGGAACAGGACAAAGTGTACAGTGTCCTTTTCAACAAACATATTCACAACATTAAACATTATGAAAACATCATTCAAACCTAACAGAAACCCACATATCCACCTCCTCCCCTTGAGGGCAAAGCAACATTGTGCAATGTTTTGTTTAAGGAGGATGTACCAGAGCCGTCTAGACAGTTGAGATAGGGTTAGGGTTAGGCCACATTGTTTTCTACGGTTTTTGAGTGAGAGCGGTTTAGATTAGCAGGATAGGGGAGGGCCATGAGATGAATGTGTGTCTCTCTCTTCCTCTCCCACTCTCTTTGGTAGGCTATTTCTTAGTTTATTTTGCTCTGTCACTCTCTCCCTAACTATGCCACGGACTCCCCCTCTTATTTCCTGCACTCACTCACTCTCTCTGTCTCTCTCTCTCTCTCTCTCTCTCTCTCTCTCTCTCTCTCTCTCTCTCTCTTTCTCTTTCTCTTTCTCTCTCTGCCCTTTAGTTGATCTTTCTTCCTCCCTCCTCATCCCTTCCTCTCTCTCTCTGTTTTCCTCCTGTCCCAGAGTGACCCAGCCCTAGACAGACAGGTGTCTGGGTCTGTTGGCTGACCCTTGTGTGACTCTTGGCTAGAAGACAGAGTTATGTCTTCTAGCCAGGCGCCATAGCAGAGAGAGCCCCCCCCCCCCAACATACTGTAGTGGTGCTGCCCACAATTACTCAGCTTCTCCCAGACTGTCTGAGGGAGCCACCGTGAAGCGTGAGGGCTGTCTGGCTGGCTGTCTGTCTGCAAGGTCAATAATCCTGGGGGTCATGTCTAGCTGTGGTATGCTGCTGTTTCTTTTACACTGGCCATGTATACACTGGTCTGTGTCTAGGCTCCTGAGGCCCAGTGGTTCTCAACCCTCTCCTCTGGGACCCCCAGCCGCTCCACATATGGGATCTGTTCCACCACCAGCACACCTGATTCAACTAATCAAGTGCAACGCAATTATGATTTGTACTTGATTAGTAGAATCAGGAGTGCTGGTGGTGGAACAGATCAAATATGTGGAAATATATCCCCCAAGGAGAGGTTTGAGAACCACTGCTCTGGCCTATCCCACAGCTGAGGATTTGACCCCCCCCCCCCTGACTGGCGGGTATCCCACAGTTCTTCTCTAAAGGCTTGTTTCCGACCAAGATCCCTCTGGTCCACGGCTCTCCATTAGATAAAATTTTGTCATTGCACAGACTGTAACAAGATGTATTTTTTGCTTTAGGCACAGGGTTCTGCCATAGTCATCCCGCCTGGAGCAATTTGGGGGTTAAGTGCCTTGCTCAAGGGCACACCGGCAGTGGTAGGCACCTTCTATATGATGCCAGTCACCAGCTCCCACATGAGGCGGCGATCGAACCAGCGACCTTCTGATTGCTAGCCGGCCTCCCTGACCTCTAGGCTACCTGCCTCCCTGACCTCTAGGCTACCTGCCTCCCTGACCTCCAGGCTACCTGCCTCCCTGACCTCTAGGCTACCTCCCTGACCTCTAGGCTACCTGCCTCCCTGACCTCTAGGCTACCTCCCTGACTTCTAGGCTACCTCCCTGACCTCTAGGCTGCCTGCCTCCCTGACCTCTAGGCTACCTGCCTCCCTGACCTCCAGGCTACCTGCCTCCCTGACCTCTAGGCTGCCTGCCTCCCTGACCTCTAGGCTACCTCCCTGACCTCCAGGCTACCTGCCTCCCTGACCTCTAGGCTGCCTGCCTCCCTGACCCCCAGGCTACCTGCCTCCCTGACCTCTAGGCTACCTGCCTCTCTAACCTCTAGACTACCTGCCTCTCTAACCTCTAGGCTACCTGCCTCCCTGACCTCTAGGCTACCTGCCTCTCTAACCTCTAGACTACCTGCCTCTCTAACCTCTAGACTACCTGCCTCTCTAACCTCTAGACTACCTGCCTATCTAACCTCTAGGCTACCTGTCTCCCTGACCTCCAGGCTACCTGCCTCTCTAACCTCTAGACTACCTGCCTCTCTAACCTCTAGACTACCTGCCTCTCTAACCTCTAGACCAGTGGTTCCCAACCGGGGGTACGCGGACCCCTAGGGGTACGTGAGGGGATTGCAGGGGGTACGTGGAAAGATTTGGAATTCTAATTTATTTCCCTTTCCAAAAAAATAATTAAATATAGTCGTTTCATAAACCTGTTGTTAAAATGGTACGATGCAACTTAAGTTCCTCCCCGACAGGTGATGACTGTAACACAAGTGGTAGTCACGTCACATTTAAATCACGTTCACGATAATTTTCGCGCGATAGTCAGCTAGGCCTGTCAGTATACCGCAAAGATGGACAGATGGTTAAAACGACCAGCTACAGTAACGGTCAGATCAGAGGCAGATCAGACGGTTAGATCAGAGGCAGATCAGACGGTTGGATCAGAAAAAAGAAGAAAAAAAAAAAAGGACCCCGCTATTATTTGGAAACATGTTTTGTGGGGATTTACATGTACATCGGCTGATCCACCACAGCCACAGTGCTTTTTCTGCGGCGAAGTCCTGGCTAATAATTCAATGAAGCCATCCCATTTACAGCGGCACCAAACACCTAGCAACTGTTGGTAAAACTGACGACTTTTTCAAGCGAAAACTGTCAGAGTTCAAGTCAAGTCAGGCTACACTGAAGGAAGCGGCAAGTGTGTCAAGCAAAGCACTGGTGGCGTCCTATGCTGTTTCATTACTAGTGGCTAAGTAAAAAAAAAAAACATTCAATCGCCGAAGATCTGATTTTGCCTGCCGCTATGATTTTGGCTAAAACTATGCTGGACAACAAAGCAGCTGACGCGCTCAAGTTGGTACCGTCCGTCTCCCGTCGGATTGATGATATGTCCATAAATATTGTCGGACAAGTGGTGGATAAAATGAAGCAAGCAGGTCAGTTCGCTTTGCAATTAGATGAAATGACCGACGTTAGTGGGGAGGCTCAGCTGCTGGCTGTTGTGCGTTATAAAGAAGAGTCGGACATAAATTAGCATATCTTGTTTTGCAAGACGCTGCCAGGAAAGACAACTGGCGAGGGAATATTTCTGATTATTGACAGCTTCTTCAAAGACAACGATCTGGAGTGGAAATGCTGCAGTCACATCTGTATCGATGGAGCGGCAGCAATGACGGGTAAGGTGCGTGGGCTGCTTGGTAGGGATGTTACGCTCGACGTAGTAGTCACGACACGGCGTCTATCTTCCGACGCAATGTGCGTCGATACAAATGTATCGATGCTTGTGTCAAATTGGCAAAAACCACGTGACTACTCGAAGAAAGATTCGTACGTCACACGAGCACATCTGACGCGTGTGTCAATCATTCGCAGACGAGGCAGTGTTCCAAGTTTGGTACTGCATAAAATGACCATGACCATGACCTGACCAGCAGATGGCAGTATAGAACTGCTGTACCACGACCTGACCAGCAGATGGCAGTATAGGCAGTACCATGACCTGACCAGCAGATGGCAGTATGGAGTTGCTGTATCGACTGCATCGATAGATCGACACTTTTTCCGACACAGTTGTGTCGAACGTGTCAATTGCGTCGAAAGCTTCGTTTCCCCCATCACTACTGCTTGGGCGTGTGATGAAGGTGAACCCCCAAATTAAGTGGATATACTGTATTATTCACCGGGAGGCACTCGCCAGCAAAAAGATGAGCCCCGAGTTAAGTGCAGTTATGGACGACGCAGTTAAGGTGATTAACTTCATTCAGTCCCGGCCAATGAACCACAGACTGTTTCAAACTCTTTGTCATGGCAGCGGGTCAGAGCATGAGCTGCTTCACACAGACGTTCGCTGGCTGTCTCGTGGCAAAACGCTGCTGCGGCTCTATGAATTGCGCAACGAGGTGTTTGCTTTCCTGACAGAAAACGACCACCCTCTTGCAGCCCTGTTTGAGGATGCAGTGTGGGTTGCGCAGCTGGCATATCTTGCTGATGTCTTCACTAAGCTGAATGAGCTCAACCTTTCACTTCAGGGCAAGTACTCACACATCCTTAACATGTATGACAAAGTGAATGGATTTATAAAGAAGGTTAAATTATGGGAGAGGAAATGTAAGGATGGAGATGTGAGCTGTTTCCCACTGCTTGATGGCCATCTCGCCACCACTGATGCTGACAGAGGTCCTGTGGTGAAAATAGTTAAAGCACATCTGTCCAAACTTGACACTGACTTCAACCAGTACTTTCATGACATTGAAACAAAGTCAGAAAAACTGGACTGGGTGATGAACCCATTCAGAGTGAATGACAGGAGCAGCAGCAGCCTTCCTGCAAGCCTGCAGGAAAATCTGATGGACATGTCCTCTGATCGTGGGTTGAAGATGGCACATGCTGACAAGTCATTGACAGAGTTTTGGTGTGATGTTGAAAAGGAATATCCAGTGCTGGGAAAGTGTGCATTGAATGAACTTTTGCCTTTTGGATCTACATATATGTGTGAAGTGACCTTCTCAGCTTTGACCCACATCAAAACCAAGCCAAGGAACAGACTGAGTGTGGAGAGCAGCCTGGTGACTGCTGTTGCCACACTGCCTCCAGAACTGTCAAAGCTTATGAAAGAGAAGCAACCTCAAGTGTCTCATTAAAGCTCAACTGATGAAAAAAAGAATTGCAACTGCTACTGGGTGAGTCAGAATATTTTTCACAATGGTGTAAATATCTATGTATTAAAGGGGAGTGGTTCAAATGATTTTCATTAATAATCAGTAGAGTTAGATAAGAAGTTTAAGTGTGTGTGTGTGTGTGTGTGTGTGTGTGTGTGTGTGTGTGTGTGTGTGTGTGTGTGTGTGTGTGTGTGTGTGTGGATGGTTGGGGGTGTGGGCGGCTGTATTGCAAGTGCAACTGACACTTGTGATGATATTCTGGTTCAATTAGCTCTCGTCCCTGAGAGGGAATTTGTGATAATCATAATGTCTTGAATGTGTTCTCTCTCTCTATGTGTGTGTGTGTGTGTGTGTGTGTGTGTGTGTGTGTTTGTGTGTGTGTGATAAGTTTGATCCTGTCTCATCTTGTCTGTTTCCTCTCCCCATCAGTCAAGACTCTGGGATGAGAAAAGGATGACATCACTGCAGCTCAGACAGAAGCCAAAGAGGAGCAGGAGAAAGGGAAAAGAAACAGATATCAAATCAAATTCATTATTATTTATATTCTATTTTCAGTGAGTGTGTGGGCATGTAGGTGTACACTGTTTTTTTTCCTGATTGAAGTGGTAACAATTAACCATTGAGGTGGCCAGGTGGCACATGTATTGGCCAATTAGCTCATGTAGTCTAATTTTGAATGGCAATGTTTTGAAATGGCAAACATGTGACTTTATGTCAGATTGTTGTGTGCAGAAAACCGTGTTCAGTGCATTTAAAAAGTGCCATTTTGAATAGCAAAATGTGTGTAAAGCAGAAAATGTGTTTAGAGTTTTGGAGACATGAGAAGAGGTTTTGCTCTCTGTGTGTCAGTAATAAATGTTATATTTGCAAGTTAGAGTTTAATTGAAATTTTTGGGAAATAATCAACACGCATGAGTGAGGGGGTACTTCTGGCATGGCAAAACAGCTCAAGGGGTACACAAGACAAAAAAGGTTGGGAACCACTGCTCTAGACTACCTGCCTCTCTAACCTCTAGACTACCTGCCTCTCTAACCTCTACTACCTGTCTCTCTAACCTCTAGGCTACCTGCCTATCTAACCTCTAGACTACCTGCCTCTCTAACCTCTAGACTACCTGCCTCTCTAACCTCTAGGCTACCTGCCTCTCTAACCTCTAGACTACCTGCCTCTCTAACCTCTAGACTACCTGCCTCTCTAACCTCTAGGCTACCTGCCTCTCTAACCTCTAGGCTACCTGCCTCCCTGACCTCCAGGCTACCTGCCTCTCTAACCTCTAGACTACCTGCCTCTCTAACCTCTAGACTACCTGCCTATCTAACCTCTAGGCTACCTGCCTCTCTAACCTCTAGGCTACCTGCCTCCCTGACCTCTAGGCTACCTGCCTCCCTGACCTCCAGGCTACCTGCCTCCCTGACCTCCAGGCTACCTGCCTATCTAACCTCTAGACTACCTGCCTCTCTAACCTCTAGGCTACCTGCCTCCCTGACCTCTAGGCTACCTGCCTCCCTGACCTCCAGGCTACCTGCCTCCCTGACCTCCAGGCTACCTGCCTATCTAACCTCTAGACTACCTGCCTCTCTAACCTCTAGACTACCTGCCTCCCTGACCTCTAGGCTACCTGCCTCCCTGACCTCTAGGCTACCTGCCTCCCTGACCTCCAGGCTACCTGCCTATCTAACCTCTAGACTACCTGCCTCTCTAACCTCTAGACTACCTGCCTCCCTGACCTCTAGGCTACCTGCCTCCCTGACCTCTAGGCTACCTGCCTCCCTGACCTCCAGGCTACCTGCCGCTCCATGTTCATCACAATGATGCTGCCGCTTTCCCTGAACGTCACCGTTGACGCCAGTCAGAAACGTCATGGAGACCAAAGGCAGTACCTAAAGAGTCACTAACGACGCCCATAACGGCTTTTTCACTCGCAGTCTTCCAGCCTGCCAGTCTGCCACAGCTCTGAAACATGACTAGACACACACATATGTGTTTATGGACTCCTCAAATATATAACAACACCTAGTAAGCTGTCGTCTTAACAACAGTGATGTGTGTGTGTGTGTGTGTGGTGTGTGGTGTGTGGTGTGTGGTGTGTGGTGTGTGGTGTGTGGTGTGTGGTGTGTGGTGTGTGGTGTGTGGTGCGTGCGTGCGTGCGTGCGCCGGCTGAGTGGACATGATGTCTCACATTTCTCCTGAGTGTGTCCTGGCTGCGAACCCTCTCCGCAGGAAGGCAGAACTACAGGAAGTGACCCTGCAGGTGGTGTGTGGCGGGTAGCAGCGGATCAAAGGAACTCTGAACTGTTTACTTTCTGCTTTCTGCTTATTGTAGCTTATTCCCCCGCCCCCCCCCCCCCCCCCGACAGGGGGGCACATTATGCATCTTGACTGCACACACACTGTGCTGGTTGTTAACTGAAATTGGGCCCTGGCGTTTAATCTCCGTGCTGTTCAGCACCTCTTGAAGGGCGCCATGGAGCACTCTCATTGTTTTCTTTGTTGGTGTTCTTGGTATTAATCTATTTTCTTTGTTCCCTCCCTCCCTGCCTCCTCTTCACCCACCCCTCTCTCTCTTCATCCCTCCCTCCCTCCCTCCTCTTCACCCCCCCCTCTCTCTCTCCATCCCTCTCTCTCTCCAGCCCTGCAGTGTTTCTGCCAGCGCTGCTCCAACTCCGCCTGCACCACGGACGGCCTGTGCTTCGTGTCGGTGATGCAGTCGGGCAGCCGGCAGCGGAGCATGTGCGTGCACGAGCACGAGCTGATCCCGCGCGACCGCCCCTTCATCTGCGAGCCCTTCAAGGACGACACGAGCTACCCCATGTGCTGCGACACGGACTGGTGCAACAAGAACCCCGACCTCAGCGCCATCCCAGGTCAGACAGACAGACAGACGCGTTCCATATGCTGAACCCCCACACCACTGACACTACTGACACCTAGGCCCTACCTCACACCACTGACACCTAGGCCCTACCCCACACCACTGACACCTAGGCCCTACCCCACTGACACCTAGGCCCTACCCCACACCACTGACACCTAGGCCCTACCCTACCCTACACCACTGACACCTAGGCCCTACCCTACACCTCTGACACCTAGGCCCTACCCTACACCTCTGACACCTAGGCCCTACCCTACACCTCTGACACCTAGGCCCTACCCTACACCACTGACACCTAGGCCCTACCCTACCCTACACCACTGACACCTAGGCCCTACCCTACACCTCTGACACCTAGGCCCTACCCTACACCTCTGACACCTAGGCCCTACCCTACACCTCTGACACCTAGGCCCTACCCTACACCACTGACACCTAGGCCCTACCCCACACCACTGACACCTAGGCCCTACCCTACACCACTGACACCTAGGCCCTACCCTACCCCACACCACTGACACCTAGGCCCTACCCTACCCCACACCACTGACACCTAGGCCCTACCCCACACCACTGACACCTAGGCCCTACCCCACACCTCTGACACCTAGGCCCTACCCCACACCTCTGACACCTAGGCCCTACCTCACACCACTGACACCTAGGCCCTACCCCACACCTCTGACACCTAGGCCCTACCCCACACCACTGACACCTAGGCCCTACCCCACACCACTGACACCTAGGCCCTACCCTACACCACTGACACCTAGGCCCTACCCTACACCACTGACACCTAGGCCCTACCCTACCCCACACCACTGACACCTAGGCCCTACCCCACACCACTGACACCTAGGCCCTACCTCACACCACTGACACCTAGGCCCTACCCTACACCACTGACACCTAGGCCCTACCCCACACCACTGACACCTAGGCCCTACCCCACACCTCTGACACCTAGGCCCTACCCCACACCTCTGACACCTAGGCCCTACCCCACACCACTGACACCTAGGCCCTACCTCACACCACTGACACCTAGGCCCTACCCCACACCTCTGACACCTAGGCCCTACCCCACACCTCTGACACCTAGGCCCTACCCTACACCTCTGACACCTAGGCCCTACCCCACACCTCTGACACCTAGGCCCTACCCTACACCACTGACACCTAGGCCCTACCCCACACCACTGACACCTAGGCCCTACCCCACACCACTGACACCTAGGCCTTACCCCACACCACTGACACCTAGGCCCTACCCCACACCACTGACACCTAGGCCCTACCCTACCCTACACCACTGACACCTAGGCCCTACCCTACACCTCTGACACCTAGGCCCTACCCCACACCTCTGACACCTAGGCCCTACCCCACACCTCTGACACCTAGGCCCTACCCCACACCACTGACACCTAGGCCCTACCCCACACCTCTGACACCTAGGCCCTACCCTACACCACTGACACCTAGGCCCTACCCCACACCACTGACACCTAGGCCCTACCCTACACCACTGACACCTAGGCCCTACCCTACACCACTGACACCTAGGCCCTACCCTACCCCACACCACTGACACCTAGGCCCTACCCCACACCACTGACACCTAGGCCCTACCCTACACCACTGACACCTAGGCCCTACCCTACACCACTGACACCTAGGCCCTACCCTACCCCACACCACTGACACCTAGGCCCTACCTCACACCACTGACACCTAGGCCCTACCCCACACCACTGACACCTAGGCCCTACCCTACCCCACACCACTGACACCTAGGCCCTACCTCACACCACTGACACCTAGGCCCTACCCCACACCACTGACACCTAGGCCCTACCCTACACCACTGACACCTAGGCCCTACCCCACACCACTGACACCTAGGCCCTACCCTACACCACTGACACCTAGGCCCTACCTCACACCACTGACACCTAGGCCCTACCCCACACCACTGACACCTAGGCCCTACCCTACACCACTGACACCTAGGCCCTACCCTACACCACTGACACCTAGGCCCTACCCTACACCACTGACACCTAGGCCCTACCCTACACCACTGACACCTAGGCCCTACCCTACACCACTGACACCTAGGCCCTACCCTACCCCACTGACACCTAGGCCCTACCCTACACCTCTGACACCTAGGCCCTACCCCACACCTCTGACACCTAGGCCCTACCCCACACCTCTGACACCTAGGCCCTACCCCACACCACTGACACCTAGGCCCTACCTCACACCACTGACACCTAGGCCCTACCCTACACCACTGACACCTAGGCCCTACCTCACACCACTGACACCTAGGCCCTACCCTACACCACTGACACCTAGGCCCTACCCCACACCACTGACACCTAGGCCCTACCCTACCCCACTGACACCTAGGCCCTACCCTACACCTCTGACACCTAGGCCCTACCCCACACCTCTGACACCTAGGCCCTACCCCACACCTCTGACACCTAGGCCCTACCCCACACCTCTGACACCTAGGCCCTACCCCACACCACTGACACCTAGGCCCTACCTCACACCACTGACACCTAGGCCCTACCTCACACCACTGACACCTAGGCCCTACCCCACACCTCTGACACCTAGGCCCTACCCTACACCACTGACACCTAGGCCCTACCCTACCCCACTGACACCTAGGCCCTACCCCACACCACTGACACCTAGGCCCTACCCCACACCACTGACACCTAGGCCCTACCCTACACCTCTGACACCTAGGCCCTACCCCACACCTCTGACACCTAGGCCCTACCCCACACCACTGACACCTAGGCCCTACCCCACACCTCTGACACCTAGGCCCTACCTCACACCACTGACACCTAGGCCCTACCCCACACCTCTGACACCTAGGTCCTACCTCACACCACTGACACCTAGGCCCTACCCCACACCTCTGACACCTAGGCCCTACCCTACCCCACACCACTGACACCTAGGCCCTACCCCACACCACTGACACCTAGGCCCTACCCTACACCACTGACACCTAGGCCCTACCCCACACCACTGACACCTAGGCCCTACCCCACACCACTGACACCTAGGCCCTACCCCACACCACTGACACCTAGGCCCTACCTCACACCTCTGACACCTAGGCCCTACCCTACACCACTGACACCTAGGCCCTACCCTACCCCACACCACTGACACCTAGGCCCTACCCTACCCCACACCACTGACACCTAGGCCCTACCCCACACCACTGACACCTAGGCCCTAGGTTAGAGTCTAGAGTTAGTCTCAACTAAAATTAGACTATCACAACCAGGCTAATGGCAGAGTGGGAAGTGTAGAAAACATGGCCAGTCGTTCCACTACAGGGTCCAGAAAGCATTTCTATCAGCATCTTCTATCTAGCATCTCTGACTCCAGAATGGAGGGGCACCTTGCCACGTAACAGATGGCTGATACCCACGCTCTTTGCTGCCTATTTGGCTTCTTGGCAAGAGTCGTCGTCCCCCACCCCCCCTCCCAAATGTTCTGTTGCTGTACAACGTAAGCCATCCGCTGCCCTTTCACAATTTGCCAGAAGCCTTGGACCAGGCGAGCTCTGTTCTGTTCTGACAGTTTAATAAGAAATTTAACAGACAAAGAAAATCGTTAAAACGCGCCGCAACTTTAACCCTGGCTGGTGACGAGCTCTGTCTGCTCCGTGTACGCAGCGTCGCCTTCTCAAAGATGTACAGACGGACAGACAGAGCGGGTCATGGGGGGCAGACGTACAGACGGACAGACAGAGCAGGTCACGGGGGGCAGGGTCGCTCTTGTTCAGAGTTTGTGAAGGAAGAGAGCGTGCCTATGGTGACAACGGCAGCCTTTTCTACACCGTCTTGTGATCTGAATCATATAGCTGAGCTTAGCCTTCAGCATGACAGGCTCCTCTCCCAGCCTCACAGTTGATCTGGTGAGTCATAGTTTTGAGTTACAGAGATGCGCACACACACACACACACTAGGGCTGCACGATTAATCGATTTTAAATCGAAATCGCGATTTGAAATGATGCGATTAGCTAATCGCAAAGCCTGCGATTTGCCTGCGTTTTTTTTTTTTTTTTTTTTTAAACCTTTATTTTACCAGGAAGTCACATTGAGATTAAAACCTCTTTTGGAAATTTGATCAGCACTCATGGAATGCCTCTTGTCCAATCAAATTACTTGGTCTCTTTATGACTTTGAACCCGGCGCTCTCAGAGCGAATTTACGAACGCAGGCATAGGTTGTGTCACGACAGTCAGTCCAATTATTACGAGACTTTGGGCTAACGTAACGGAGACAATTAGACACCACATGGCTTACTGGACGTATGATAAACGTTAGTATGTTATAATTGCGACAGGTAAGTGTACAATTTCACTATACTGTACCAGCCAAGTGCATGTCGGTGCTGTTAGTCCAGCCTTAAACTTAGCTTAGCTAACTTGTAGTCTTCGAGACGGTAGCTTAGCTTAGCTACTCATGCTAACCCGGCGTTAAAGTACAGACACAGAGTTGACAGTCTCAGCAACCTGCGGGTTGGTGTTTATATAGTATAGCAGGCTTATGGATACATGGAAGTTAACTGTTCTGTTGTCAAACATGAATGTGTCCTGTATGCATAACCTCATACCATTCGTTCATACCAGCCGGCTTTAAAGACGCAGAGGTTAGCCTAGCCTAGCCTTGGGCTGAAGTATGTCACAGATTCCTAAGTCAAGGTGACGTGTGTCTGTGCTCCATAGTCAGAGACCACCATTCTATCATTCATCAGTTCGACTGTTGACCGAGTCATCTAGATGTGGTCCTTTCAGTTATAGTCACAGTGTATCCCCAAATGATCATTTTAATAGCTGGATCATCTTAGAAAGTAGCCACCTGTCTAGATGAGATGAGGTTATCATATATACAATTCATATCTTTTAAGTTATCATCCTTGCATTAGAATTAGAGCAGTTAAAAGTTTGATGGTATCATGTGGTAATGCTCTCTGAAAATAGGTGATATTCATCCAATCACCTGCCAAGTATTTTTTGAAAGTACCTGCCCTTTTCCAAACAGCTTCCAATTAAGCTTTCCTAGATGGTTGTGTGAAACAAACCACCTGAGTCAGGTTAGTAATGCTCCATCACATGTTTTAATCTGAAGCTTGATTTTAAAGCAACCCAACTTTAAAGCAACCCAATGTAAGTTTAGTTCTTTCACTCGTAGCTCGGGCTGTGGGGGTGCTAGAGGAGGGAGCCTCTAAGTCCCCTGAAGACGTACAAACAAACTGCACGTTGATACGACCTTCCTAGCCGGAGATATGGCCACACTTTACAAAAACTCCCTTTTTTTTTTTTTTTTTTTTTTTTTTGCTATTTAAAAAAATATAATCGCAAATTAATCGCAATCGCGATATCTGTCCAAATAATCGCAATTCGATTTTTTCCCCAAATCGTGCAGCCCTAACACACACACACATATATATATATATATATATCAACGTGGGTTTGAGTGTAAACAGTAAGTGTCTGTTGAAGACTCCTCGTGACAGTCAACTACGGTGTCATATGCCGCCTTTCAGCCACCCACCCCTGGGGGACATGTGTTCAGAACACCACGGCAACCATGTTTACAGAATGAACGGATGAAAGATGTGTCTATGGGAGATGTGTCTATGGGAGATGTGTCTATGGAAGATGTGTCTATGGGAGATGTGTCTATGGGAGATGTGTCTATGGGAGATGTGTCTATGGAAGATGTGTCTATGGAAGATGTGTCTATGGGAGATGTGTCTATGGAAGATGTGTCTATGGAAGATGTGTCTATGGGAGATGTGTCTATGGAAGATGTGTCTATGGGAGATGTGTCTATGGAAGATGTGTCTATGGGAGATGTGTCTATGGAAGATGTGTCTATGGAAGATGTGTCTATGGGAGATGTGTCTATGGAAGATGTGTCTATGGAAGATGTGTCTATGGGAGATGTGTCTATGGAAGATGTGTCTATGGGAGATGTGTCTATGGAAGATTTGTCTATGGGAGATGTGTCTATGGAAGATGTGTCTATGGGAGATGTGTCTATGGAAGATGTGTCTATGGAAGATGTGTCTATGGAAGATGTGTCTATGGGAGATGTGTCTATGGGAGATGTGTCTATGGAAGATGTGTCTATGGGAGATGTGTCTATGGGAGATGTGTCTATGGGAGATGTGTCTATGGGAGATGTGTCTATGGAAGATGTGTCTATGGGAGATGTGTCTATGGAAGATGTGTCTATGGGAGATGTGTCTATGGAAGATGTGTCTATGGGAGATGTGTCTATGGGAGATGTGTCTATGGGAGATGTGTCTATGGGAGATGTGTCTATGGAAGATGTGTCTATGGAAGATGTGTCTATGGAAGATGTGTCTATGGGAGATGTGTCTATGGGAGATGTGTCTATGGGAGATGTGTCTATGGGAGATGTGTCTATGGGAGATGTGTCTATGGGAGATGTGTCTATGGAAGATGTGTCTATGGGAGATGTGTCTATGGAAGATGTGTCTATGGAAGATGTGTCTATGGAAGATGTGTCTATGGGAGATGTGTCTATGGGAGATGTGTCTATGGGAGATGTGTCTATGGGAGATGTGTCTATGGAAGATGTGTCTATGGAAGATGTGTCTATGGAAGATGTGTCTATGGAAGATGTGTCTATGGAAGATGTGTCTATGGAAGATGTGTCTATGGGAGATGTGTCTATGGAAGATGTGTCTATGGGAGATGTGTCTATGGAAGATGTGTCTATGGGAGATGTGTCTATGGGAGATGTGTCTATGGGAGATGTGTCTATGGAAGATGTGTCTATGGGAGATGTGTCTATGGAAGATGTGTCTATGGAAGATGTGTCTATGGAAGATGTGTCTATGGAAGATGTGTCTATGGAAGATGTGTCTATGGGAGATGTGTCTATGGAAGATGTGTCTATGGGAGATGTGTCTATGGAAGATGTGTCTATGGGAGATGTGTCTATGGAAGATGTGTCTATGGGAGATGTGTCTATGGAAGATGTGTCTATGGGAGATGTGTCTATGGAAGATGTGTCTATGGGAGATGTGTCTATGGAAGATGTGTCTATGGGAGATGTGTCTATGGAAGATGTGTCTATGGGAGATGTGTCTATGGGAGATGTGTCTATGGGAGATGTGTCTATGGAAGATGTGTCTATGGCAGTAACGTGCAGTGAGGTCATTGGCTGGGTAGGCAGTGAGCTATTAAAAAAAAAAAATGCGATTAACGCAGCAGCCAGACTTCAAATGGCATAGCGCATACTATAAAGGCAATCAATAGCCCTTATATCTTTTAACGCAGGCTCAAAACTCACTTCTTCAAGAAGTAGGTCTACTACCAGAATCCTCCCTGCACCTATTGTATTGTTAGTTTGCTATTCTTCTCTATGCTATTGCTATTGCTATATTGCTATACTGTATTTTTAGTTTGCTATTCTTCATTTTGCCTTAAAAAAGCAGTACACTCCTACGTTAAATGCAATTATTGTAAGTCGCTTTGAATAAAAGCGTCGGCTAAATGACTGTAATGTAGGCTTATATACTATACTAAAGTCAATCACATAGCCCATATATACTATACTATCAAATAGCTGGTCAAAAATGTCAAATGTATTGTTATCTCATAACTACACATAGCGTAGCGCAACAGCCTGTATGGCATTGCCTACATTCACCTAGAACCGCGGCGCGAACAGCAGAGGATGCCGCTACGGCAAGCCAAACGCAAACTATCAATCATGCTGTCAGAAGCAGCATGGGACGGTGCCTCAACGTCCACCAATGAAGACAATGTGAGAACAGACTACGCATGCGCAAACCTACGAAACCGTTGGTCTGTCACTTCGCATAGCACAGAAGCACAAGCACAGTCTGCCTCAGCCTCTGGGAGCAAACTCTCCTGGTGCCAGGGCATGCATTATATTTTTAAAACAACACATTTTACATCATTTATTTTTATTTTAACAACATATTAACACATTAAAGTTAAGAATAATGAGTAAAATAAATTAAAAATATATATTTTTTTGAGATAAAAAAATAATTAAAAAATATTTTTAAAAGACTGATATTCTTTTTCTTTCTTAAATGCCTGGGTGAGGCACTGCCTACCCTGCCTCACCTGACTGCACGCCACTGGTCTATGGGAGATGTGTCTATGGGAGATGTGTCTATGGAAGATGTGTCTATGGAAGATGTGTCTATGGGAGATGTGTCTATGGAAGATGTGTCTATGGAAGATGTGTCTATGGGAGATGTGTCTATGGGAGATGTGTCTATGGAAGATGTGTCTATGGGAGATGTGTCTATGGAAGATGTGTCTATGGAAGATGTGTCTATGGAAGATGTGTCTATGGAAGATGTGTCTATGGAAGATGTGTCTATGGGAGATGTGTCTATGGGAGATGTGTCTATGGAAGATGTGTCTATGGAAGATGTGTCTATGGAAGATGTGTCTATGGGAGATGTGTCTATGGGAGATGTGTCTATGGAAGATGTGTCTATGGGAGATGTGTCTATGGGAGATGTGTCTATGGAAGATGTGTCTATGGGAGATGTGTCTATGGGAGATGTGTCTATGGAAGATGTGTCTATGGAAGATGTGTCTATGGAAGATGTGTCTATGGGAGATGTGTCTATGGGAGATGTGTCTATGGAAGATGTGTCTATGGGAGATGTGTCTATGGAAGATGTGTCTATGGAAGATGTGTCTATGGAAGATGTGTCTATGGAAGATGTGTCTATGGAAGATGTGTCTATGGGAGATGTGTCTATGGGAGATGTGTCTATGGAAGATGTGTCTATGGAAGATGTGTCTATGGAAGATGTGTCTATGGGAGATGTGTCTATGGGAGATGTGTCTATGGAAGATGTGTCTATGGGAGATGTGTCTATGGGAGATGTGTCTATGGAAGATGTGTCTATGGGAGATGTGTCTATGGGAGATGTGTCTATGGAAGATGTGTCTATGGAAGATGTGTCTATGGAAGATGTGTCTATGGGAGATGTGTCTATGGGAGATGTGTCTATGGAAGATGTGTCTATGGAAGATGTGTCTATGGAAGATGTGTCTATGGAAGATGTGTCTATGGAAGATGTGTCTATGGAAGATGTGTCTATGGGAGATGTGTCTATGGGAGATGTGTCTATGGAAGATGTGTCTATGGGAGATGTGTCTATGGAAGATGTGTCTATGGAAGATGTGTCTATGGAAGATGTGTCTATGGAAGATGTGTCTATGGAAGATGTGTCTATGGAAGATGTGTCTATGGAAGATGTGTCTATGGAAGATGTGTCTATGGAAGATGTGTCTATGGGAGATGTGTCTATGGAAGATGTGTCTATGGAAGATGTGTCTATGGAAGATGTGTCTATGGAAGATGTGTCTATGGAAGATGTGTCTATGGAAGATGTGTCTATGGGAGATGTGTCTATGGGAGATGTGTCTATGGAAGATGTGTCTATGGGAGATGTGTCTATGGAAGATGTGTCTATGGAAGATGTGTCTATGGAAGATGTGTCTATGGAAGATGTGTCTATGGAAGATGTGTCTATGGGAGATGTGTCTATGGGAGATGTGTCTATGGAAGATGTGTCTATGGAAGATGTGTCTATGGAAGATGTGTCTATGGGAGATGTGTCTATGGGAGATGTGTCTATGGAAGATGTGTCTATGGGAGATGTGTCTATGGGAGATGTGTCTATGGAAGATGTGTCTATGGGAGATGTGTCTATGGGAGATGTGTCTATGGAAGATGTGTCTATGGAAGATGTGTCTATGGAAGATGTGTCTATCGGAGATGTGTCTATGGGAGATGTGTCTATGGAAGATGTGTCTATGGAAGATGTGTCTATGGAAGATGTGTCTATGGAAGATGTGTCTATGGAAGATGTGTCTATGGAAGATGTGTCTATGGAAGATGTGTCTATGGGAGATGTGTCTATGGGAGATGTGTCTATGGAAGATGTGTCTATGGGAGATGTGTCTATGGAAGATGTGTCTATGGAAGATGTGTCTATGGAAGATGTGTCTATGGGAGATGTGTCTATGGAAGATGTGTCTATGGGAGATGTGTCTATGGAAGATGTGTCTATGGAAGATGTGTCTATGGAAGATGTGTCTATGGGAGATGTGTCTATGGAAGATGTGTCTATGGAAGATGTGTCTATGGAAGATGTGTCTATGGAAGATGTGTCTATGGAAGATGTGTCTATGGAAGATGTGTCTATGGAAGATGTGTCTATGGAAGATGTGTCTATGGGAGATGTGTCTATGGAAGATGTGTCTATGGAAGATGTGTCTATGGAAGATGTGTCTATGGAAGATGTGTCTATGGAAGATGTGTCTATGGGAGATGTGTCTATGGAAGATGTGTCTATGGGAGATGTGTCTATGGAAGATGTGCCCCAACACGTCTAGGGTCAGAGAATAACACCCCTCTCCCCCTGCCCCCCCCCCCTCCCCTCCCCAGTGCCCACAGTGAAGACCCCTTCCCTGGGGCCCGTAGCCTTGGCGGCTGTGATAGCAGGGCCTGTGTGCGTGCTGTGCTTCGTGCTGGTGCTGGTCTTCTACATCTGTCACAGCCGAGCAGACCTCATCTCTGACATGACCACCTCGGGCTCCGGCTCCGGCTCCGGTGAGTACGGTGAGTACGGTGAGTACTCCGGTGAGTACGGTGAGTCCGGTGAGTACTACCTGAACTCTACCTGACTCCTACAACTGTGAGGCAGGCAGTAGTCATCATGAGCAGTCGCATCTATCAGCGCTCGGCGAGGATTATCCCACTTTTTCTTCTGTTCCTTCTATGGATTACGGATTTGTATAGAGATGCTCCGATCAGGGTTTTTGGTGCCGATCACCGATATCACCGATCACAGCGTCGAAAATGGCAATTGAAGCTTTTTTTTTTTTTTTTCTTCTTTCCTAGCACCAGGGGAGCCACCCCTCCTAAATTTCGTTGTTTGGTACCTGTACTATAGCAATGACAATAAAGACCATTCATTCATTCATTCATTCTATTTATTGTGTAGCATTAATTATGTTTTTAATTATTCTTAACACCATTGATATTGTATATTAAGTATTCAAATGAAATTAGGAGATGAGAAAGTATCATGAATTGACAACCATCTGTTTTATTGAATTCACAACCACCTGTAGCTTACTTCAGGAACATACAAATCATAATAAATAAAATGTGAAAATAAAAATCATAATAAATAAAATGTACACTGTCACATGACATCAAATGTGCAACATTCCACTCGAATGAGAGGAACTAGGGGCTCTTAGAGAACTTGGAGCTTATACTGTAGCTTTCCTGAGGAACAATAAACAATAAACATTTCCTGAGGAACAATAAACATACCCAAACTAAAGTGCAACATAAACAGGCTATAGCCAAATATAAAATAAATACTGTTTCAAGTCAGTCAGTTTCAAGTCATATAGGAGGAGATAAGACAGCAAGTCAGCAATAATCAATAAAACAAAACATTGCACCGAAGGAGATTTCAGACTCAAACCTTACTTCTGATTAAGCAGCATCACTGGCAGATTAGCCTTGAGAAATACAAGCATCTCAGCATTTTTGCCACTCAGCCTGTTCCTCTTATCGTCTAAAATATGTCCTGCTATGCTGAAAAGTCGCTCGCTATCTACACTTGTGCAAGGTGCACAGAGGAAGACTCGTGCTGCTTGTGCAAGAGCAGGAAAGCGGCCTTTGTTGGCCTTCCAAAAAGCAAGAGGCTGTCCATTACCGTCTGGGATAACTGCCTCTGATAGGTAGAGATTAACCTGTGATGCTCTTGGGTTGATGTCACCACTGCCGCACACATGCTGTGGCCCATCTTCTTCAGCCAACAGTTCAGCATGCATAGCATGCAAGGAGCCAGCTCGTGGTACCTAAAAAATAAAATAAAAAATAAAAAAGTTTTAGTAGAAGGCGATAATAGGGAGAAGGTTTTTCCTTCTATCAGTGGCCCCGGGCCCGAGCTAGAGTACTCTTCCTGCAACGAATGGTGGACTGCTGATTCACATGCTTAGTATTCAAATGTATTGATTGTAAGTCGCTTTGGAATAAGGCGTCTGCTAAATGCCAAAAATGTAAATGTAAATGTACCTTCTGTGGGGGCTCACTCACTGCCAAACTGTCCGTCTCTTGCTCTGCTGCAGCAGCCAGGACATCAGAAAGCAGCCTGCGCATCTGTGGCTTGAGTGCGATGGGGAAATATCTGTCTTTATACCTATTTTTTATTATGAGAGAAATAAAAGGCAACATTAATTAATGTATTTAATGCATTTTGTAGGTTATGCTTAACTATTTTATTATTAATTAGGCCTGGGCGGGGCCCCATAGCATTTGTATTATATTTATGAATTAATTAGGCATGGGCTTGGCCCCATAGCATTCTATTTATTTATTTATAGTTAAGAATCGATTAACTGCTTTTTAAATGCAAACCATCGTACACTACAGGATAACACAACACAGTATTTATATTTTACCTTTAACTTAAGCATAGCCCCTTTTATCAATAATGTTTAGGCCAAAGCTAATACGCATAAGAATCTCTCCCTGTGGAGTTCTCACCTTGGATCAAGGAGTGTAGCGATGGTGTACAGGCGCTCAGATTCAATGTCACTGAATCTCCTCTTGACAGCTTCCAGGAGCGTGGCTTTGGCTGTCTTCACACCGTGGTCACTCTCTGTTGTTTTTTCAAGAAGACGAGTTAAAGCTCTGATGGATGGTATAACATCTGCAGCTGATGCAGTTGATGAACTTATCGTTTTTGTGAGCTCGTCAAAGGGGTCTAGCACTGAAATCAGATTTTCCACCAATTTCCACTCATGGACGGCCAACGTGGAAGGCAATTCAAAATCAGCTGCATAAGCACATAGGGCACGCTTCTGTTCCAGTAAACTTTTTAGCATGGCAACCGTACTGTTCCAGCGGGTTGGTACATCCTGTTGTAGCCTTTTGGGTGGCTGGTTCGGATTCATTTGTTTTTGAATACCGAACAGTCGGGAGTAAGCTACCTGGGAATGTTTGAAATGACCGACGATCCGTCTTCCACTTGCGATGACATCAATGACGGCACGCTGTGCCAAAACCCCCTCATGCACAGCGAGCTGGAGTGTGTGAGCCATGCACGGTAGGTTTGGTAAACGCGCGTCCCTCATAGCCTTCTCCATGTTCCTGGCATTATCCCGTAGGATAACGTGCACCTTTCCCTTTGGGATTTCCCAGGCGTTGAGCATGTCTGTGAAAGCTGCAGCAAGTGCCTCTGCGGTGTGTGACCCAGGGAATTCTTGAGAGTGAAGCACCACTTTAGTCAGCTCAAAGTTTGCGTTGATAAACTGCGCAGTCAGGCTCAGCATAGACACAGGACTGACACTCGAACTCCAAATGTCAGTCGTGAAGCTGATTGACGCGATGTTGTCCTTCACTAGGCTCCCGATGTATGTGTAGACAGTGTTATATAATTCCGGCAGGCAAACATCAGTGAAATATTTTCGCCCCGGCAGCGTATAGCGTGGATCCAGGCAGGAAACAAGGCGTTTGAACCTGGCGTCTTCCACAACAGACAGGGGCTGCTGATCAAGGCATATGAATTCTATTACTTTCGCATTTATTTCCTTTCGTTTCTTGTGGTCGTTGCCGTATGGTTGCTGTCGTTGCAATGTCTCGGTAACAGTAAGCTGAGTGAGTGGTGTCGAACGTTCTTTCGACGACTCTTTCTCTCTGGCCTTAGCGCTCGCCAATGTATTAAACTCGTTATATTCCTTCGTATGACAAGCCTTCAAATGCCGTATTATATTCGTTGTATTGAAAGACCTTGCGTCCGTTCCTCCCCGAGGTATTTCTTTTGAACAGGCATTACAAACGGCATATTTGTTGTCTCTTTCCGACACGGTGTAATATTTCCAGACTGGCGACGCCATCTTGTAAACTGGCAGGGTTTGATCGGCCATCTTGTGATTGGTCGGGTTTGATCGGCCGTTTTGAGAACTCCGATCAAAACCGATCAAGGCCATATCGGCCGATACCGATCAGCGCCGATCAGATCGGAGCATCACTAGATTTGTACATCAAATCACCACAGAACTTGCATCTTATGGAGAAGGAGTCAAACTTTGTTGGAAAAGGTGAGACCCATAGCGACTTTTATCTCCACGCCGCAAAGAAATGTTTGGGCTTCGGAGCAGCAACTATCCACACGACGCTGACTGCGGACCGGACGAGAAGGAACAAACCCCCGACAGGTAGAATGGACCGAAGGACCGTGATATGGCTCTATCTACTTCTCTCGGGAGACATTCAGCTGAATCCCGGACCAGTCTCAACCAGGCAAGCTACACGTTTAGCCAGAGAACAACTATACCTTTCCCAGGCAAATGTTACTAGCAAAGACATTGACGCCATTGTCGACAAACCGGTTATTTTGCCGGCAGCAGCAGACTTCCAGGATTCAGACGAGGCTAACAAAACAATGGGTAGCTATGCTAATAACATTACCCCCCCACCTAACTTCCACCAGCTATCTAGTGAACACAGAGGCCTCCCCCACCCGGTGACGAACCCCCCCCTCCCCCCTCCCTCCCCCACCCGACGACGACCCCCCCCTTCTCCACCCGGAGACTCTCCAACGAAACCGTTGAACAATGGGCGCCCCCCCCCATCCCCCAATCCTCAACTTGTCGATGACCTGAATTGTGACTATTTCCAAGTCAAGGACATGAACTCTCTATTTGGACACAGCAGTAAGGGCCTGCATATTGTTCACCTTAATGTGAACAGTCTTGTGCCTAAACTGGACCAAATCAGAGAAATGTTCCATGACAGCAAGGTTCACATTTTGAGCTTCTCTGAGACCAAGTTTGATGAATCCATCAAAGACCCAGAGATTGAAATAGTTAACTACACAGTCATCAGAAACGACAGAAACAGGTATGGGGGTGGTGTCTGCATGTACATTCACAACGATATTATCTTTAACACCCGTGATGACCTGAATCGTGACAAATTAGAATCTGTTTGGGTTGAAATTATCTTTAACAAAGCAAAACCGGTGCTGGTTGGTACTATCTACAGACCTCCCGATCAGAATGATTTCTATGATATTCTTGAGGGGTGCTTGGATGACGTTGACTGTGTGGAAAAGATTCTTATTGGAGATTTGAACACGGACATGCTCAGAAATGAAGCATCCGTTTTCAAATCCTTCACTAGGTTTTCTGAATTACACGGTCTCCGTCAACAAATTACCAAACCCACTAGGGTGTGTATTTCTACTCAAACCACCATAGATCTCATTCTAACATCGGATGAGTCCAAAATCTCCAAGAGTGGGGTTATTGTATGTGGGCTAAGTGATCATTACATGATCTTTTGCACTCGTAAAAAACATAAACCCAAGGCTGGCGGTCATAAAACTGTAACCACTAGATCCCTTAAATCCTATTCTAGTGAGGCCTTAAACCATAAACTGGAGAATCAAGACTGGTTAGATGAACTAAAATGCACACAGGTTGAAGAGGCATGGCTAGGTTTCAAAACCAAATTCCTAAATATTATTGACAGTATAGCCCCCATGAGAACCACCAGGGTTAAAGCCCGATCGGAACCATGGATGAATTCGGACATTCTAAATGCTATGAAAGTCAGAGACCTAAAATGCTCTGAAGTTCAAAAATGCAAATCAAAATTAGTGAAACACTTAAACGAAGATCACAAAACCCACTTTGAGAAAATTAAAAAACAATGCAACAAACTATGCAATCAGGTAATTACCATGACCAAATCTGCTAAGAAAGAATACCTCGATAACAAAATCGAAGAAAACTTAAACAAACCACGTGACCTTTGGAAGCTACTTAATAGCCACAGTGTTTCCTCTACATGCATTTCATCGTGGCGGACCGCCACGATGGAATTTCCTCCGCCACCATTCAGATTTCTCAACCCAAAAAAAAAAAAAAGATTTAGGCCGCTTTTCAGACCTTCACAGCGCTAGACACACCCACAAGCGCTGAAACTGGACCAGTCCGTGTGTGTCGCGAGTATTGAACTTGAGGCTGCGTTCGTAAATTCGCTCTGAGAGCCCCGGAGCGCACACTGGGTTCAACGTCATAAAGGGACCAAGTCATTTGATTGGACAAGAGGCATTCCGTGAGTGCTGATCAGATTTCCAGAGCGTATTTACGAACGCGCCCTGGCTGTCACCCGAACACCGCGAGCTAGCGTAGTGTAGTGTAGTATAGGATGCGTAGTGTAGTGTAGTGTAGGATGGAGAGAGAGAGGAGAAGCCTCTCTATGTGTTACCTATGTCCAGTGTACTAGAACCACTCTAACAGGAGTGTTTGTCCGTGAATAACACCGGCTATGCCCGGGGTAGAAACACAAGACTATAGCTGGATAAGGTCTACAGGTCTACACGGTCATTTTAAGCCGTCGACCAGCCCTCTACGACCACGGGAAGTCATGTTAAAAGTGAAGATACTTCTGTTAAACTAAGCTAAGCTAAACATCGCTAATCGCTAACTCCCTCCTGGGCTTAAAGTGACAAGTAATAACGTTGTGAAAAAAAACGTCAGATCAGTGTTTTTGTTTTTATTGACAACGGAATTACATGCTGGAAAAACATGCAGACACAGACAATAAGAGACACACGGGAGAAGTACAGGAAAACATTTTATTTTTTTGGGCCATCCTCGAGTTTTGGCTGAAATTACGTCGTTGTTTTGAGCGCGCGTGCACGCGAAAAAATCGCGAGCGCGCGCTGCGCGTGCGCGGTCAGCACTACCCGCCACCATTGTAAAAATTCCTGGAGGAAACACTGAGCCAACTAGGTTGCAGTCAAAAACTCAAAACCAGGTCTACAAACATCAGCATAAAATCTGGTGATTCTCTCCTTACAGACAAGCTGGATGTGGCTAAGTGCTTAAACACTTTCTTTACAACCATAGCCACTAAATTAGTTAACAATCTACCACCCCACTCAGGGCGTTATGGTGTAGAGCACATCCGTGCGTTCTACAATAAACTGGGTGTACGCAATGATGATTTTAAACTCTCCATGGTGTCAAACGATGAGGTGTTTAAAAAGCTAGGCGCTCTACACTCAGAAAAGGCCACGGGCCATGACAATATTCCAGCCAGATTTCTAAAAGACTCAGCTGCCTCCATTACCCCAATCATCACCCACATAATAAACCTCTCCATCAAACAGGGACACGTCCCCCTTGACTTTAAAATAGCAAGGGTAACCCCACTGTATAAAAAAGGAAGCAAATTAGACCCAGGCAACTACCGACCTGTTTCTATTCTTAATTCCATCTCGAAACTTATGGAAAAAATAGTTTATGAACAGGTCGATAGGTACCTTACCGAAAAAAATCTGATGTATGAATTTCAATCAGGATTCAGAACATCCCATTCCACTGACACATGCCTTCTCTATTTGAACGACCACATCAACCATGAGGTGGACTCGGGCAAGTACTGCGGCATGGTCATGCTGGACCTCCAGAAGGCCTTCGACACAGTAGATCACCACATATTGTTAGATAAACTGAAAGCAATTGGGTTCGATAGAACATCGGTGAGCTGGATGCAATCCTACTTAGAGGGGAGGGAACAGGTGGTTAGTGTGAACGGAACACTGTCCCCCCCCCTCCCAGTGACCTGCGGCGTTCCACAAGGAAGCATATTGGGACCTTTACTGTTCCTAATATATGTGAATGACATGTCATCAGCATGTAATTGCAATTTGTTCCTGTTCGCGGATGACTCGGCTCTGCTGGTCTCTGACAGGGACATATTGCAGGTGGAAAAAGCGCTAAGCACTGAACTGAGTAGAATCTGCATCTGGCTAGCTGACAATAAACTATCAATACACCTAGGTAAAACTGAAACCATCCTATACGGATCCCCATCTAAACTCAGAAAGGCTGAACATTTTAAAATAAAAGTGGGTAACATTAATATCACAAGAAAAGAGGATATTACATACCTGGGCTCCATCTTAGAGGCAAATCTTTCCGGAGATAAAATGGCAGCAAAAGTAATCAAAAAAGTGAACCATAAAACTAGATTCTTGTACAGGATATCCTCACTTGTCAGTAAAAACACACTGAGGACCCTATCAGGAGCTCTCATTCAATGTCACTTCGACTATGCCGTAACATCATGGTACTATAGAACCACAAAGGCCCATAAAACAAGACTCCAGACAGCCCAAAATAAACTGGTTAGGCTTCTGCTAGGCCTCAACCCTAGGACACATCTAACCGCTGCTCATTTTTTGAGCCTTGATTGGCTACGAGTAGTTGACAGAGTGCAGCAGCTTGCACTGGGCCTGGTCTTCAAGATACGCTACACCACAAAGACACCCAAGTACCTGTCAACATACTTCCAAAAAGTGAACAACGTCCACACATACAACACCAGAGGAAGCTCCACGAACCACGTTCAACCGCGTTGCACCACAAACAAGGGTTTAAACTCGTTTGCAAACTATGCAGTAAAGATGTGGAACGCCCTTCCTATAATCTTAAAGGAGTGCAAAACACTGCCCACCTTCAAAACCACTCTCAAAAAACATTTACAGGAGGCTGCAATCCGTAACTGGACCCTCTAAAACAAAAATCAGATTAAAAGACCCGAACTACCCACTGTACATACTTTGTGTTTTGTCCCCCGCCCCCACCTGTGGTGTATGTCCCCACCTGTCCTACCCGCTGTACATACTTTATGTTTTGTTGTATTGTTCTTCCCATGATGGATGTACGTTTATCTTGTAGATAGTCATAGTTATTTGTCTGTATTATCATGTAGATAGTACTAGTTCTTTTCTTATGTCTGTCTTACATGTAACGATGAATTGAAAATCAAGGACCCCAATTGAAATAAGCCAGTGGCTTTCTTGGGTTTTTATCCTTTTAGATTGACCTTGTATGTAATATGTACTTTCATGTACCTACTTCTGCAAACCTTCTAATAAAGTTTTCAATCAATCAATCAAACTGTGTCATGTTGATTTTCATCTTATTGTACTTTGCACAGCATTTTGCACTATTGGTTCCACTGTGCTGTCCTGCTGAGGAGGTAGATAACCGTCAAGGATCGAAGTGTGTGTGTGTGTGTGTGTGTGTGTGTGTCTGTGTGTGTGTGTGTGTGTGTGTGTGTGTGTGGAAGTGCAGTGCTTAGGGAGACATCCTGCTGCGGTGGTGAATAGAATCGATTGAAGGATCGAAGTGTGTGTGTGTGTGTGTGTGAGTAATTGAGTGGGTGTGTGTGTGGAGTGAAAGCAGCAGGGCCTTATGGGCCGTGTGGGTCAGCTGGTACTGGAGCAGCAGGTGTAATGACAGGGTGGCTCTGGCCCGCGGCGGGGCGGCCCACTCCAAACATCCACTAACGCCTGGCCATCAGTGCTGGCCCGGGGAGCCAGGGGGTCAGGGGTTCAGTCAGAAGACCTTGTTTACACGCTGATTCCACATCAGCCAGTCTTGATGTCATGACAGGGAGTGTTGTTGTGCTGTTGTGATCCTGATTTGTCAAGAGCATTTTCTGGGACATTTCAAGGCTTTTTTTGTTTGTTTTTTTGTCTGTTTTTCAACCTTGTGGAGCCTTAGTAGAGGGGGGCGGGGGGGGATTGGTATTTGGGGTTGTTACATCAGGGGAAGATGTTTAGAACAGACTGGAACACTATGATGATGTGTGAACCCCCCCCCCCCAGGCCTCCCTCTGCTGCTGCAGAGGACCATCGCCAGGACCATCATCCTGCAGGAGAGCATAGGGAAGGGCCGCTTCGGGGAGGTGTGGCGGGGGAAGTGGCGGGGGGAGGAGGTCGCGGTGAAGATCTTCTCCTCCAGGGAGGACCGCTCCTGGTTCAGGGAGGTGGAGATCTACCAGACCGTCATGCTGCGCCACGAGAACATCCTGGTATTCATCGCCGCCGACAACAAAGGTTAGAACGCCCCGGCTTAGAACCCAGCTTAGAACCCAGCTTAGAACCCAGTTTAGAACCCAGATTAGAACCGTCAGGAGGTGGGGTAGAACTGCAGTATGGCATGAAATATGTTGCAGCATCATACCGTTTATCTATGCTTTAATGTCTGACACTTATTTCTGTGCGTGTGAGTGTGTGCGCGTGTGCGTTTGTGCGTGTGTGTGTGTGTGTGCGTGCGGTTGATCAGGGTGGTGGTAGGTTGATCAGGGTGGTAGTAGGTCCAGGGTTGATCAGGGTGGTGGTAGGTCCAGGGTTGATCAGGGTGGTGGTAGGTTCAGGGTTGATCAGGGTGGTGGTAGGTTCAGGGTTGATCAGGGTGGTGGTAGGTCCAGGGTTGATCAGGGTGGTGGTAGGTCCAGGGTTGATCAGGGTGGTGGTAGGTTCAGGGTTGATCAGGGTGGTGGTAGGTCCAGGGTTGATCAGGGTGGTGGTCCAACTGCTCATGGTGCCCTCTGACCATCTGGAGGTACAGGTTGTGGAGACTCACTGTGTTTATTTACCTCTACCTCCTCCTCCTCCTCTCTCTCTCTCTCTCTCTCTCTCTCTCTCTCTCTCTCTCTCTCTCTCTCTCTCTCTCTCTCTCTCTCTCTCTCTCTCTCTCCCTCCCTCTCAGATAACGGTACGTGGACTGAGCTGTGGCTGGTGTCTGACTACCACGAGCACGGCTCCCTGTTCGACTACCTGAACCGCTACACGGTCACGGTGGAGGGCATGATCAAGCTGTCCCTGTCCACTGCCAGCGGCCTGGCGCATCTACACATGGAGATTGTGGGAACGCACGGTGAGGGTTAGGGTTAGGGTTAACGCAAGCTGAGGGTTAGGGTTAACGCAAGGTAAGGGTTAGGCTTAACGCAAGGTGAGGGTTAGGGTTAGGGTTAACGCAAGCTGAGGGTTAGGGTTAACGCAAGGTAAGGGTTAGGCTTAACGCAAGGTGAGGGTTAGGGTTAGGGTTAACGCAAGCTGAGGGTTAGGGTTAACGCAAGGTGAGGGTTAGGCTTAACGCAAGGTGAAGGTTAGGGTTAACGCAAGGTGAGGGTTAGGGTTAACGCAAGGTAAGGGTTAGGCTTAACGCAAGGTGAGGGTTAGGGTTAACGCAAGGTGAGGGTTAGGGTTAACGCAAGGTGAGGGTCGTATCCCACGTCCCTGTCCCCTTTGAAGACTAGGAATGTTTGGTTTCGTCTCCTACTTAGGGAATTGCTAATAGAAGCATGACCTTGTCATTGAGAGAGTGCTACTCACTCATATATATATACACTCACTCACTCACTCATATATATACAGTATATATATATATATATACGCTCACTCACTCACTCACTCACTCACTCACTCACTCACCCTGCTTACTTTGCCAGTGGAGCCTCTGGGAGAGTGGCATGTTAGCAGAAAAGCAAAGAGCCCACTAGGGACTAGTGTAGTGTAGTGTAGTGTGTGTGTGTGTGTGTGTGTGTGTGTATGTGACGTGACGTGCCCCTCCTTCCCTCCCCTTTACGAATCCCTCAGGCATCAGTGAGCTCTCAATCTAATCCCTTCCCCTCCCCCCCTCTCTTTCTCCTTCACATGTCATATCTCCAGGCAAACCAGCCATCGCCCACAGGGATCTGAAGTCTAAGAACATTCTGGTAAAGAAGAACGGTACGTGCTGTATCGCTGACCTGGGCCTGGCCGTCCGACGCGACTCTGCTACAGACACCATCGACATCGCCCCCAACCACAGAGTGGGGACCAAAAGGTAACCGGAGCTCCCCCTCAGGGGGGTAACCCTTCTGGCTTCACTCACTGGCTGTCAGATCTCCCTCTACTACTGGCTAGAGGAGCTGTCAGATCTCCTCTACTACTGGCTAGAGGAGCTGTCAGATCTCCTCTACTACTGGCTAGAGGAGCTGTCAGATCTCCCTCTACTACTGGCTAGAGGGACTGTCAGATCTCCTCTACTACTGGCTAGAGGGGTTGTCAGATCTCCTCTACTACTGGCTAGAGGAGCTGTCAGATCTCCTCTACTACTGGCTAGAGGAGCTGTCAGATCTCCCTCTACTACTGGCTAGAGGGACTGTCAGATCTCCTCTACGACTGGCTAGAGGAGCTGTCAGATCTCCTCTACTACTGGCTAGAGGAGCTGTCAGATCTCCTCTACTACTGGCTAGAGGGACTGTCAGATCTCCTCTACTACTGTCTAGAGGAGCTGTCAGATCTCCCTCTACTACTGGCTAGAGGGACTGTCAGATCTCCTCTACTACTGGCTAGAGGGACTGTCAGATCTCCTCTACTACTGGCTAGAGGAGCTGTCAGATCTCCTCTACTACTGTCTAGAGCAGTGGTTCCCAACCGGGGGTACGCGGACCCCTAGGGGTACGTGAGGGGATTGCAGGGGGTACGTGGAAAGATTTGGAATTATAATTTATTTCCCCTTCCAAAAAAATAAATAAATATACAAGTAATTTCATAAACCTGTTGTTAAAATGGTACGCTGCAACTTAAGTTCCTCCCCGACAGGTGAGGACTGTAACACAAGTGGTAGTCACGTCACATTTAAATCATGTTCACGATCATTTTCGCACGCAAGTCAGCTAGGCCTGTCAGCAGTGGTGTAGTCTACGTGATACGCAGGACTACGCCGTATACCCACTAGGAAAGGCCAAGGATTTGCGTATACCCACTAGGAACGGCCAAGGATTTGCGTGTCACCCACAAAAAAATGCGCGAGAATACGTAACGGCGTTTTGTGACAGAACTTTCACTTTCATTCATAAAATTCACCCCGTCTGTGTTACGAAGCACTTACTTCGAACTTTCTGACATGTTTGTTATCGCATAACCAGTCGTTCAGAATGTCTCAGTATTTCCCCTACAGAGCCTTGGGGTGGGCGGGCCGCGAATTTGCGAAACCTAGGATGGTAGGGGGAATCTCGCCAGCCAATGAGGGGGCAATGAGGGAGTGCTTCGCCAACCAATCAGGTAGCGGTATTGCCCTGCCTCCCCTTACCATCCTAGGTTTCGCAAATTCGCGGGCGGGCCAGACCTCCACACACAGCTTCGTGCCGCGGGAGAATGGTTTGTTTTTGTTTTGTGTGCGCGTGCGACGCGAGAGAGTTTTTGCAGGGTGAAAGCTCTGCAGAAGAAAGTAAGCAAGTTGAAACGTTAGCAAATATAATTACTGTGTTCTGACAGAGAAAGTTGGTTCAAATGAGTCGTTATTATTGTGATTAGAAAGTGTCTGATTATAGTTTCATGGTGTGAATAATAGTGTCAAAGAACTAGCAAGCTAGCTAGCGTGCTCAGAGGTGATGAGATGAGCTAGTCTGCTGCACACTTGCCAGCTAAAGAGCTAACTGGAGGCACTTTATTATTTTACTTAAAGTAGATATACAATCTTTCTTATTCTGCTAGAATTGGGCTTTATGGTAATACCATAATGGTATATTTACAGTACATGGACAGTGGATTGAAGCATTGGAACAAACCCTCACTCATTGGAAATGTCTGTTTTTTGTAGTTGGACATACGATTTTCTTACAGGTGAGAGAGTAAGTAAAGACAGTATCTGACTGCATTGCCCACAGCAACCCAATATTCAATTAGAATGATGTTATGATTTGATATGAATTCAATGTATACCTCTTATTAAATTATAAATACTTTGGTTGTTATATTTGCCTTTTGGTTGACAGCAAAAGAGGGAGAGAGGAGGATAGAGAGGGAGAGAAGGAGAGAGAGCAGGATGGTGTCGGCACACCAGAGAGAGAGAGAGAGAGAGAGCAAGAACCAGGTGAGAAAGTGGACAGGTAGTCAAGACCACATAATGGAATGGAATGGAATGGACTTTATTTGTCATTGCTACAGTACAGGTACCAAACAACGAAATTTAGGAGGGGTGGCTCCCCTGGTGTTAGGAAAGGGATTTTATTTTTATTTTTTTAGAAAAAGCACAAAATCACAAGGTAAGGTAAGGAGCTGGTTTACATAAATAAAGGCTATGTACACAATCCACTGTACTATACTGCACAGATAGTCAACTAGGGTTGTCATATTGCACAAAAGTATTTTTTCACGTTATTTTAATAAGTATTAAAATAAAAATGTACATACAAATATTCTTAAAAACACTAAAAAACACCAGCGTGGAAGCCACTCCGAGCCTCGCGTCTAAGCGCGCCGCCATCTTGGATCTAGATAGGATAAGTAAGTAGCCTTGAGAACCGATGGTTCTCGAGCCTAACGGCCCTTAGGGGGCAGGAGCCTATCTCCTGTTTCTGTAGCGTGAGGCAGCTTGATGTACAAGTACAGTCCATGCCACCCCCCCCCCCCCAAGGCAGCAAACACCGGTGTAGATGCATACTGTATGCATAAGTGAGTGTGGCTGTGGTGGTGCTTATGGGGTGTCGCTACGGGACAGGTGTCGCTCTGACTGGGAGGGCAAAATCACAGTATACCCACTAGAAAAAACTAGACTACACCACTGCCTGTCAGTATACCGCAAAGACGACCAGCTACAGTAACGGTCAGATCAGAGGCAGATCAGACGGTTAGATCAGAGAAAAAAAAAAGGACCCCGCTATTATTTGGAAACATATGTTTTGTGGGGATTTACATGTACATCGGCTGATCCACCACAGCCACAGTGCTTTTTCTGCGGCGAAGTCCTGGCTAATAATTCAATGAAGCCATCCCATTTACAGCGACACCAGAGCACCAAACACCTAGCAACTGTTGGTAAAACTGACGACTTTTTCAAGCGAAAACTGTCAGAGTTCAAGTCAAGTCAGGCTACACTGAAGAAAGCGGCGAGTGTGTCAAGCAAAGCACTGGAGGCGTCCTATGCTGTTTCATTACTGGTGGCTAAGTAAAAAAAAAAAATTCAATCGCCGAAGATCTGATTTTGCCTGCCGCTATGATTTTGGCTAAAACTATGCTGGACAAGAAAGCAGCTGACGCGCTCAAGTTGGTACCATTATCAAACAATACCGTCTCCCGTCGGATTGATGATATGTCCATAAATATTGTCGGACAAGTGGTGGATCAAATGAAGCAAGCAGGTCAGTTCGCTTTGCAATTAGATGAAATGACCGACGTTAGTGAGGAGGCTCAGCTGCTTTGTGCGTTATAAAGTAGAGTCGGACATAAATGAGCATATCTTGTTTTGCAAGACGCTGCCAGAAAAGACAACTGGCGAGGAAATATTTCTGATTATTGACAGCTTCTTCAAAGACAACGATCTGGAGTGGAAATCCTGCAGTCACATCTGTACCGATGGAGCGGCAGCAATGACGGATAAGGTGCGTGGGCTGCTTGGGCGTGTGATGAAGGTGAACCCCCAAATTAAGTGGATACACTGTATTATTCACCGGGAGGCACTCGCCAGCAAAAGGATGAGCCCCGAGTTAAGTGCAGTTATGGACGACGCAGTTAAGGTGATTAACTTCATTCAGTCCCGGCCAATGAACCACAGACTGTTTCAAACTCTTTGTCATGGCAGCGGGTCAGAGCATGAGCAGCTACTGCTTCACACAGACGTTCGCTGGCTGTCTCGAGGCAGTGTGTGTGTGTGTGTGTGTGTGTGTGATGAATGAATTAAACATTGAGGTGGCCAGGTGGCACATGTATTGGCCAATTAGCTCATGTAGTCTAATTTTGAATGGCAGTGTTTTGAAATGGCAAACATGTGACTTTATGTCAGATTGTTGTGTCTTAGGCAGAGAACCGTGTTTAGTGCATTTAAAAAGTGCCATTTTGAATAGCAAAATGTGTGTAAAGCAGAAAATGTGTTTAGAGTTTTGGAGACTCGAGAAGAGGTTTTGCTCTCTGTGTGTCAGTTTAAATAATTGTGCTATGCATGTCATTTTATTGTGTTAGCAATTGGAAAAAACTGTAATAGAACACATGTGCGGTGGACAGATACAGATACATATAGTTAAAAGTCCCAGTGCTGTTATACTGTATATCGGCACTCATGGAATGCCTCTTGTCCAATCAAATGACTTGGTCGGAACTAACTGTTGTATAATAAATGTTATATTTGCAAGTTAGTGTTTAATTGAACATTTTTGGAAATAATCAACACGCATGAGTGAGGGGGTACTTCTGGCATGGCAAAACAGCTCAAGGGGTACACAAGACAAAAAAGGTTGGGAACCACTGGTCTAGAGGAGCTGTCAGATCTCCCTCTACTACTGGCTAGAGGGGCTGTCAGATCTCCTCTACTACTGGCTAGAGGGACTGTCAGATCTCCCTCTACTACTGGCTAGAGGGCCTGTCAGATCTCCTCTACTACTGGCTAGAGGAGCTGTCAGATCTCCTCTACGACTGGCTAGAGGAGCTGTCAGATCTCCTCTACGACTGGCTAGAGGGACTGTCAGATCTCCTCTACTACTGGCTAGAGGGACTGTCAGATCTCTTCTACTACTGGCTAGAGGGGCTGTCAGATCTCCTCTACTACTGGCTAGTAGGGCTGCAACGATTAGTCGACATAATCGACGACGTCGACCATAAAAACTCGTCGACGTGGAATTTTAGTGTCGACTAATCGTATAAAAATAAAAAAAATAAAAAAAAATTTATTTTATTTTTTAAGCTTGTTAGAAAAAAGGTAACATTAACATGAAACATGAAATTATATTAAACTAAGATAATGCGATGGTTATCTTAATTTTTCAAATCTTTATTAACAAGTAATTACAGAAAACGTAAACAACATTTCTATCATCGCTTGCACGTTCAGGCCGACGAGGCAGTCAGAAACATGTCAGAGTCACGTGCTACCAAGCGGACCAATCACGTGCAGTGCGGTCTGCGTTGTTCTGCGTAGCACTAGCCCCTTTTTGAGATTCTGGGGAAGGTACGCGTCGTGCGTCGCTCTGCGTCGCCTCTGCGGCGGTGTGACGCAGAAGCATAAATCCGTTTATTATTTATTTTGTTTCATTGAAACAGAGATTGATTATTGTATGTATTAAATGTTTTGGAAGGTCCAAATTCAAATATTTCATTAGTCATTATTTGAATTTGCAATGGGAACGTATGTTAAGCCAGAGAGACTGGACAACAGGGTGACATTCACAGGTGTGCAGACTTGAGAAGGTGAGGTACAACATGCACTGGAGCCCGCGGCCACACGACTAATCGCGACTAATCGGAAAAATAATCGACAGATTAGTCGACTACCAAAATAACCGTTAGTTGCAGCCGTACTGGCTAGAGGGGCTGTCAGATCTCTACTACTGGCTAGAGGGACTGTCAGGCTAGGTTTCAAAAACAAATTCCTAAATATTATTGACAGTATAGCCCCCATGAGAACCACCAGGGTTAAAGCCCGATCGGAACCATGGATGAATTCGGACATTCTAAATGCTATGAAAGTCAGAGACCTAAAATGCTCTGAAGTTCAAAAATGCAAATCAAAATTAGTGAAACACTTAAACGAAGATCACAAAACCCACTTTGAGAAAATTAAAAAACAATGCAACAAACTATGCAATCAGGTAATTACCATGACCAAATCTGCTAAGAAAGAATACCTCGATAACAAAATCGAAGAAAACTTAAACAAACCACGTGACCTTTGGAAGCTACTTAATAGCCAACTAGGTTGCAGTCAAAAACTCAAAACCAGGTCTACAAACATCAGCATAAAATCTGGAGATTCTCTCCTTACAGACAAGCTGGATGTGGCTAAGTGCTTAAACACTTTCTTTACAACCATAGCCACTAAATTAGTTAACAATCTACCACCCCACTCAGGGCGTTATGGTGTAGAGCACATCTGTGCGTTCTACAATAAACTGGGTGTACGCAAAGATGATTTTAAACTCTCCATGGTGTCAAACGATGAGGTGTTTAAAAAGCTGGGCGCTCTACACTCAGAAAAGGCCACGGGCCATGACAATATTCCAGCCAGATTTCTAAAAGACTCAGCTGCCTCCATTACCCCAATCATCACCCACATAATAAACCTCTCCATCAAACAGGGACACGTCCCCCTTGACTTTAAAATAGCAAGGGTAACCCCACTGTATAAAAAAGGAAGCAAATTAGACCCAGGCAACTACCGACCTGTTTCTATTCTTAATTCCATCTCGAAACTTATGGAAAAAATAGTTTATGAACAGGTTGATAGGTACCTTACCGAAAAAAATCTGATGTATGAATTTCAATCAGGATTCAGAACATCCCATTCCACTGACACATGCCTTCTCTATTTGAACGACCACATCAACCATGAGGTGGACTCGGGCAAGTACTGCGGCATGGTCATGCTGGACCTCCAGAAGGCCTTCGACACAGTAGATCACCACATATTGTTAGATAAACTGAAAGCAATTGGGTTCGATAGAACATCGGTGAGCTGGATGCAATCCTACTTAGAGGGGAGGGAACAGGTGGTTAGTGTGAACGGAACACTGTCCCCCCCCCTCCCAGTGACCTGCGGCGTTCCACAAGGAAGCATATTGGGACCTTTACTGTTCCTAATATATGTGAATGACATGTCATCAGCATGTGATTGCAATTTGTTCCTGTTCGCGGATGACTCGGCTCTGCTGGTCTCTGACAGGGACATATTGCAGGTGGAAAAAGCGCTAAGCACTGAACTGAGTAGAATCTGCATCTGGCTAGCTGACAATAAACTATCAATACACCTAGGTAAAACTGAAACCATCCTATACGGATCCCCATCTAAACTCAGAAAGGCTGAACATTTTAAAATAAAAGTGGGTAACATTAATATCACAAGAAAAGAGGATATTACATACCTGGGCTCCATCTTAGAGGCAAATCTTTCCGGAGATAAAATGGCAGCAAAAGTAATCAAAAAAGTGAACCATAGAACTAGATTCTTGTACAGGATATCCTCACTTGTCAGTAAAAACACACTGAGGACCCTATCAGGAGCTCTCATTCAATGTCACTTCGACTATGCCGTAACATCATGGTACTATAGAACCACAAAGGCCCATAAAACAAGACTCCAGACAGACCAAAATAAACTGGTTAGGCTTCTGCTAGGCCTCAACCCTAGGACACATCTAACCGCTGCTCATTTTTTGAGCCTTGATTGGCTACGAGTAGTTGACAGAGTGCAGCAGCTTGCACTGGGCCTGGTCTTCAAGATACGCTACACCACAAAGACACCCAAGTACCTGTCAACATACTTCCAAAAAGTGAACAACGTCCACACATACAACACCAGAGGAAGCTCCACGAACCACGTTCAACCGCGTTGCACCACAAACAAGGGGTTAAACTCGTTTGCAAACTATGCAGTAAAAATGTGGAACGCCCTTCCTATAATCTTAAAGGAGTGCAAAACACTGCCCACCTTCAAAACCACTCTCAAAAAACATTTACAGGAGGCTGCAATCCGTAACTGGACCCTCTAAATCAAAAATCAGATTAAAAGACCCGAACTACCCACTGTACATACTTTGTGTTTTGTCCCCCGCCCCCACCTGTGGTGTATGTCCCCACCTGTCCTACCCGCTGTACATACCTTATGTTTTGTTGTATTGTTCTTCCCATGATGGATGTATGTTTATCTTGTAGATAGTAATAGTTATTTGTCTGTATTATCTTGTAGATAGTACTAGTTTTTTTCTTTTGTCTGTCTTACATGTAACGATGAATTGAGAATCAAGGACCCCAATTGAAATAAGCCAGTGGCTTTCTTGGGTTTTTATCCTTTTAGTTGACCTTGTATGTGATATGTACTTTCATGTACCTACTTCTGCAAACCTTCTATAAAGTTTTCAATCAATCAATCAATCAGATCTCTTCTACTACTGGCTAGAGGGGCTGTCAGATCTCCCTCTACTACTGGCTAGAGGGACTGTCAGATCTCCTCTACTACTGGCTAGAGGGACTGTCAGATCTCTTCTACTACTGGCTAGAGGGACTGTCAGATCTCCTCTACTACTGGCTAGAGGGACTGTCAGATCTCTTCTACTACTGGCTAGAGGGACTGTCAGATCTCCTCTACTACTGGCTAGAGGGACTGTCAGATCTCCTCTACTACTGGCTAGAGGGACCGCCGCCACTGCTGTCTGGTCCTCACTGTAGGAGGAAGTACATTGAGGTTTTGGTCTCTGATCTAGCGTTAGGGTGATCTAGCGTTAGGGTAGGCAAAAAGTCTGCAATAACATGAAAAGGTTTATGTTTAAGGTTAGGTAAGTAAGTAAGTAAGTAAGTAAAGCTTTATTTATATAGCACCTTTCATACAAGAAATGCAGCTCAAAGTGCTTTACAACAGGAATAAGAACATAAAGTGAATATAAAAACATATACAAGCATAGAATGAATATAAAAGCAGGGGAAAACAGTCAAAAGAAAAGGTAAATATTTACAGACTACTATAGACTTTATCAATAGACTTCTTATAGACTTTATTGATAGACTTCTTATAGATGTTATTGACAGACTACTATAGACTTTATCAATAGACTTCTTATAGACTTTATTGATAGACTTCTTATAGATTTTATTGACAGACTATAGACTTTATCAATAGACTTCTTATAGACTTTATTGATAGACTTCTTAGATTTTATTGACAGACTACTATAGACTTTATCAATAGACTTCTTATAGACTTTATTGATAGACTTCTTATAGATTTTATTGACAGACTACTATAGACTTTATCAATAGACTTCTTATAGACTTTATATGTGACTTCTCACAGTGAGAATCGGTAGCGAATTTGAATCACCATTCCCTGCTCCCACAGCTGCCACTCTCCAAAAAGGGGCAGAGGTAAAGGTGGCATATGAAAACCGGTTGTCCTCAGTGTTTCCGAAATGTGTCATGGAGATGGATGAGGGAGGGTTGGCGTGTGAGCGTGAGTCATCGCATGGAAACACGCAGCTCATACAAATGCCTCGGTCGTCTCGCTTACCGCAGTAAGCAGCACTACTAGCCAGCGCCTTGCAGACAGACAGTTTTTCCCAGAAAAACCCACACTGCTTCATGCTCAGTCAGACCTTGTGTTCGCCAGAGCCACAATTATTCATTTCCATCCATTCGAGATTTAAATGGTCTGCTAACATTTTTTCTTCAATAACCCCTCTCAGCTCATAGCTCTGGAACGCAAGTCTAACACCCCGCCCACGATGATGACTATATCTGGCTCCTGTCACTGACTGGGGTGCCTGCCACACTAGCAAATATTACATACCACAATATGCTCCACACATACTGCGTGTGTGCCGTTCTGTAGGGAGGGAAATTAATTGAGTTGATGAGATCATTTGTCTCTCTCGTGTCGTTCAACTGACCCAAGTCACGACGACTTGACTGAGGTGCATTATAAACAACTGACCCAAGTCACGACGACTTGACTGAGGTGCATTATAAACAACTGACCCAAGTCACGACGACTTGACTGAGGTGCATTATAAACAACTGACCCAAGTCACGACGACTTGACTGAGGTGCATTATAAACAACTGACCCAAGTCACGACGACTTGACTGAGGTGCATTATAAACAACTGACCCAAGTCACGACGACTTGACTGAGGTGCATTATAAACAACTGACCCAAGTCACGACGACTTGACTGAGGTGCATTATAAACAACTGACCCAAGTCACGACGACTTGACTGAGGTGCATTATAAACAACTGACCCAAGTCACGACGACTTGACTGAGGTGCATTATAAACAACTGACCCAAGTCACGACGACTTGACTGAGGTGCATTATAAACAACTGACCCAAGTCACGACGACTTGACTGAGGTGCATTATAAACAACTGACCCAAGTCACGACGACTTGACTGAGGTGCATTATAAACAACTGACCCAAGTCACGACGACTTGACTGAGGTGCATTATAAACAACTGACCCAAGTCACGACGACTTGACTGAGGTGCATTATAAACAACTGACCCAAGTCACGACGACTTGACTGAGGTGCATTATAAACAACTGACCAAACCACCAGCTGGAACAGATGCCCACTTCCTCTCTTCCCAGTTGTTGGAAGCAAGCATTTCCGGACCATGTGTGATCTGACCAGATGTCAGAAACTCTATCTTACCCTTTAACACTAGAAGAGCCGTGAGGGGTCACGGTGAACCCTGTGAGTAAAAGAAAATGTCTATCTTTGCACTCGATCAAATTTCAGGACCCTCCTTTCATGACTTTTCCTAGATATGTGCATTCTACCACCCAGTATCCTTACATTTTCAAAATCACTTCAGGATAAGATAGTATAAAGCTGTTTTGCAGTTTTTCTATGTAGGAGGCAGGCTAAAAAAAGAAGCGCCCTCTAGTGATCTCTGTGTGTAGATAGCAGATTTACATTCTAAAAAGGGGGTCTATTTGACCCCCAAGGCGGCTCTACTAGTTGTAGTGTTAACTAGGAAACCTTTTTTGCCTGATTTAGATTAGACTCAACTTTATTGTCATTGACAGAGTACTAAGTACTAAGACAACGAAATGTAGTTTGGTCACATGGTATGGGAAATCCATCCAGTCTGTTAGTGTCTCACTAGCCTCATCCAGTCTGTTAGTGCAGTGTTTTTCAACCACTGTGCCGCGGCACACTAGTGATCATCAGATGTGCCGTGGGAAATTATCAAATTCCACTTACCGTATTGACCCGAATATAAGACAGGGTTTTTTCCCCGGAAAAAAGTCTGAAAAAGTTGCATCGTCTTATATTCGCGCCCTAGACTTTTACACGTCAATATTAATTCACAACAACGTATGGTGCCAAAAGACTGTTCCCCACGCGAGCCACCGTGTTTCTCCCTCTCACACACACCCCAGTGACGGTGCCTGGAGAGATGGAGACACACTCACACACACACCCGCGGAGAGACACCGCAGAGACACACTCGGACCAGCTCGAAAAAAGTGGCTCAAGTGGTTTGTCAAGTTAACAAACAACAGAGGAGGAGTTACGATGCCAATTTTAAGACCATGGTGGTCAATGAAGCAGAGGCATCAAACAACTGTCGAGGAGCCAAGAAATATGATATTACAGAGTGTAATGTTAGAAGTTGATGAGCCCAAAAAGATCGGCTTAAGAATGGTAACAGTCGGAGAAAAGCGTATCGCCGCCCGCAAAGCGGCCTCTTCCAGGTGATTGACAGGAGGGTGTGTGAATACGTGACTGAAAAACCTAACGATTGTATGCCCATACCCCAAGATGATAAAAATAACCTACATTGTTTCATTCATTCATTAAGACGATTGCCAGATGCATTGATGACATGTCTGCAGACATCGAACATTTTGTTTTGGAGAAGATACGTGGCAGTTTGCTTTGCAACTTGAGTCTTGGCTCAACTCTTGGCCAATGCACGCTTTGTGGATGGAGACACAATCACAGAACATTTCTTTTTTGCAAGACATTGCATAAAAACAACAACAGGGGAGGACTTCAGTGGGACAGCTGCGTTAGTGTCTGCACTGATGGAGCAAGCAGCTATTGCCGAGACTTTACCAGCGGAGATAGCTGTTGTTCGTATGGTAAACTTTGTAAAAACAAGACCTCTGAAAAGCCGCTTATATGCAGCATTATGTGAAGAGACGGGAGCCCAGCATAAGACGTTATTGCTCCATACGGCGGTCCGATGATTGTCCCGCGGAAAAGTGCCGGCCCGCGTGTTTGAGTTACGGGAGGAGCTGAAAACCGTTTTAACTGATGAGAAGTGTGATGACGCAAAGTTGCTTGTGACAAATTGTGCGCAAGGCTCGCATACATGGCCAACATACAGGGCCAGGCTTCGCACTGAGTGAGTATAACGACAAGTTCATATAATGTTACGTATATGATAGGCTACTATGTATCATTTTGTAACATTTGGGATGGCGGTGTGCCATGGGATTTTTTCAAGGTAAGAAATGTGCCGTGGCACAAAAAAGGTTGAAAAACACTGTGTTAGTGTTTCACTAGACTCATCCAGTCTGTTAGTGTCTCACTAGACTCATCCAGTCTGTTAGTGTCTGACTAGACTCATCCAGTCTGTTAGTGTCTCACTAGACTCATCCAGTCTGTTAGTGTGTCACTAGACTCATCCAGTCTGTTAGTGTTTCACTAGACTCATCCAGTCTGTTAGTGTTTCACTAGACTCATCCAGTCTGTTAGTGTTTCACTAGACTCATCCAGTCTGTTAGTGTGTCACTAGACTCATCCAGTCTGTTAGTGTTTCACTAGACTCATCCAGTCTGTTAGTCTGACTAGACTCATCCAGTCTGTTAGTGTTTCACTAGACTCATCCAGTCTGTTAGTGTTTCACTAGACTCATCCAGTCTGTTAGTGTCTCACTAGACTCATCCAGTCTGTTAGTCTGACTAGACTCATCCAGTCTGTTAGTGTTTCACTAGACTCATCCAGTGTGTTAGTGTTTCACTAGACTCATCCAGTCTGTTAGTGTCTGACTAGACTCATCCAGTCTGTTAGTGTCTGACTAGACTCATCCAGTCTGTTAGTCTGACTAGACTCATCCAGTCTGTTAGTGTGTCACTAGACTCATCCAGTCTGTTAGTCTGACTAGACTCATCCAGTCTGTTAGTCTGACTAGACTCATCCAGTCTGTTAGTCTGACTAGACTCATCCAGTCTGTTAGTGTTTCACTAGACTCATCCAGTCTGTCTTCTAGATCGTGGAGCTCCGCCACATAGGGGAGCTCTGCTCCTATTGGTTTAGGGCCCTGGGCATCCGCGATGCAGAACTGCGTGGATGGCCCGGCCGATATCAAATGTTTTGGGCCGCGGTCTGCTGAAATAAGTTATTTTCAATGAAAATCACTGGAGACAAAATTACATTTTTAATATAATACATTCTGAGCGGCCCAGAGTCTCGCGGCCCTCCTGGCATTTGCCAGGCTTGCCCGGTGGTCAGTCCGCCACTGAGCCCAAGGGAACACCGGTTCTCCCCAGGATGTTTTTAACAGCATGGTGCTGGATTGCATCATCAAAACCCAACTTGCTTTTAGTCAAGTCCAAATGCGCAAAACATCTACGAGGAACATCATAACGCTTGCATTACAAAGATGTTGTTGGCGATCAAAGAGTTACTCTATGATGACTGAATATATAGTTGAATTTGCCTTCAAATGTTGACATAGTCGCGCCTCCAGGCTCACAGCGCAGCGCCGGTCTTTGGGGAGAACCCTGGAACACATCACCCTGCTCCAGGACTGGGGTGGCTGGCAGCCGGAAGGCATGGTGTCTGTCTGTCTGTCTGTCTGTCTGTCTCTCTTGGGATTTAACCCTGTGCTGTCTGCTATCTGTCTCTCTCTATGTCTCTCTCTCACTCTGTCTCTCTCTCTCTCTCTCTCTCTCTCTGTCTCTCTCTCTGTCTCTCTATGTCTCTCTCTCTCTCTGTCTCTCTCTATGTCTCTCTCTGTCTCTCTCTATGTCTCTCTCTGTCTCTCTCTATGTCTCTCTCTCTCTCTGTGTCTCTCTCTCTGTCTCTCTCTCTCTGTGTCTCTCTCTCTCTGTCTCTCTCTCTCTGTCTCTAACTCTCTCTCTGTGTCTCTCTCTCTGTCTCTAACTCTAGGTCTCTCTCTCTCTGTGTCTCTTTCTCTGTGTGTGTCTCTCTCTCTGTCTCTGTCTCTCTCTCTCTGTGTGTGTGTCTCTCTCTCTCTGTCTCTCTCTCTCTGTGTGTGTCTCTCTCTCTGTGTGTCTCTCTATCTCTGTCTCTCTCTCTCTGTGTGTGTCCCTCACTCTCTCTCTCTCTCTGTGTGTGTCTCTCTCACTCTCTCTCTCTATGTCTCTCTCTCTCTATCTCTGTCTCTCTCTCTCTCTCTGTGTCTCTCTCTCTCTCTATGTGTGTCTCTCTCTCTCTGTGTGTGTCTCTCTCTCTCTCTGTGTGTGTCACTCTCTCTCTCTATGTCTCTCTCTCTATCTCTGTCTCTCTCTCTGTGTGTCTCTCTCTATGTCTCTCTCTCTCTGTATGTCTCTCTCTCTCTCTCTGTGTGTCTCTCTCTCTATGTCTCTCTCTCTCTCTGTGTCTCTCTCTCTGTGTGTGTGTGTCTCTCTCTGATAGGTTTGAATGATGTCTTCATAATGTTAATGTGAATATGTTTGTTGAAAAGGACACTGTACACTTTGTCCTGTTCTGAGAATTCAACTGTGTGCTTTTTAAGCACAACCATACAAGACATCACTGTGTGAACTTTGTACAGCCTGTACTCTGGGCTCTGTGTATTACTGTGTGAACTTTGTACAGCCTGTACTCTGGGCTCTGTGTATGAACTTTTCCTCACCCATTGTCCACTCCTTATCTTCAGCCCCACGTTGGGCGTCCACTTCGATGCATAGATTGTATATGATAGGGGCCTGTATATATGCTGTAGGGGAGTGTTGTGCAATGTTGTGCAATAGCCCCCTGAGTGTTGTGCAATTTTGTGCAATAGCCCCCTGACTTAAGGCCATAGTGACATCACAGGGGACGGCCCTCCTGACCATCTAGGTGACTGATAGGATCACAAACTGCCTCCTCCTTTCCTTTCTGTATGAGAATAAAAGACTGGCTCTCAGGAGGAGAGATTTGTGTGAATCTGGGGGTCTCTCGCAGGAGAGGCCTTTAGATTCATCCTCCTTGCAAGTAAATAATAATCATGATTGAATCCGTGTCTCTTTGTTGTTTAAAGTCTACTACGGTCTGTTTGAACTAGCGATGGGTTAGCATGGCTTGCTTTACAACCAGGCTGATCAGAATATAGCATTTAACCCTACGAGAACCGAACACGTGGTCCTTCGAGCCGGATCCCAACAGGTCGTCTGATGGGGGAAGAAGATTCGACACACCGAAGTCTGTCGCGACAGCCCGGGATCGAGCGACCCGGAGAAAGTCCTGGGACGTCAATTCGCTCCAGGCCGGTGACGTTAGATGTCGAACCTTTCTCCTCCAAAAAGACGGCTGACGGGGTCCCAGACCAGACACAAGCAACACAGACACCGGTAAATATAAGAGAAAAAGAAAGATTGCAATCGAAATGAATAGTCTATCTATCCTAAATTGTACAAAATAGGAATTGTTTGACATACAAAAAGAATCCATTTTGAAAAACAGATGTATATCTTTTGTGCTATGTAAACAGTAGACTAATGGAAATTAGACTGTGAGTTTGACATACAAAAAGAATCCATTTTGAAAAACAGATGTATATCTTTCGTGTTATGTAAACAGCAGACTAAGAATGGAACTGAAACTATGACTGAAAGTGAATGCTTGTGAGAATTAGAAAAGTGTAGAATTAGAAAGGTTATGTGTTAGAATTAGTCTCAAGATTAGGGTTACTGTATGATCAGTGACAGACAGAGAGAGCAGAGGAGAAGCACACGGGAGGGGGCTGTGAAGAGTGTGCGTTTGAGACAGAGGAGAAGCACACGGGAGGGGGCTGTGAAGAGTGTGTGTTTAAGACAGAGGAGAAACCACACAGGTGGGGGCTATGTGAGAGAGTGTGACAGAGAACAGAGGACAGAGAGAGAAATGAATCCAACCAATCACAGACGTGTGTATGGTTGTGAATTAACTAGAGAGGAAAAGGGTGAGAGAGAGAGGAATGTTAAAGTTGTTTAAGGAGGAGGGTGAGGAGAGATTGAGAAATATTAAGGAAATACGCCTAGAACTGATATTAAAAAACAAAGTGAGAAAAGATGAAACAGAAACTAGAAAAAGAAGCATAAATATAAAACCACAAGACTTGTGGAGTGACAGAATGCATGAACTATGCAGTTAAGGATCTCAGAGGAGAGGAGACGAGGAGACTAGGAGACGAGTAGAGGAGACGAGGAGAGGAGACTAGGAGAGGAGACGAGGAGACTAGGAGACGAGGAGAGGAGACGAGACTAGGAGACTAGTAGAGGAGACGAGGAGACTAGGAGACAAGGAGAGGAGACTAGGAGAGGAGACTAGGAGACAGAGACAGAGAGAGAGAAGAGAGAGAGAGAGGGAGACAGAGACAGAGCGAGAGGAGTAGAGAGAGAGAGAGCAGGGAGCGGAGAGAGAGAGAGCGAGAGGGGCAGAGAGAGAGAGAGGGGGAGACAGAGACAGAGCGAGAGGGGCAGAGAGAGAGAGAGAGGGAGACAGAGACAGAGCGAGAGGGGCAGAGAGAGAGAGAGAGAAAGAAGTAGGAAGTGACAGAGAGGAGACAGATTTGAGGGTGAGTTATGACACATAGGAAGAAGTCATGCAGAATAGGTATGCAGAGGAGGCTGTGAATGAGAGAGAGAGAGAGAGAACAGGAAAGAAGAAGGGTGGGGGTTAGAGACAGAGGGCAAGAGAATTTAGTAGATTATATTATATAGTAAATTAAACTTGTAATGGGATTATAGAAGAGCCAAAGACAAGACAAGACAGACAGACAGACAGACAGGAGACAGACAGACAGACAGAGAAACAGACAGAGAGAGAGAAATAGACAAACAGACAGAGAGAGAGAGAAATAGACAAACAGACAGAGAGAGAGAAATAGACAGACAGACAGGAGACAGACAGACAGACAGAGAAACAGACAGAGAGAGAGAAATAGACAAACAGACAGAGAGAGAGAAATAGACAAACAGACAGAGAGAGAGAAATAGACAGACAGAGAGAGAGAGACAGACAGACAGAGAGAGAGAGAGGGAGAGACAGACAGACACAGACAGAGAGAGAGAGAGCAGTGCTTTCCGTGATCAGAGCTCTGAAAAGGAGCCGTTTGGGAAGCGGAAGGGGTGGGGGTAGACTGACTCTGACCCAAGAAGGGGTTGGAGGGCAGTAAACCTCCATCGGAAAGGGTTCCAGCCTGAGACTGCGCCCTGGGAAGAGGCTATAACACACACACACACACACACGAATTTGGACGAATGACAAAGTTTATAGAATAAATGGGAAAATGCCTCTACAAAACGGCAGCTCATTTTGATACATGGTCTTTTTAATTACATGTATCAAACAGCAGGGAATAATGATTAGCAGGATTAATGCACATGTTCACGTATATAATTACACACAATTTAAAAAATATATATATAGTGATAATGGCGCACATTTCGTGAACAAATTGATCAAAGTGGTCCAAACACCTGGACATTGAAGAGTGTGTTTCTCTAATGGAAACACACATGAGAATAACACTGACACCTATGAATGAATGAATGAATGAATGAATGAATGAAATGAATGAAATGAATGAAATAAATGAAATTAATGAATTTGAAATAGTAAATGGGAGAAGGGTTAGGCAGGGGATTAGGCACCCCGAACCTAGCCCTTAACAGGCGGCGGTGGAATTGCAAAGTTCCTGAGGGCACGTTAAGAACGCAATATAGTGCTGGGGAGAAGACTGAAGGCCCCCGTGCCTGATGAAGTATGAATGAACATACTACCATGGTACCGTCTAGTCGGCGCAGCTGTCGCATGTAGGTGTGTGGGCAGTGCGTGGTACGTGGGCGACAGCCCACACCTAGCGGGATGTGAGAGGAAGCTACACCCGTGAACAGGCAAGGCTGGTGTAAACGGTCAAAGTTTCTAGACCCATAGCGAAGTGGGCTAGGGATCAGACCGTCGGTTCCCACCTGGGCGGCTAATCACCGCTACAGGGCCAGTGTTATACATTGGCAGGGGGTCGCTATCGACTGGGTCACCGGCCGGTTGGGTCGCAAAAGCCTTAAGCCATAGGAAAATGGTGGCTGCGCTCAGCTCAATGTACAGTCAGGCCACCATAAGCTGAAAGCGACGTACAGCTAGTAGGCGAGTGGTGCTTTCCGTGATCAGAGCTCTGAAAAGGAGACGTCTGGGAAGCGGAAGGGGTGGGGGTAGACTGACTCTGACCTGGGGTTGGAGGGCAGTAAACCTCCATCGGAAAGGGTTCCAGCCTGAGACTGCGCCCTGGGAAGAGGGGAGGTCTGAAGGAACCAAGTGTTAGACTACCCATAGTAGACGACATTAGGGAAGTATTGATTGATTGATTGAAAACTTTATTAGAAGATTTGCAGAAGTAGGTACATGAAAGTACTTATTTCAATTGGGGTCCTTGATACTCAATTCATCGTTACATGTAAGAAATAGATTTGGCAGAAACGGAAAACACACTGGCCACTGGGATGGCCCAGCTATTTAGGAAACAGGAAATAGCCAGAACAAATTATCTGCCAGACCTTTCTGTTTCCTACAGGATTCGAGAATACAACCTGGTGACCAGATCCTCATCATAACACTGGCACAGCCCGCGGTGGGTTGGGCCATTTGAGGTGCTGCTGAGCATCTCAACTGCTGTCAAGATCGCAGAACGAGATACGTGGAAACACCAAAGCCATTGAAAGAAAGTGACATTGTTTCCCTCGAACGACGGGTAGTGGTGGAAGTCCGGCTACAAAGGGGTCTATTCATTTAGTGAATGGTACGTCTCAAACCGGTGAAGAATTCTCCAGATCCACTACCTCTTAGAATGAGGGGACCAAATCCTCCCGACGACCAAACGAGACGCCCAAGTCCAGGCACACGACCCAGTCTGGGGCAGTAATGTCCCAGATGACATAGAAACCCCGAACTATCAATTAGAGACATAAACGAAGCCCAGAACCGCGAAATCGATCAGATCAGACTGATGACACTCCAGAACTGAATGACTCTTGACCTATTGACTGCAGTGGCAGGAGGAACATGTGTGATGCTTAACACCACAGGTTGATTTTCTTTGTTGTAATGATTGTTTGTTGTGTCTTCCCCTGCTTCAGAGCTATGACTAACAAACTGATTTCAGGAATATTTGTACAAACAAATGTTGATTCGAGAAATTATGATGGAACCTAAGTACCTAACCCAAGTTGAGAACCTCTAATCCAAATTGAGATTCATGTCTGTGATCTGTACGGCGACGTTGAATGACGGTTGAACTAGAAAATGTGGAAACAAGATAGCTCTACCTGAATAAAGAGACGAATGTTTGTATCGTTATAAATTATGAAAAACAGCAGGGAATGATAGGTTTGAATGATGTCTTCATAATGTTAATGTGAATATGTTTGTTGAAAAGGACACTGTACACTTTGTCCTGTTCTGAGAATTCAACTGTGTGCTTTTTAAGCACAACCATACAAGACATCACTGTGTGAACTTTGTACAGCCTGTACTCTGGGCTCTGTGTATTACTGTGTGAACTTTGTACAGCCTGTACTCTGGGCTCTGTGTATGAACTTTTCCTCACCCATTGTCCACTCCTTATCTTCAGCCCCACGTTGGGCATCCACTTCGATGCATAGATTGTATATGATAGGGGCCTGTATATATGCTGTAGGGGAGTGTTGTGCAATGTTGTGCAATAGCCCCCTGAGTGTTGTGCAATGTTGTGCAATAGCCCCCTGACTTAAGGCCATAGTGACATCACAGGGGACGGCCCTCCTGACCATCTAGGTGACTGATAGGATCACAAACTGCCTCCTCCTTTCCTTTCTGTATGAGAATAAAAGACTGGCTCTCAGGAGGAGAGATTTGTGTGAATCTGGGGGTCTCTCGCAGGAGAGGCCTTTAGATTCATCCTCCTTGCAAGTAAATAATAATCATGATTGAATCCGTGTCTCTTTGTTGTTTAAAGTCTACTACGGTCTGTTTGAACTAGCGATGGGTTAGCATGGCTTGCTTTACAACCAGGCTGATCAGAATATAGCATTTAACCCTACGAGAACCGAACACTCTCTCTCTCTCTCTCTCTCTCTCTCTCTCTCTCTGTGTGTGTCTCTCTCTCTGTGTGTGTGTCTCTCTCTCACTCTCAATTTTTCAATTTCAATTTCAATTTTAAAGGGCTTTATTGGCATGGGAAACATACATTTACATTGCCAGCAGCAGGCTGTCCTCTAGATGCAGCAGGGTGTTCTCTAGATGTAGCAGGGTGTCCTCTAGATGTAGCAGGGTGTCCTCTAGATGTAGCAGGGTGTCCTCTAGATGTAGCAGGGTGTTTTCTGGGTGCAGCAGGTCGTCTAGATGATGGTCTGTGTGGGGTGGTGGTCTGATGGTCTCTGTTGCTCCTGTAGGATGTGTTCGGTCTGCGGTCTAGTGCGACGTCCTTCAGGGTCTTTGCAAAAATGGGGACTGTTGCCTTGAAGATGTGCACTTGGTCATAAAGACTGTACTCGTCCAGGGTGGGGTGGGCCGCCAAGTATACATTTTGCTTCATTGCACACTCTCTGGATATTTCAGCGCTTATGTTTTTGATGAAGGCTGGGTGGAAGTCCCACCTGGGTAGCAGGGTAGAGATGACTACCTTCGCGTGAGGGAATGTGGAGGAAGCCTTCGTTATCACTCCTTTGATAGACTTGGCCACCTCTTCTCCCTGCTTCCTCAGGTCGTTTGTGCCAGTGCGAATGATGATGTGGCTGGGGGACCCCAGGTGCTCCTCTGTCTGCAGCTCCATTGCATGACTGGTATTCTGACACTTTAGTTTTAGAACTCTGTGATTTGGGAAGAGTTTTTGCTCTTCCACATATCTCCCGTTTGAGTCTATGAGGAGTATAATTTGGGGATTTTGAGGTTCGGTAATGGGGTCTGATTGAGAAGGGGGCGCTTGAATTTGTGGTTCTTGGTTTGGTGGCGGTCCTGGTTGGCTGGTGTTGTCATCTTGATCCTGTTGTTCTGCTGGGTCCTGTGAGGGGATGGATGGCTCTTTCACAGTTTGTTCGCTGGTCAGCATTCTCACTTCCTCTTTGAGCTTTCGCACCTCTCCTTTGAGTTGCCTTATCTCCTGCTTGGAAGCCTCTTCATTGACTTGGAGTTTTTTCACCACAGTCCAGAGAACAGACAAGCCTCTCTCCCCCTCTGAGTCACTGAGTCTGGTTGGGGAGTTGTTCTTGTTCTGGACTGTTGTCTGCCCAGGTTGGAGTGTGTATCCAGGTTATAAAGCAGTACTCACTCTGGTTCACTGTTATTTCCAGGTGTCAGTGTAGCTTCCCCAGTTTGTAAACAATCTTTGGGTAAGTCTCTTTGTAGCAGCTCTGTGCGTTGCTATGGAAACGATGATAGCTTGGAATCCTGCTAGTTTGTTAGCAACAACTCAGTTGGCTACACCAGTTAGTTAAAACAGTAGCAATGTTTCTAGTTCTCCTTATAGTCCTTGGGCCAAACCATTTTTCATTACCAAATTCTGGGCAAATTCTAGATGTGATTTTTTTATTCCTATACATCCCTAGATTATGTTTTGATATGATAGACATTTTGGTTTGGCAGTTTATTAGTGGTTATCACCTCTTAAAGGTATGGAGTGCTTTTCTTCAAAACCGGAGTTTTGACAGAAAAAGTCCCCTGCCATATCTTGCTCCCCTTCGTATGATTCGCGCGTAGCTGTGCTGTGGTTGTGATAGAGACATGAGCCCTTTCATGTTCTTTATGCGCCTGAGTCTTCTAAACACGTAGAGACCAACCCCGAGTCGATCAATGATTCCTACGATGAGCTATGGTAACTTTCCCGCACCTACCCCCTACCGGTGAATGCCTAATTTTTGCGGTTTTCCGGAGGTATTGTGCGGTAGGTGCGGGAAAGTTACCATAGCTCAGCGTAGGAAGTTCTGATCGACTCGGGGGACATCTGGCTCATGTCTCTATCACAAGCACTGCCCGAGCTACGTGTGACTCACGCGAAGGGGAGCAGAATATGGCAGGGGACTTTTTGATGGGTAAAACATTTTACCTAATAGATATCACCATGAAACTTCCCCAGTTGATTACTTACATTGAGACAATAATTTTTTTATTCATTACTATACATCCCTAGATTATTATTTGATGTGATAGACCTTGTTGGACCTTGTTGTTGGTAGTTTAATACCTTATCCCCTCTTAAAGTATGGACTGCTGTCGTTTAAAATGTGTGTTAGCCTACGTTCTGTACGGGAGTGGACCCGAATGCAGGACACTGAGGCGGAGGCAGATGAACAGTTACATTTATTTAGCCCACAAGGCAGTGAAAGCTGTAGGTGTATGGAGTCCGGTGGTAGGTGTGGTCCAAAATTGGGAGATGTTTTCTGATTTCTGCCGCCCTCAACAAAGTTCTCCATGAGTCCAGGTTTTGGGGTGACACCAGGTTTGAGTTGGAGTCATCATCAGAGCAGTGGATGATGCTGTCCATGATCAGAGCAGTGGATGATGCTGTCCATGATCAGAGCAGTGGATGATGCTGTCCATGATCAGAGCAGTGGATGATGCTGTCCATCATCAGAGCAGTGGATGATGCTGTCCATGATCAGAGCAGTGGATGATGCTGTCCATGATCAGAGCAGTGGATGATGCTGTCCATCATCAGAGCAGTGGATGATGCTGTCCATCATCAGAGCAGTGGATGATGCTGTCCATGATCAGAGCAGTGGATGATGCTGTCCATCATCAGAGCAGTGGATGATGCTGTCCATGCCGCTTTCTTGGCAGGTTGCTGCTGCATTCACCTGAAGTTGGATCCATCATTAGACTTACACTTACTGCTGATGATGTGGGTCTCTGAAATAGAGGAATACATCTAGTTTGACATTAAATTACCAACCTTATTCTAAACTGAAATATTGTCAGGGTGCAGTAATTGGGGCAGATCTCATTACAACTTAGAGGGGCTACAAACAAGGAATCTTCTGTAAATTTAATGTAAATTAAGTTACATTAATATTACTACAATATAAAACCCTGTCTCAAGCCTGGGTACACAACAGGCTACTTTGCTAGTTTAGCTAGCGAACTAAAGTGTTATTAACTATAAATAATAATAATGCATTTTATTTGTATTGCACTTTTCATTCAAAAGAATCTCAGAGTGCTACAGAGTAAAAAATAATAATAACATAATAAGTTAAAAACATAGTAAAAAAACACAAAATAAATCACAAGAATGAACACAGTTCAACAGTCAAAGGCCTGTCTTAAAAGAGTCCAGGCTCTGTACTGCCCTTAGCTGGCTAGGAAGGCTGTTCCACAGGCTCTGTACTGCCCTTAGCTGGCTAGGAAGGCTGTTCCACAGGCACGGCGCAGCCGAACAGAAGGCTCGGTCCCCCATGGTGCGGAGCCTGGTATTGGGGACCTGGAGGAGCAAACTGTTTGAAGACCTGAGGGTGCGGGTGGAGGTTTGTGGAGTGATGAGTTCTTGTAGATAGGGAGGTGCGTGTCCGTTGATGCATTTGTGGGTGAGAAGAAGGACTTTGTAGTCAACCCTGAATGAGACAGGGAGCCAGTGTAGTGAGTGTAGAACGGGGGTTATCTGCTTGTATTTGTGGACTCTCATCAGGATCCTGACAGCGCTGTTCTGGATGTATGGCAGCTTCTGTATGCTTTTGCCAGGAATCCCGACGAAGAGCGGATTGCAGTAGTCAAAGGCATGGACAAGTTCTCTGCATCTGACAGGGTTAGAGTGGGACGGAGTTTGGAAATATTTCTGAGATGATAGAAGGAGGTTTTGCACAGGTGTTTTATATGGTCACTGAAGGTCAGGTGAGGGTCAAACCTAACCCCCAGATTTGAGACTGAGGAGGAGAAGGGGATGACTTGACCCTCGAAGGTGAGCTGTGATGTGGGCGAAGACTGAACCTGGTGTGGGGTGCCAACAAGAAGAGCTTCGGATTTGTTACTGTTTAACTGAAGGAAGTTGTTGTTCATCCATGCCTTTATCTCCTCAAGACAGGTGGTGAGACATGACATGGCTACAGAGGGGCTTGGGGCAGTTTTAATGTAGAGCTGTGTGTCATCAGCATAACAATGGAAAGACATCCCATATCTGGTGATGACACGACCGAGGGGGAGCATGTAGGTGATGAAGAGGATGGGGCCGAGAACCGACCCCTGTGGAACACCACAGGTAACAGGGAGAAGTCTGGACATGCATCCTCCCAGTGAGACGTATTCAGTACTGCCAGAGAGATAGGACTGAAACCACTTCAGTGCAGAGCCTGAGAGTCCAATGGTGGTGTGGAAGCGCTCTAGGAGGATAGTGTGATCCACCGTGTCAAATGCTGCTGTCAGGTCCAGGAGGATGTCATTAGCAGTTCATTCGTCACCCTTAGCATAGCCGTTTCTGTACTGTGGGCTGAGCGAAAGCCTGACTGAAATCTTTCAAACAGGTTGTTGTGTTTGAGGTGATCCTGGAGTTGGGAAGCAACTTCCTTCACTAGCACCTTGGACAGGAAGGCAAGGTTGGCGTATGACTTGAGCAGAGCAGTGGGAGCGGGGTCCAGGGCGCAAGTGCATGATTTCATTTCTCTAAGGATTTGTGGCTCTGTTGAACCTCTGTGAAACATGGGAGGGATGGCAAACTCCCAGGCGAGGGGTTGGTAGCAGAGGGAGACAGAGAGGAAGAGCTGGGTATCAGAGAGCGAATGTTGTTGACCTTGGATCTGAAAAAGTCAATGAAGCTGTTCCATCGCTGCTCTGTAGCCTCAGTAGTGGGAGATGGTTGTGGCTTCAGGAGATGATTTATGGTGGAAAAAACTAGCTAGCTAGTTATAATAATAATAATAATAATAATAATAATAACTTGCATTTATATAGCACCTTTCAGGGAACCCAAGGTCGCTTAGTTATCTAATCAGCTAGATATACATTACCACTAACTCTAAACTAGCTTGCTAGCTAAAGTTACCTGAGGTAACTTACCTCTAAATATGGATCTGGCTGGGGCTAAGTTAATTTATTTGAGGAGGTAAACACACACTTTATTTGTTTTAAGCACTTTGAACAAATTACTTACCAACAAGGCATCTGCCTATGGTCCTAGCGGTCACCAGCAACTAGACTCACTCACTGAACATGTAACTACAGAGATATGTGAAACCTGGACATAAACAAAACCTTCAAAAAGGGTTTAGGCAAGGCAAGTTTATTTGTATCGCACATTTCATACGACAAGGACAATTCAAAGTGCTTTACGTACATTATATAAAGACAATACAGTAAGAGGAGTATAGTAAGATTTTTATTTTATGTTATGCTATGTATTGTATGTTTTATTATCCATATTCTAAAGGCTTGCTTAGATTAGTTTTAGATCTTTTTTACTGATTAGATTTCTATTCTGGAAAGTTATGGAAATATTTTAAGTAGATCATGTATCCTTTGTATATTTAAACATAAAAATTCAGAAAACAATAAATGTACCCATCCATGGGTTTGACCTTTCATCTGCCTCAGTGTCCTGCATTCGGGTTCACAAAAAAAAGAAGAAAAAAATATTGCCATATTCTGCTCCCCTTCGCGTGAGTCGCACGTAGCTCGGGCTGTGCTTGTGATAGAGACATGAGCCAGATCTTTATGCGCCTGGGTCTCCTGAACAAGTAGAGACCAACCCCGAGTCGTTCAGAACTTCCTACGCTGAGCTATGGTAACTCTCCCGCACCTACCGCACAATACCTTTTCGGAAAACCGCAAAAATTAGGCATTCATCGGTAGGGGGTAGGTGCGGGAAAGTTACCATAGCTCAGCGTAGGAATCTTTGATCGACTCGGGGTTGGTCTCTACGTGTTTAGAAGACTCAGGCGCATAAAGAACATGAAAGGGCTCATGTCTCTATCAAAACCACAGCACAGCTACGCCTACGCGCGAATCATACGAAGGGGAGCAAGATATGCCAGGGGACTTTTTCTGTCAAAACTCCGGTTTTGAAGAAAAGCACTCCATACCTTTAAGAGGTGATAACCACTAATAAGCTGCCAAACCAAAAGGTCTATCATATCAAAACATAATCTAGGGATGTATAGGAATAAAAAATCACATCTAGAATTTGCCCACCCAGATGGTAATGAAATGTTCAATTTTGGGGTTTGGCCCAAGGACTATTACTGTCTTTAACGTTGCCCAGGTTGATCATGGGTTATTCCTATTTAATTGGTGACTTTTTGTTTCGTCTTAGTTGATCTTAAGGTAAGACTTTTTAAAGTATTTATGTAATTTAAGTTAGCTCTTTTCAGTTGCTGTTACTCCGTTGCCTAGTCTCTCTCTCTCTGTGTCTCTCTCTCTCTCTGTGGTCCTGTGCTGTTTCTGTCTGCCTTATCCGTGTTGTGATAAGGGAGAGAGGCTGTGTAGAACAGAGGACAGACTAGATATGCCGTCCCATGTTAACTCCTTGCAGAGCCAAGATGGCAGCCTCTAAACGCTGGTGCAACACGACCAGCCTCCACTATTAGTATTCATCTAGTTCTGCTGAGAGGGATAATGTGTCATGTTCTTCCAGTGGCTGTGTCATGAGGAGCTCTCTCTCTCCCACTCTCCCTCTCTCTTTCTCTCCCCACCCTCTCTCTCTCTCTCTCTCTCTCTCTCTCTCTCTCTCTCTTTCTTTCCCTCTCTCTCTCTCAGTCTCTCTGTCTCCCTCTGTCTCTCTCTCTCTCTCTCTCTCTCTCTCTCTCTCTCTCCCACTCTCCCTCTCTCTTTCTCTCCCCACCCTCTCTCTCTCTCTCTCTCTTTCTTTCCCTCTCTCTCTCAGTCTCTCTGTCTCCCTCTGTCTCTCTCTCTCTCTGCAGATAAGTGTTTTTTGTTGTTGTTGTTTTTTAAAGAAAAAAACGTCTGAGGAATAATTGTGTTTTTTTGAGTGTGTGTTTGGCAAAATAGTGATCAACTTCTAGCCACCCTTTTGGTTTGAGACATTTTTTTCTTATTTCAGCTGCTGTATTTGTTGGCATATTGTTTTCCAGATCTAATACTGCTAGGGATAGACTTCATGAAATTGAATTCAAATGAAATTCATTATCTGTATGCAACTCTGCTTCAACAAATTCAATTTGGATTAGTGGTGAGTCATCAGAGGCGTGCATTCTTGTATGTATCTCTCTTGCAGTTTTAATAAGACTAACATTATTAATATATAATATACTGTATATGATTGTAAAAGTGAGGTTGTGTCTCTGGTGTAACATCCTTCGACATCTCTCTGTCCAGGTATATGGCTCCAGAGGTACTAGACGACTCTATAAACATGAAGCATTTTGAGTCGTTCAAGAGAGCAGATATCTACGCCATGGGCTTGGTGTTCTGGGAAATAGCCAGCAGATGCTCCATCGAAGGTGAGTGTGTTTCCTTATTATCCTAGCTAATCTCTCTCCAGCCACATGTAGTATGTACTACTTCATTCACCAGACCAGGGACTCTCACCCAGAGGCTGTAGAGATTTAAAATGGTGTTAAAGGAAATACAGTGGGGTGCAGAAATGTGGCCACCGCTCCACGTGATTGAAAGCAAACCTGAACACTAAATGCTACAAAGTTAAACATGACACCTTTCTGTAAAGTTTAAAGCAAGGTTTCTTTTCATTTTCCATTTTTTCAGTTTTTAAATGATAAAAAAGAAAAAGGGCCCTGTGCAAATGTTTGGGAACCCTTTTGGATTATTCTTTGTTACCCTTTGAGAAGATGATTACTAAGAATTGAAGATCCCAAACTTTTGCACAAGGCCTTTTTCCTTGTTTTATTATTTTGACACTGTAAAAAGCTCAAATTAATTGCTTTAAAATGTGATGAAATGTGTCATGTTTAACTTTGTACCATTTAGAGGTTAGGTTTGTTTCTTTTCACTTAGATATTAATTGTAAGGCATTTTGACTAGGGGTGCCCAAATGTTTGCACCCCACTGTATCTGATTGCTTTCTTTGGGGGGGGCATTCATGAAGACGGGTTTCATGTGCTTTATCGTGTGTGTGTGTGTGTGTGTGTGTGTGTGTGTGTATTTCTTTTATCAGGCATCCATGAAGACTACCAGCTTCCCTACTATGACCTGGTGCAGTCGGACCCGTCAGTAGAGGAGATGAGGAACAGGGTGTGTGAGCAGAAGCTACGGCCCAACATTCCAAACCGGTGGCAGAGCTGCAAGGTCGGTCCCAACAATCTTTGTTTACATTTATTATCATTCCATTTCTCCACAGCCCACACTCTTATCTCCTACTCCTTACCATGAGGTTATGTTTTGTAAACAAAGCGGTGCAAAACGCCTTTTCCTGCATATATGCAACAGCGAGGGTAGCGCCGAGGAAAAATGCGTCAATTTAGAAAAAAAAGACTAAGACTTTGGGTTGGTTATGAGACTGTGGTGGGACAAGTTAGACGGCCTGCCACAGTCTGGCCTACGTATGAAACACTGTCAGACTCGCCTACGTATGAAACACTGTCAGACTGTCTACGTATGAAACACTGTCAGACTGTCTACGTCTGAAACACTGTCAGACTGTCTACGTCTGAAACACTGTCAGACTGTCTACGTATGAAACACTGTCAGACTGTCTACGTATGAAACACTGTCAGACTGTCTACGTCTGAAACACTGTCAGACTGTCTACGTATGAAACACTGTCAGACTCGTCTACGTATGAAACACTGTCAGACTCGCCTACGTATGAAACACTGTCAGACTGTCTACGTATGAAACACTGTCAGACTGTCCACGTATGAAACACTGTCAGACTGTCTACGTATGAAACACTGTCAGACTGTCTACGTATGAAACACTGTCAGACTGTCTACGTATGAAACACTGTCAGACTGCCTACGTATGAAACACTGTCAGACTGTCTACGTATGAAACACTGTCAGACTGTCTACGTATGAAACACTGTCAGACTGTCTACGTATGAAACACTGTCAGACTGTCTACGTATGAAACACTGTCAGACTGTCTACGTATGAAACACTGTCAGACTGTCTACGTATGAAACACTGTCAGACTCGCCTACGTATGAAACACTGTCAGACTGTCTACGTATGAAACACTGTCAGACTGTCTACATATGAAACACTGTCAGACTGTCTACGTATGAAACACTGTCAGACTGTCTACGTATGAAACACTGTCAGACTGTCTACGTATGAAACACTGTCAGACTGTCTACGTATGAAACACTGTCAGACTGTCTACGTATGAAACAGTCAGACTCGTCTACGTATGAAACACTGTCAGACTGTCTACGTATGAAACACTGTCAGACTGTCTACGTATGAAACACTGTCAGACTCGCCTACGTATGAAACACTGTCAGACTGTCTACGTATGAAACACTGTCAGACTGTCTACGTATGAAACACTGTCAGACTGTCTACGTATGAAACACTGTCAGACTGTCTACGTATGAAACACTGTCAGACTGTCTATGTATGAAACACTGTCAGACTGTCTACGTATGAAACACTGTCAGACTGTCTACGTATGAAACACTGTCAGACTCGTCTACGTATGAAACACTGTCAGACTGTCTACGTATGAAACACTGTTAGACTGTCTACGTATGAAACACTGTCAGACTGTCTACGTATGAAACACTGTCAGACTGTCTATGTATGAAACACTGTCAGACTGTCTACGTATGAAACACTGTCAGACTGTCTACGTATGAAACACTGTCAGACTGTCTACGTCTGAAACACTGTCAGACTGTCTACGTATGAAACACTGTCAGACTGTCTACGTATGAAACACTGTCAGACTGTCTACGTCTGAAACACTGTCAGACTGTCTACGTATGAAACACTGTCAGACTGTCTACGTATGAAACACTGTCAGACTGTCTACGTATGAAACACTGTCAGACTGTCTACGTATGAAACACTGTCAGACTGTCTACGTATGAAACACTGTCAGACTGTCTACGTATGAAACACTGTCAGACTGTCTACGTATGAAACACTGTCAGACTGTCTACGTATGAAACACTGTCAGACTGTCTACGTATGAAACACTGTCAGACTGTCTACGTATGAAACACTGTCAGACTGTCTACGTATGAAACACTGTCAGACTGTCTATGTATGAAACACTGTCAGACTCGCCTACGTATGAAACACTGTCAGACTCGCCTACGTATGAAACACTGTCAGACTGTCTACGTATGAAACACTGTCAGACTGTCTACGTATGAAACACTGTCAGACTGTCTACGTATGAAACACTGTCAGACTGTCTACGTATGAAACACTGTCAGACTGTCTACGTATGAAACACTGTCAGACTGTCTACGTATGAAACACTGTCAGACTGCCTACGTATGAAACACTGTCAGACTGTCTACGTATGAAACACTGTCAGACTGTCTACGTATGAAACACTGTCAGACTGTCTACGTATGAAACACTGTCAGACTGTCTACGTATGAAACACTGTCAGACTGTCTACGTATGAAACACTGTCAGACTCGTCTACGTCTGAAACACTGTCAGAGTGTCTACGTATGAAACACTGTCAGACTGTCTACGTATGAAACACCTTCAGACTGTCTACGTATGAAACACTGTCAGACTCGTCTACGTATGAAACACTGTCAGACTGTCTACGTATGAAACACTGTCAGACTGTCTACGTATGAAACACTGTCAGACTGTCTACGTATGAAACACTGTCAGACTGTCTACGTATGAAACACTGTCAGACTGTCTACGTATGAAACACTGTCAGACTGTCTACGTATGAAACACTGTCAGACTCGCCTACGTATGAAACACTGTCAGACTGTCTACGTATGAAACACTGTCAGACTGTCTACGTATGAAACACTGTCAGACTGTCTACGTATGAAACACTGTCACACTGTCTACGTATGAAACACTGTCAGACTGTCTACGTATGAAACACTGTCAGACTGTCTACGTATGAAACACTGTCAGACTGCCTACGTATGAAACACTGTCAGACTGTCTACGTATGAAACACTGTCAGATTACGTATGGAGAAACACTGTCAGACTACGTATGGAGAAATACTGTCAGACTCTCACTGTCTCACAGCGCAGCGGCTTCTAAGTCAGAATAATTACAACTTCTAACTGAATGTCCCCATGATGTCATCTCTACAACACTGTAGTGACATGATGTCATCTCTACAACACTGTAGTGACATGATGTCATCTCTACAACACTGTAGTGACATGATGTCATCTCTACAACACTGTAGTGACATGATGTCCATCTCTACAACACTGTAGTGACATGATGTCCATCTCTACAACACTGTAGTGACATGATGTCCATCTCTACAACACTGTAGTGACATGATGTCCATCTCTACAACACTGTAGTGACATGATGTCCATCTCTACAACACTGTAGTGACATGATGTCCATCTCTACAACACTGTAGTGACATCGGCGCCTCAGTAGATCACACTCTCTCTCCCCCTAGAGAGGAACGGAACCACTCTGCCTGCCTGCCCTAGGGGAGGAAAGTGTGCAGTCTCTCTCTCTCCATCTCATACCCCCCCCTCCTGACCGCAGTCCTACTCCAGTCCATTATGCCAGAGATCGCAGCTCACACACACATACACACATACACACATACACACGCTTTTTGGGGGGCGTTTATTACTCTGAAAACAGAACAATTAGATTAGACCCTTTCCCACAGTAATAAAATCCTGTAATTTAATCAGGCAGTTGTGGGATGTACAATAGCTGCCAAGCGGTTTGGAGCTGAAGACGATGTTCACAACAAGCTACAAAAAAAAGAAGAAAAAAAAGTCAACTAAGATACATTTCCCTGACACAGAGGAACTGAAGGTCTGAGGAATAGTGGAGTTCCTGGGGATGATTGAAGATAATAACATGTTCTAATACCATTACAACAGATAATAACATGTTCTAATACCATTACAACAGCGGTGACCTCAGTGTAGATAGTATGAGGAGAGGAGGGAGCCGTGCTGTTGTAGTCAGAATGTGTGTTTTGTCACTGGAGCACTGGAGGTCCCAGAGATGGCTTCTCGACGGGCTTTAGAGAGATGGAGACGAATGGAAGTGAAAACAGATTCTGATCACAAGACAGGCAGGTTGACTCCAGCTCTGCTCACTCCAGAACAAACACTAGCATCCTAAACAAGCTCTCACAATTTGACAGATTGAGAAAGTAGCAGTGCTGGAGGTTTTAGTCCCTGGGAGGAGGACTGCGGGTGGTGGTAGGTCACCTTGTACGCACAATTGTAACCGCGGGATATCTAAAAGTGGAACCTATTAAAAGATCAATATGTTCTAAAGCCACGGTGGCTATGATTGATCGGAGGCGTGCGTGCGTGCGTGTGTGTGTCCACCATCAACAGTTAAAATCACCAGCATTCCCAAATGCTGCGAAATTCACAAGCATGAGAATGATGACAAAATATTTTCCAATGTTCCAAATCCAGCTGACGTTGTTGTTGATGCCAAGGAGAGAGACCCTTAGAAGTAGGCTGCTTTTGATCTTTTCATGGAAGAAGCCTTTTCTACAAAACTCTAGTACCTAGTCACACTTACTAGTACCCTGGGGTTTAGATGATGGCTTGTAATACTGACATCTGGCAGCCTTGGATGTGGGTTAACTGACACTACAGTATGTTCTCCAAGGGTTAGAACAAAAAAGCCAAGCAGCTTGCAAGATATTGTTCTGTCAGCTGTTGTGGGTAGCTTAGCTATGCTGCCACTTGTGTCCATGACTATTGGTATGACCTTTATTATATGTTGTGTTCTTTTATTGAATCCTTTACTGTGAACCAAAATAAAGTATTCTCTCCCCCCCCCCCCCCAGGCTCTGCGGGTGATGGCTAAGATTATGAGGGAGTGTTGGTACGCCAACGGAGCTGCCCGCCTGACCGCCCTGCGCATCAAGAAGACCCTGTCCCAACTCAGCCAACAGGAGATAACTTCTCTACACCGTTCCCAAGTCTCCGTTTGGATGGGGAGATGAAGCTCTGTGCTTCCCCCCACCACCCCCTCCTCCCTCACCCCCTCCTCCCTGAACGTGGCTATCCATCTTTCATTGTGGCCCGAGGATGTGTAGTTGGTTGTAACCGTGGTTACATATGTCACGCCTTTGAGAGGCGGTGGATGGAGCTCAATGCATGATGTTACTGGGAGGAGAGAGAGGAGGTGTGCCAGTACAAACCCCACCCCCTCACCCCCCCCCCCCTCTCTCACTCCTCTCCCCCTCCACCAAACCCCTCATGATTGGTGAAAACCACCCATCCCCCCCTCCCACCCCCGCCTGTGTTCTTGAAGGACCTATCAGGGCCATTACAGACTGCTGTAGTCCCGCCCTGCTTGCGACCCATCAGCCAACGCTGTTCAGCTGAACCGCTGAAGATTAAAAAAACAAAGATCCACAAACCTCATCAGACATACCAAGAGTTACATGAGCTGATCCGGACATTCAGGTGACATTGCGTTCATTCACAAACAAGAGTGGAATTGTGCCACTTGGGGGCGGCTCGCATTCAACAAAATACCTCCTCTTAAGACCAATGTGTTTTACCTCAGTGTATATATTCACTTTGTTTACTCCAAGTTTGTTATTTTTTTGTTTCTATGAAATGTAAAATTGAAGAATACACATTTTTTTTTTTCAACAATATATTTATTGAGTTTTTTGAAAAAGATAAAACAAATCTTGAAAATAAATAATTAGTAATAATGATATATGTATATACTGTACATACAAGCAGATAACTCACCAGAATTGCCATACACATGTAGGCCTATATATAGTACGTACATTGATGGAGAGGCAATCATATAACTGAGCTCATATATACACATACAAAATAAAAGGGAGAGAAAAAATAAAATAAAGGTAATAATAAAAACATGAAACTGTAAAAAAAATTAAAATTAAAATATAATTATATATATAATAAAGAAAAGGGTACATTGCAACAGATACATTAATTATATCCAACTCCTACTCTACTCCTGGTCAATTCACACACCTGTTCAAATGGTTTATTGCAGAGTTTACATTTGTTCACGCCCAGGTTCGTCCATCCAGTGTGATAAGTCCTTGTCCTCCAGATATTTTATGAATGGGCCCCAAATACTTTGGAATCTTTCCTGCCTGTCTTTGAGTGTGTATGAAATTTTCTCTAATGGTAGACACCGAGACATCTCCCTAAACCATTGCACAATACTTGGTTTACCTGTGCTTTTCCACGTTAGTGCTATTGATCTTTTGGCCTGTAAAATACACATATCCATAAAGATCTGTTCACTGCATTTAATCCTGTGTCCCTCTGGATAAATGCCAAGAATAAACAGCTTAGGCTCAACAGTAATTTTAATTGACAGAATGTCCTGTATTATTATTCCAAGTTCTTCCCAGAATTCTTGAATTCTTGGACATTCCCATATACAATGAAAGAATGTACCCTTGTCCTCTCTACACCTGTTACATAAGTCTGGAATGTTGGGGTTAAATTTATTGAGTTTTTCTGGTGTTATATATACTCTCATTATCCAATTGTACTGTAGAAGCTTTAAACGAGTGTTAGCGGTCTGGGTTTGAGCTCTTTTGCATGCCTTGTTCCATTTTTCCACTGATATATCCTCTTGAAGGTCACTCCTCCATGCTTTCAATTTGGGTTCTGAAGATTCTAGTGATCTAGCAATCAACAAATCATATACATCCGAAATAATTCCCTTTCCGAAAGGATTTTTAATTAAAACTTTCTCCAATGAGGATAGAGCGGGTATGGCCAGGGAGTGATTTTGATTAGAATAAATAAAGTTCCTGAGCTGTAAGTACTTAAAGAAATGCTTGCGAGGGATAGAATGTTTGTTTACTAGAATTTCAAATGATTCCATATGCTCATCCTTTGAGTCGAATATGTCATTAATTTGTGTTATTCCTTTGTCAGCCCATAATTTAAAGCCCCCGTCTGCCCTACCTGGCACAAAGTAATTATTGCCCCAAATGGGACTATAGCGAGAGAGAACAGGTGTTTCCGACAAGTATTTTTGTACCTCGTACCATACAGAAATCATGTTTCTCAATATAGGGTTCGATGTTTTCCTTTTAAGGTTTTTCGGATTATCAGAGTATATATATGTCGGCAGTTGGAGCCCTATAGAGTTACACTCAATGTCTTTCCATGCTGGTGAAAGTAGTCCTTCTGTCGAGTAGTAAAACCTCATAGTTCTGATTTGAGTTGCCCAGTAATACCACAACATGTTTGGGCATTGTAGGCCACCTCTGTCATAAGGTAAATACAGAAGAGACAGGCGAAGTCTGGGGCGTCTATTTTTCCATATAAAGTTCGTGAATAATGTCCTTAGTCTAGGAAATAAGTTTGGGGGAGGCGGCAAGGGGATGTTTTGAAAGAGATATAATAGCTTTGGGAGAGTGTTCATTTTCAATATATTAATTCTGCCTATCTGGGAAATAGGAAGAGATGACCATCTATCAATTGATTCGCAAATAGAATTTACAACAGGGCTATAATTAGTCTGTACCACTTCTTCTAACCTGTGAGTAATTTGTATTCCTAAATATGTAAAGCTGTCAACTGACTTAAAGTGACCAATATAATTGGGTGGGTTCTCTCTCTCATTCGAATTAAGCAGTAATATGGCAGATTTATGGCTATTAACTTTGTACCCAGAAATATTGCCGAATCTTTTAATGAGGTCCATAAGAGCCGGGATCGATTCTCCCAGATTTTTAAGGAACAGGATTACGTCATCCGCATAGAGAGCTATGCGATGTTCAAGTTGACCTATAGGTATGCCTGATATTGATGTGTGATTTCGTATTGCAATTGCTAAGGGCTCAATTGCCATCGTAAATATGAGAGGGCTCAATGGACACCCCTGTCTGCATCCCCTGTTGATTTTAATTGGCATAGATATATTGTTGTTAGTAATTATTTCTGCATATGGTTCTTTATATAATAATTTCACCCATTTACAAAAGTTTTCTCCCAGCCCAAATCGTTCGAGAAGCTCAAACAGGTATGCCCATTCCACCCTGTCAAATGCTTTCTCAGCATCCAATGACAGGAAAGCTGTATCTGGTAACTCTCTTTGGGAATGTAAGATATTTAAAACCCTTCTTACGTTATGAAATCCCTGACGACCCACAATGAACCCATTTTGGTCTCCCTTTATGATATCTGGTAGAATAATCTCTAATCTTTTTGCTAGAATTTTGCAGAGTACTTTTAAATCTGAGTTGAGGAGGCTGATTGGCCTCATGTTTTCGCATTTATCATTTGATTTTCCAGGTTTAGGAAGGAGAGTAATCAAAGCCCCTCTCAAGGAGGGAGGGAGGATCCCTTCCCGAAATGATTCATTAAACATCTCAAGAAGAGGTTTCCTTAATTTAGATTCAAATTTCTTATACAAATCGATGGGTAGGCCGTCTGGTCCTGCCACCTTCCCAGATTTCATGCTCTTTATTGCCATAGTGATGTCTTCTAAGGATAAGTCGTCACCCAGTTCCATCCTTTCTTCCTCTGATATACTAGGGATATCAATATTATTTAGGAATAGCTTTTGGTCTGGTAATTCTGGAGCTCTTTCGGAACTATATAGTTTTCCATAATATTCTCTAAATGCCTCATTAATTTTAATAGGATCTATAATAGAGTCATCATTATGAGTCTTGAGGTTGGTAATAGCTCTTTCGGTTTGAAGTTGTTTTAAGCGCCATGCCAAGATTTTTCCTGATTTTTCCCCTTGGTCAAATATAGTTTGTTTAAGTTTTAAGAGATTATCTGTAGCTTTTGCAGTTGACATTTCATTATACTGTGTTCTCAACAATAACAATTCCTGGTGAGTTTTTGGATCGGGATTTTGATAATAATTTCTCTCCAAAACTTTGATTTTTGACTCTAACAATGTACATTTTTGTTTAGCTCTTTTAGATTTAGAACTTGTAAAACTAATAATCTGGCCCCTAATGTAAGCTTTAAAAGCTTCCCATCTGGTGCTTGCAGAAGTCTCATCTGTGTTGATTATGAAAAATACATCAATTTGTACCTCAAGGAAAGAGATTAGATCTGGGTCCCGTAGCCAACTTTGCTGCAATCTCCATTTTGGTGGATCCTTTTTCAAGCCTGGGTCTACATAACACAAATTATTTGGGGCATGATCTGATATCAGAATACTGTCATAATTACATTCCTTGATTCTAGACACCAGGCCTGCAGAAATTAAGAAATAATCAATTCGGGAGTATGTTTTATGTGTACTGGAAAAACACGAATAGAATAATACCTCAGGGTTTCTGTCTCTCCATATATCTCTAAGATTTAATGTCTTGATAAACTGATGTATAATTCCTCTGCTTTTATTATGGGACTTATCAATATGTGTTAACCTATCTTTAGAGGGATCTAGTGTACAGTTGAAATCTCCTGCTATTATATATTGACCTTTGAGGGTTGATAGAGTGAAAAACAAATTACTGAAAAATTCAGGGTCATCATTATTTGGCGCATAAATGTTGACCAGGTTGAGAAGTTCTGTCAGAAGCATGCCTTGAATTATTAGGTATCTACCTGCCGTATCAGCAATTATCTTTGTGACATTAAGAGGAATAGATTTATGTACAAGAGTCATGACCCCTCTTGCTTGAGTGTTAAAGGGCGCTGAGAATACCTTACCCTGCCACCTCCTCCTAATCCCAATGTCTTTGTCTTTTGAAAGATGTGTTTCTTGAAGAAAAATTATTTGGGAATTAATACTTTTTAATCTCCCCATCACCTGCTTTACCTTTTTTATTTTTTGTAGCCCTCTGCAGTTCCAGGATGTGAACTTGATGTCTAATTTACCAGTCATAGATAGCAATACATTTGTAAATTCCTTGTATCATTGTGCAATAATGTAAAGAAGAAAAAAAAAGAGGTCAAAAGAGAAAAACGAAGAAAAACAAACAAACAAACTGGGTCTCTCAACAAACTAACCGAGACCCCCCCAATGCTCCAGAACTGAGCATTCCCCCCACCCACCTGTTCACTCCCATAACGCTGAAAACTACTCCACACCGAGTGAGGAGTAGTGAGGCTGAACTGATTAATCTCCTTATAAAGAGTAACCTTCTCCCTCCACTAAATGTGAAATAAAAACCTAATTAACAAAGTTGGTATATTGGTCAACCACCACTAAATGTTAAGTATAGAAGCCCATTGTGAATTGTATATTATAATAACTAAAGAATGTGGATCAGCATTTTCTCTCCATTCTATCTCCGTTGTTCAGGAAACAGTGCTGCTCGAATAGTGCATTGTGGGATTATGAGTTTTAGTGTACTTTTTTTGTTACTTTCTGACCTACCGATCTACTCTAATATCCTCAAGGGAAACACATTGGCATATTAATCGCTTAAATAGACACAATTCAACTTGTTTCATGTAACTTGAAAAAACGAATAACTGTGAAATAACATTGTAAACCCGTATCATGGGTCTAGCGTAGCATTGAATCATTGTTGACGGTGAACTGTGTTCGAGTAGTGCATTTTGGGACATTGAGTCTTAACGTGCTAATTTCTGAGCTACTCTCAACTGAATGACCCCAATATTTTCTCCGAAAACATAATAGTATGTTAAATCACCTAGACACACACAGTTTAACTGGTTTGCAAATAAACATATAAGAAAAAAGAACAATATAAACCAGTGTTAGAGGTCTAACATGACGTTGCTCGTTATCAAAGCCAGCAGTAGTGTCTCATATACTCATCCACTATCGTTCTCTTCTTGGATTCGTTTGATGAAACTTTCCACTTCTGTCGGTGTGCCAAAAGTTTGTGTTTTGTCCTTGTGTGTCACCAGCAATCTAGCCGGGATCAACATGCCATGTCTTATCCCCATGCTACGTAATTTCTGTCTGGCCGAGTCGAATTCCTTCTGCTTCTTGTGTTCTCCTGTCGCTAGGTCGGGGTAGAAACGTACTGGTTTGTCCTTGTGTAGGATTTGTTTTTGGGCTCTGGCTGCTCTTAATACAGTCACCTTATCTCTGTCGTTCAGGAATTTCATGATCATCGTTCTCGGAGGCGCGTTGCGTTCCCGTCTCTGACCAATGCGATGAGCTCTCTCCAGTGTGAGTTTGGATCTTAGTGCTGCGAGCCCCAGTGTCTCCGGTATCCAACTCTCGAGAAAGGTGCAGGCGTCGTCTCCCTCCTCTCCCTCCCGCAGGCCAACGAGTCTCAGATTAGACCGCCTGGCTCTTGATTCTAGGTCTGTCACCTTGTCTTCTAGTTCGTGTTTCTTTCCCTCCAGAGAGTGGACCTTAGCCTGGAGGACATTCACCTCATCCTCCGTGTTGGAAATACGGACCTCTGCATGTGTAATTCGTTCCGTACATTCTCCCATATCTTTCCTCAGTCCATCAATTGCGACCAACATTTCTTCATGTCGGTTTGCAGACTCGGACCTCAATTCTCTGATAGCTTCCAGAATCCTGTCATATTTTCCCCCTTCTTCCTCGGCAGTTTCTGTGATCCCCGCGCTGCTCGAGTTAGCTTTAGCATCGTCCTTGTTTTTAGGAGAGCTGAAGTCCATAATTTTAGATTGTACTTGTGGGTTCTTTCGGGTACTCGGTTTCCCTTGTGTAGACGACATCTTTTACGAGTGGTATGGCTGATTTTCGTTGACTTTAGCTAGGTTTGTAACAGAATTTGTTTGACGATTTTAGTGGAGGTGAGAAAACCAGTCTTCTCAGCACGCCGCCATTACCGGAAGTCGAAGAAGAATACACATTTACTACATTTATGATACTTTTGCCCAAATGGCATTGTATTTTGTTTGTGTCATGCCCAAGCAGTATATTCCTCTTTTTACCATCATCTGTATTTGACTTATGTTCTGTCAGAAATGTAAATGCTTTACCAATGTCAATACCCCCCACCCCCCAAACTGTGTTGGAAATGCCTTGTTCTCTATGTTCATGTTTAAATGGTCAACATGAGGTGTTGAGGATAGACTCTAAAGCCCTCGAAACTGATCCAGAATCGCCTGTGCCCCTTTCTGATTTCTAAAGCTTATGTATTGCCTTTTTTTATAGTGTGTACAGAAGAATGAAAGAGTGGTTTCTATCCACTCACCACAGCTCTGCTGGAGGGTGGCTGCCAGCACTCCCTACCCACGCCTCCCTGCTGCTCTGACCCTGCTCTGACACCCCAGACCTAATAAATCATAATAGCATCGCGCGCGCCAGACGAGTGTGCTCTGCTCAGGGTGGAGGAGGAGGTGGGTCTGTACAGTGAGGATGTGGGTGGCCCAGTGGGTTACCATGAGAGCATCTGTGAGTTACACTTATTACACTGGCCTGAGGCCAGCTCACAGGACGAGAGGTGGTCTTAGTTGGACTGTTCTGTCCAGAGAGGTTCTGGTCATTGTACACCTCCAATGCAAATTCACTCATGCTATGTTATTTACTTCATGCAGTATGCAGTTGGCATACCCTATCTAGTTCAAGTCAAATGTTGGTGATTGTCAATTTGGAATGTAGTGGCGGACCATATCATACACACATATTCTATTCTATTAAATTGTATTCTATTCTAATCTAATCTAGCCGAATCTAATCTAATCTAATGTAATCTAATCTAATCTAATTCTACATACTTACAACTCTGTTGTGCTGGATAAAAAAAATCTGATTGATAGCATTACATTTGTTGTTTCAACTGTGGTGTGTGTGTGTGTGTGTGTGTGTGTGTGTGTGTGTGTGTGTGTGTGTGTGTGTGTGTGTGTGTGTGTGTGTGTGCGCGCGCGTATGCCTGTGCCTGTGTGTGTGTGTGTACGTATGCCTGAGCCTGTGTGTGTGTGTGTGTGTGTGTGTGTGTGTATGCCTGTGTGTGTGTGTGTGTATGTGTGTGTGTATGCCTGTGCCTGTGTGTGTGTGTGTGTGTGTATGCCTGTGCCTGTGTGTGTGTGTGTGTGTGTGTCAGTGGGGTCATTGTGCTGCAGCTACGCGGGGAGGCACACCAACTGTAACAAACGGATCTTAGTGCTCAGTATAAACAGAGGATAATGGGCTCTGTGCATGTGTGTGTGTGTGTGTGTGTGTGTGTGTGTGTGTGTGCGTGTGTGTGGATGTGAGTGTGTGTGTGTGTGTATGTGTGTGCATGTGTGTATTCGCCTGTGTGTGTGTGTGTGTGTGGACACAGCTGTGCTCATGTTTGTAAAGCATCACGGTTCACAGACTCTCCAGAGGAAACAGAACTCTTAGAACAGAACTCTTAGAATAGAAGAGTTGAGCCCCGCGGTGGCGCAGCGGTCTAAGCATTGGCCTCTAGTGCAAGCTGCCCACCGGGGACTGGGATCGAATCCCGGTCTCGCCAGACCCGGATATGGCCGGGGCTCACAGGGAGTGGCATATTGAGCGGCCGCTCCCAAGGGGGGTATAGGACTATTTCCGGACAAGGATCCGTCGCGCAACACTGCCCCCGTCTGGTGCTGGAGTAACGGTGTCGGGCTCGAGGAGCCAGTCAGCTAGTCTGCCTGGCGATCTCCTCTGGGGCTGCCGGCCACGGGGTCGTGCGGCGGATCCTACGCAATAGGCAGGGGATAATTGGATGCTAGGTTGGGTGCAATTGGATACCAAATTGGGTGAACAAGGGATAAAATCAAAAAAAAAAAAAATAGAAGAGTTACTGAAACATGGCTGTGGTCCTGGTTAGGGTCAGGGTTATGGTCAGGGTTAGGGTCAGTCAAGATTAGGGTTCAGGTTCTAACAGGCTAGGCTAGCAGATGACAAAGACAGACTCCCCTCCTCTCCTTTCCCCTCCTCCCCTCCCCCTCCTCCTCTCATCCCCTTTTTGTTTTGGTCTTTTTGTCTGTACAGTGGCCTTGGGTCTTTAATGAATTATTATTATGATGATGATTATTATTATTATTACTGTTTTTGTGAAACCCGCCTTTGATACAGAGTATTCAGAGACATGTAGATCATCTGTCTGTTGTTGAGCTGCAGGAGTTCAAAGCCGCTCGTGGGATATCTCCATACCTCTATCCCTCCTCCATCCATCCCTCTCTCCCTCCTTCCCTCTGTCTCTCCATCCCTCCATCCATTCCCCCCTCCATCCCTCCACCCCTCCATCATGTGTGTGTCTGTGACAGAGAAAGGCTGGAGTAGGTCTGTGTGTGTGTGTGTGTGTGAGGGGCAAAGGACAGGCAGTGATGCTGGAATATTCTGATAGTGTCCTCTCTGCTACTACAGCTCTTGGTCAGAAGCCATGGGGGACATCGTCGCCAATTTAAACCTAAAAACAGTATGTAATGTGATGACAATGTCTGCTTATCGAGTTTATCGTGAATTAAATACGGGCGTCATTGAGTATTACAGCTACTGATAAGAGACCAGAAACAAGCGAGATATCAGAAACACGGGGCATGGCGCCATCTGGTGGTCGATTGTTGACAGCACACACAAAACAAATTGTTGAATCCAGAACCACATGAGAATATTTCCTATTTAATGGTTGAATCTATCACACATCTGGCACTCTATAATAATAATAATTATTATTATTATTCCCTTTATGTATTCATTCATGGGACCTGACAGAGACCAGTCTCCTTTGCAGCATGGCACTGAAAACAGAGACAAATGGCAACTACAGATACAATAGTAGAGGTACGACCTCTACTACAGAGGTACAACTTCTGTGGAAATTGGGAAGTGTGCTTGCCCTGAACCCATATTGGTTCCCTCATCAGTCAACAGAAACACATCTGGGTTTGCCTGGAAGACCCGGCTGCTGATAAAGAAAACAGGGCCCTGATTGGACATTCTGGTGCAACAGTCCGAGCCGCGATTGGAGATCAGATTAAACTTGAACTAGACTTTAAAACAGAATAAGAACTTCCCTGATTTAGAAGGCAGTTAGAAACAAATGGTTTAATGGTCAAATGGTCCCAAAAAAAAAAAAGGCGCTAGACACACCCACAAGCGCGAAGCGACGCGCTTGCAAAACTGTTTTGTGATTGGTCGAATACATCTAGGCTGCGTCTAGTCTACAAACTACTTCAAATGTTACAATCCATTACAGATTGATTAGCAACACTGCATCAGCACGACGGTGGGTTATTGCATTCTATGGTTCGTGTTCTTATACCAGTGCTCAGTATACAAGTATTTTAAATGAACATTCGTAATGTAGTCTGATGTTCATGGTCAACTAAATCAGGCTATTTTGTGAAACAATTATGTTTCCGCTACCTTAGAACTACTTAAAGTAATTGCCAGAAATGTTAGCTAGCAATGTTAGCTAGCTATGTGTTCATAAATTCCTGGTTCCATTTTCAGATGAGTTTGTTAAAGTATTTCAAACGAAAAGTACCAGAAGATGAGGAAGATGGTCAGGTAACCACACATAGTGAAAAATATGATGATAAATACGATGTAATAATATGATGAGACGGTATGATATGGCACGTGTGTGGTGGTCTTGCGGCCTGTCTCGTTACAGCGAGTCAACTCGTATACATTGTGCGCTCTGCGCTGCGGGCTAACGATCTTGTAACTTCGCAAACAATAGCAGCATTTAAAATGTTTTTTTAAAAAAGTTTAGTTTATGTTCAACTGGAAAAGGTAGTGAGCACAGAATTTCGTGTTTTGAATCTGCTAAAATTGCCTTTTAAAAAAGCCTGGAGCAGGAGAGAAGAGTGGAGCAGCAGAGAAAAGAGTAGCAGGAGAGAAGGGTGGAGGAGAGAAGAGTGGAGCAGCAGAGAAGAGTGGAGGAGAGAAGAGTGGAGCAGCAGAGAAGAGTGGAGGAGAGAAGAGTGGAGCAGCAGAGAAGAGTGGAGGAGAGAAGAGTGGAGCAGCAGAGAAGAGTGGAGCAGGAGAGAAGAGTGGAGCAGCAGAGAAGCAGGGAGACAAAGGAAAACACAGACTCTCATGCTGGGACCCTAAATGGGCAGAGAACAGGAAGTTCCCATGGCTGTACAACAGTGACCGTGGTGAGTATACTATTTACACCATATCATGCACTTCAGAATATTTCAGTGCAATATGACCAATAATGCCAATTTACTCTGTCCTTACAGGAATGTTTTGCCGCTTATGTCGGCAACATAAACAGACCCCAAAGGGAGGACCAGCAGGAGCCAATCGGCCATTTATAGAGACAGGCAGCCAACAATATAGGCTTGATCAATTGGACAGGCATGCGAGGACAGAGCACCACAAACAAAGTGTGAAGTGTCATGCTTCAGTGGCACAAGGTGAACTTTCTTCTTTAGATATAGGAAGCTATTTTAATTGATAAAGGACTATCAGGTATAACCAGCTTTTGTTGCAATAACCATTTGTACCTGCTTTGTATAGGTTCTTCAGTTGTGACTGCATTCAACCCAGTCATCAATTTAGAGCATGAGGCCATCATTGGGGGGTTTAAATGCCTCTATTACCTCACCAAGCGAGAGCAGGCACACCACACCAATTATCCTGCTCTCCTTGAACTTGCCGAGTTGCTGGGGTGTGACTACTTCAAAAAGCTGAAGGTAAACAATGATCATGCTTGCTATGTTGTTCTTGTTCTTGTTCGTTGTTCTTGTTCTTGTTCGCAAATTATCTTCAAAATGTAATATTCCAACTATAATCAAATGTATTTTTAGATAAGGAAACAGACCACCTACCGGTCCCATGTCATCATAGATGAAATGTTGGAGATTTTGGCTAAAGTGGTCATGGAGCCAATCCTCCAAAACATCCACTCGTCCTTGGCTATTGGGCTGGAGGTGGATGAGAGCACAGACGTCTCTGTGCAGAAGCAGCTGGATATACACATCAGGTACTATTCAAATCAAAGTACACTGATTGTGTCTGAGTAATACATATATGTTGAGGATGACTTTTTGTGCTTTTCAGATATATGGACAATGAAGGCCAGCTCCACAGCCAGTTCCTCGATCTGACGGAAAGGCAGCTACTATAGTGGCTGCCATAAAGGATGTGCTGCACAAAAACAAGGTTCCAACCGAAAGGTTATTTGGATTGGGAACAGATGGAGCTGCTGTAATGACCGGTATGAGACACAACATGACCAAGTGGAATTACTGTAAATGGGTTTTTATTTTTACTGCATGTTTTAGTTGCTCAGACACTGACCATGAAATGGTATCTGCATGTCTTGATTCGATTATATTTATTTTCCTGTAACAGGGCGGGTGAATGGTGTGGCCAAGCAGCTGCAGGACGACTTCCCCTGGATGCTGCCAGTGGCGTGTGCTGCCCATCGCCTCGCCCTGGCATGTAGGGATGCCTCATCTGCGGTCCCCTACATGGCTACCTTCAGGGACCACTTGCAGCAGCTCCATCTATACTTTCATAACAGCGCCAACAGAACGGCCGTTATGAAAGCTGCAGCACAGACCTTGGGCCTCACTGACTTAAAAATGAAGGTGAGATCACAGAAAAACATAATAAAATACTTTTAACTTTTAACAGTAATGTTGGCCATGATTGTGTACTTCAGATGCACTTCCAGGGCTTAAAGTGGGAAAAAATCCTGTGCCTGAAACTTTTTCTTGGGGAGGGGGGGTCACAGTTTGAGATATTGGGAGAGCGGGTACAGAAGACAGCTTCTTGTCTCAATGTTTAAATGCATTAATACTATTTAATAGTCAATACAACATATATGTCTAGGGATGCACGATATGCATTTTTTTCCAACTGATACCGATACCGATGTTTACCCGCTTCTCGTGGCCGATAACCGATATGAGAACAGATATAATTTCACAGTTGATAACCTGTAGTTCATGCACACCTGAAGGTAAGAAAGGCTATGTAGTGAGCAAAGATTGATGATTTAATATTCCATAGTGATCTCACCAAATCTCACTATTGTTAACACAACAAAGAGAACACTTCTGACTCTTCAAATGTTCATTTATTATTTCCTCTAACAAACAGAATCTGTTATAGACAGTGCACATAAATGCTTTTTTTAGAGTGTCAAAAATAAAGTGCATCTTGTCTATCCCTGTAAATTGAAAATGCATAAATAAAATATCAAAAAATAAATAAATAAAGTGCATCAGTCAATACAAAAATAACGGATGAGGTAGGTTGTGATAAAGCCCATCAAATGTTTTGCATAAGAATTCAAAATAAATTGCACTGACATGGGAAAACAAAAAGTGCATGTTTTCCTTGTAAACAACAAATCTCACTATAACAATACAGAGTGCATGTTTTCCTTGTAAACAACAAATCTCACTATAACAATACAGAATAAAATATATACATGTCTTTAAAAGAACAAACTGATTACTTAAGCCACTATCACTTATAATCTCCTTCTTTTTGGGTCATAAACAAAGCCCTGCAATTTCTCAGAGACACTCCTTTTCAAGGCATTAAGTGTTCCAGGGGAGACAGAGGACGCTTTGAGTGGTGCAGTGGAGGCAGTGGGTGGTGCAGTGGAGGCAGTGGGTGGTGCAGTGGAGGGTTTGAGTGCTTTGGGTGGTCCAGTGAAGGCTTTAGGTGGTGCAGTGGAGGATTTTAGTGCTTTGGGTGGTCCAAAGAAAGCTTTAGGTGGTGCAGTGGAGGATTTGAGTGCTTTGGGTGGTCCAGTGAAGGCTTTGGGCTTTTCTATATCATAATAGATGTCATTGCAGAATCCTTCCACCTCAGAGGTAAATGGGCTCATCATGGCCTTGGCGGCATTGTTCACCATGTGAACTGTATCTCCACATATGTCGAGCAGGTTAGGGTTCTCCTTCCTTGCTTGTGTCTCCAGTCCAGTCTTCTTTCCTCTCATTACTGCACAGTTGTCAAGCAGAATACTGATGACAAGTGACAAGTCAAGACCATTGGACTCCAGGATATCTTTGAGCTCCTGCATGAGGGCTGAGGAGTTGGCGATGTTTAGTTTCCTGCTGGCTAGGTGTTGTGTCGTTACCTTGCCCAGATCATCATCAAAAAAACGAACAAGGACATTGAGGATTTTGTCCATGTTGAGATTTGTAGCTTCGTCGATATTCATCGAAAATGTAGCTTTTTTTAGCTTTTCACATAGCCGTTTTTTAAATTCCGGGGCAAGGCCATGTGTGTTTAAATAGCTGGCGTGCTGGTTGGAAATGGACAGCTTTGACAGTGCATTTTTATCTTGTGATAGCGTCTTACACAAATCGACGAGTGGCTGAGCCACTGTAAAAGACAGATCATGTTCGGCTATAAACGCACACACTCGGATCTTTTGCTCGCAAACACGGTCGGTCATTGAAGATAAAATGGTACCTGAAGCCGTCGCTCCCGGCAAGGTTGTTGTGTGAGCGAGTGCTCGAACCGATGCTTGGTGACCGGGATCTGAGGCGTGTCGAGCGATCACCTTCTTCCCACTACTGCCGTAGAGGAGTCTCTTCGAGCACGGCGTACAGAAACAAGCACCCGGCTCCCTCAGTTTGAGGCACCACGTCCCATAAGGCTTCCCGTCACCACTACTCTCCTCTATCCATGCCCAGCGCCATTTATTTTTTACTCCTCGTTCTAATATAGCTGTGTCTTCGCCAGTTTTGAGAAACTTTGCTTCCATTTTAATAGACAAAAGTTAGCGAGACAGCGGGCTGCTAAAAGCGAACGTCTCTACAAGCTCACAATACACTCAAACTTCTTAACACTAGGGGCGCGCCGTTTTTTTACCTACTAAAGCGCGACGAGGTGTGGAATCACACGACCACTATTCACAATGGGGGAGGGTGTACTGACCCACAAAAATCGCTAGATGGCGATGTCACGCAAGAAGCGTGGACACGCAACAGAAACACACCGTCCCCCACTGCCCGCAGCGCAGAGCGGAGTGGAGAGGAGATTCATCTAGGAGATTGATCGAGACTGCAGGAGTTTTCATTACTAACGAATGAAAGTTGATTAGCATTATTAAAAAATAACTGTAATATATATTGCAATGTTGTCCCTTTCACACATAGTTCCAAGTAATTTCCTTGGAATCCCAAGCTGTGTTGACCAGGTATCTGTAATGTTCACATTTATATATAACAGTAATACATATAGCAATAAAAGACAGCGCTGTAAATAGTGTTATTCTTGCACAATTGCACCCACAACGTGTTATTGCCGTCCGGAGTTGATCAGCTCCAGATTGAAGGTTCTTCGCTACAGAAACATTTTCACACAATGACAAACATGTGATGCGTTTTATATTATATTCTTTGAACAACAGAACGGGACAGGCGCCAGAAACTGCCATAATATACCATACATATCTGCCATATATCGTACCTCCGTTTTATATTGAGAAATATGATGATAAATACATATAGGGCGGAGCTATGATATGTGGTGTGTGGCTAGATATTTTCATGTAGCACTGTGACTGTGCCTATCTGTGGATTATTATTTATAAATAGTGGTCTCCTAAGAGGAGCGAGTCTTGATTTGTTTTATGCAACAAGGAGGAGACAATGGTTACAGAAACACACCTTGGGACTTGGTGGAGCGGGGGAAACCCGATGTCTTTGTTCAATGATCGGAAACGATTGAGAGCCATCAACCCTCCCTGGGGGTTGATGGGAGCCATCAACCCTGGGGGTTGATTGAGAGCCATCAACCCTGTAACTTAGAAACGAGTCGTCCCATACAGTGATTTTGTTTGTGCCTACTTGTTAGAAACAGAGCCTAGTATGTTTATAACCAAGTGCTTTAGTTTCTCTGCAATTGGCTACTATGCTGCCAAAATCAACTATCCAAATATGAATCTGCGTATATCTATGTACAACCTTGTTGTAGCCTATTATTATCATGGTCGACATGAGAATTGTTGGCTACTTCATATCACAACTGAACATTCATATATAGCCTATTGCATTATTTGAAAATTGACAGCGCTGTACATAGTGTCATTCAATGCACAAGCACGTAATTTCAAACGATTTTGGTCGACAGCGAAATACATTATCAATATCTTATTATCAATTCAACCCACTCAGAAATATCTGTTCGTTATATCGTTGATGATTACAGGCATAATCATCGCCGACATCATTTTATTTGATGTACACATTTCACGGCAAGAGACAGTTTATTCTCCCAACAATTGTTTGTTCACTGCACAACATGAACACAGTGAGGATTCAAACAAACACAATAATGAATACACTCTGCAACGGGACAGGCGCGAGAAACTGCCGTGGTTGAAACTGCCGTGGTTGAGAGAGTTGAGTACAACTGAGTACAACCTTTCTGGTGGGGGATTGTTTGAAGGGCTTGTTGGAGGAATTGGCATCCTTTGTGTGGTCAAGTCAAAAGTCAAAAGTCACTTTATTGTCCCATCACTGGGAAATTTGTATTGGGCTTACACCCCACAGCAGCCAACAAAGAACAACAGACAATACAGAATGTTAACACACAAACAGAAGGCAGCCTTGATTAAAACAAGAGTGGAAATAAAACGATAAGCAAGATATGTTCAATATTCATCTGGTGCAGTTTAAAAGTTTAACAGAAACGGGAATAAAAGAATTTTTAAATCTATTTAGTCTAGCGCGGGGGACTCTGAACCTCCTCCCAGAGGGCAGCAGTTCATACTCTGCATGTAGGACATGGGAGGGATTCATGATAATTCTATTAGCCTGTCTGAGAGTAGCCTGTTCAAAAATAGACTGCAGGGATGAGTGGTCTTTCACCCCTATGATCTTCCATGCAGTCTGGTGATCGGAAACGATCAGAAAGAGATCATTGAGAATAAGATGACCCTCCCCCATGCATCAACCATCAATTGTCAGGATTCATCTGTGATAAACAATTGCCTACTAATTACATGCCATTGAATATGTTTGCATATGAACACACTTATTCCTACATGATCAATATCTTATTATCAATTGTCAATACTCTCTCCCTTCTTCTCCTTACTTTCCTGTCTGTCTTCACTATATCTGGGACTGCCCCACTCAGAAATATCCGTTCGTTATATCGTTGATGATTACAGGCATAATCATCGCCGACATCATTTTATTTGATGTACACATTTCACGGCAAGAGACAGTTTATTCTCCCAACAATTGTTTGTTCACTGCACAACATGAACACAGTGAGGACAGCACACTTGTCTGTCTTCACTATATCACGCAAGAGAAACACACCGTGGGAGAAACCTGATCTTATTGTTCATTGATCGGAAACGATCGAGAGCCATTCAACCCTCCCCCATCAACATCAAGTGTATGTAACTCAGAACTTTGTAACCAGTCATGTGGACGATTTGTCTGTGGCACATGCACCAAGCCAGCAACGGTGTGCTGGGGATGCTGACTGTCCCATGGCCAGGCCTGATGCCTCTCCTGCCCTGTCTACCTGACAGCGCCCACGCTGAGCGCTCCGGCGACCTCCTATTCACTTTCTACTTTTTTTAAATATATATTGGTGTTCATATTAATTACCATACTTTTTACTTGGAAGAATTGACGTGAACATTGCAAGTAAATAAAAATGTTACTTGAATTATCTGTCTCTCTGTGTTCGTTTGTAGTAGAAATATCACATCTGATATATCTATGTAAATAGATTTCACTGCAACATGAACACACTATATTTTCACTTTTCACAACAGCTATTTTCATTTCATTTATAATGTGCAGTAAACAAACAAAATAATGTATACTCTCTGCAATTGGCTACTATACAATGGTGCCAAAATCAACTATCCAAATATGAATCTGCGTATATCTATGTACAACCCTGTTGTAGCCTATTATTATCATGGTCGACATGAGAATTGTTGGCTACTTCATATCACAACTGACTTTTAGACTTTTATTGCCATGACATGTAAACATGTTAGGAATTTGGTTTGGAACAATGGAGCACGGTTTACAGCAGGATAGGTGCAAGACAGGACAAGACAGTGCAAACCAACATCAAAGTGCAAGAGTCATAATTAATATAAATATAAAGTGCAGAGATCAAGTGTTCATATCCAGACAGTCCAAAGCTCTCTGGGTGGGGGTGGAGGGAGGGTAGATATATATATATATAGCCTATAGCATTATTTGGAAATTGACAGCGCTGTACAGGCATAATCATCAAAAAAGACATTATATACAATATTATAAATATCCGTTTGTTATATAATATTTGTTGATGAACTACTTTGCTGTGGTACCTATGTAATACCACACAGCTTGATAGGTACATACTGTGCAGTGTATCATTCATAACTGTACATAGGCTACACATATCATAATATCTTATCACTATTGCATGGAACTTGGGTGAAAAAAAAACCTCAGCTCCAACAAATCTGAAGGGATTGTAAAAGTCATACTGTACAGTTTATCATTTTCATAACTGTCTGTACATATACATATCTTATGTATCACTATTGCTATATATAGCCTATATATAAACACATTATGTTACAAATATCAGTCTTATCCACTGTATCTAATTCAGCACTGAAGCCTGAAGGTTGAGCACAGTGTGTGCCCCCTTGCTACCTCTGCTGATATAAAAGAGAATTGCAGCCTTGGAGAAAAAGATGGCAGCCGAATCCCAAGGCAAATACACAGACACACACAGAAATACTGCAAAATCGCTTTATACTAACTCGATTTTGAAAATGTAAAGATGCTGGGTGGTAGAACGCACATATCTAGGAAAAGTCATGAAAGGAGGGTCCTGAAATTTGATCGAGTGCAAAGGTAGATTTTTTTTTGTACTCACTGGTGCTGTTTAACACCTCACGGCTGATTAAGTGTTAAGGCCCGTCCCCACTACTCTGCCTCCGATTGGCTAGAAGTCGTTGGTTGGCTTGAGCAATACCATTGGTAGGCGGAACTGTCTCTTTGCTGAAGATGACTCTTTAAATTACGATGTAAACCAATAGCGTGTGATATATATCTATTTTTTTTTTTTTTTTTTATGTATTCCCCCACGCCGGAAATCCGGCACTGTGCCGGAGTACTTTAAGCCCTGCACTTCCTGTGTTCTGAATGTCTTCTCTCATGACGGAAATATGTTTCAGCAAGTGAAGGACACACGCTGGCTGTCCCAGCACCTGGCAGTAATGAATTTGCAGCGGAACCTCAGTGCAGTCCTGGGTGCCTTGGCTGAAGAGACAGAGTACCATAAGTGCCCAATAGCCAAGGGCCTGTATGGGTTCTGCTGCACCTACCGCTTCGTTGCAGCGGTCTATCTGCAGGCGGATGTTCTGCCACATCTGGCTCGGCTGTCCAAGATGTTCCAGAAAGAAAATGTCAACTTCTTGGCCATCAAAGAGCAGGTATTTCCTAAAGGCAAATCACTTTTAACATGTTGCTCTAGAACTCAATAGAACTAATCATAGCCTTACTGGAAAAAAATTAAGCCTGGCCCTTGTGTGACTACCTTTATGAGGTCCCAGTGACGATGGCGTGCCTGAGGACCATCAGAGATGCAGGAGATGCACAGCCCCCTGGCTCATTCTTGGCCCAGCTCAATAATGAGCTTGATAACCCTGCAGGATTAGGGGCGTTTAATATCACCCATGAGGAGGAGAGGGAGAGGAGAGGCAGAGGCCAGCTGGAGCAGACTAGGGAGGCGCTCTGGTCCCGGTTCAGGACGCAGGTACATTTGTTTTGGATGTTACATGTTGATCTAGTCTAGTACTATAAGTGTTAATCTAGTAAGTACTATAATAAGTCTGAGGAAATTAAACAAAATACCAGATAGGCACTAAGGTAGCCATCCCAGTTGTGTTTTGGAGGAAACAACATGACATTCAGTTTTCATTGCAAAACCACTAAAGCTATCCAAACTCCAAAGCTATCCAAACTTGCAGTCTTCCACTAGTATTGTATGTTTATCCTCTATACAGGGCATTTCTGTAAAAGACTCCCAGCACTCAAACTAGTCTGTAATTTGTGCCATGTTTAGGTAATGGAGCCCTATCTGGATGGCCTCCAGGATAGCCTGGACAGAAGGTTCCAGAACCTGGACATCATGGGGGCATTTCATGTTCTGGGACCCCAAGCAGCCAAGGAGGATGATGCCGTCAACATTGCACATCTTACCTCCCTGTCTGCAAAATTCCTGCAGCAGTCTGGAGGAAATGTACCGGTACTGCAAGAATGGCCTTCTTATAAGCAGCATGTGCTGATTGGAGCATTCAATGTAAAATCTGAAAGTCACAATTAATAGTTCTGCAGAAAGATAATTGAGGACCCCAGAATAATGTTGTCTCACTGTGTTATGTGTTTCAGAACATGGACCAGCTCACTATGATGGGTAAACTGTCATCCCAGCACGATGAATGGGGACAGCTCTACCCATGTCTGAGTCAGCTGGCTGCCATTGCCCTCACAGTTCCCATCTCCAGTGTGAACTGTGAGAGGGACTTTTCCACAATGAATAGGGTAATTTACTAAGTAATCTAAATCTGATATTGTTTGATTTCTCTCACCTTCCCACATACTTATATATTTTTGTCATTGTTTTTGTCAATATTTTTGTCATTGTTTCTATTTGCAGGTGAAGACTGACCTGAGAAACAGACTGCAGGGGGACCATCTGGCCGCCTGCATGATACTGAGCATCAACGGGCCGCCAATAACCGAGTTCCCTTATGACAGAGCCATAGAGCTCTTCTTCGAAAAAACAAGAAAAATAAAGTGCTCTCAGCCAGGCTGCACACTTTGCCACTAAGGCCCCCCCCCCCTCCAAAAAAAGCATGACCCTCCCCTGTTTTTCCACCTAAGAAAAATCCACCTCTACCAGAAAACTGCATTACTTACTTTACTCATGTACTTATTATTGTGATTATGTACCTTGCTGCAATGCTAATGTTGAAAACATTAGGACACAGGAATTGCACACTACCTGACTACTTGAGAAATACCTGAACACTTTCATTTTCATCTTGTTGAACTTTGCACAGCATGTTACACTATTGATTGCACTTTAATTCTGCTGTAGTGCGACTACCATCACTTATCACTTTATTCCTTATCATTACTTAATTTACTTATTTACTTGTGATTATTGTGATGATGGTATTGTTGTGATTATGTGCCTTGCTGCAAAGCTAATGTTGAAGAACCACAGCCAAAGATTTGTATTATTGTGTACTGTAAAATAAATTCTGATTCTGATTCAAGATTTTTTTGTATCATTAAAATAATAATAGTTACAACAACCATAAAGCCTCCATAATGATAATGAAAAGAAGGGGAGACGATTTTTTTATTGACAACGGAATTACATGCTGGAAAAACATAGACACAGACAATAAGAGACACACGGGAGAAGTACGGGAAAACATTTTATTTATTTTTGCCATCCTCGAGTTTTGGCTGAAATTACGTCGTTGTTTTGAGCGTGCGTGCGCGTTTCATGCGCGTGCACGCGAAAAAATCGCGCTACCCGCCACCATTGTACAAATTCCTGGAGGAAACACTGTATATATATCATAAACAATAATGATCTACCTTCTTTAGAGAAAGGTAATACACATCTACAACGATACAACCACAGCCTTGTTTCAGTGTCTATTCTCCCTTTTTGCTGTTACGTCAGGTATTATAGGGGTCCTTCCATTGTGGAGATGAGAGGGTTAAAGGCACTCTTCAGTGCTGAGAACCTTGCATAGAGAGGGTAACCTATACGACAGATAGAGCAAGGAAGTGGAGGCCCCAGATAACCAGGGAGGAATGTTCTAGTAACAACAACACACTTTCTAAATTGGACACTGCTATCTTCATTAAACGACAAGGATACGTTTGAAGTGAAAAGGGTAGGAGGGTTCAGAGAGACAGCGGGAGGGAGAGAGAGAAAAAAAGAGAGAGTGAGAAAGAGAGGGAGAGAAATCTCATCTTTTTAGCAATTACTAAAGTGCGTGCTGGACATTCCTCCCCCCTTCTCTCCAGGTGCAGGAACGCAAGGCATTCTTTCACTGGGCCAAGGTCTTTTGTGTGCGTTCAGGGGGGAGAGATCCACTTAAGACGGGGTAGAAAGAAACACCTCATCCTTGTCTACTTGATTAACAACTGTCTTCCGTGCCAAAGTCCCCTCGGTCTGAAAGAGTTGGGTCTCTGTCACACACTTCTACACATATCATACTGGAATGGGGAGAAGAAAGAGAGGAAATCCATTGAGAGATGGAGGGAGGGAGGGAGGGAGCGGGAACACACACAACAAGGACAGAGAGAGAGAGAAAGGGGAGAAAAAATAAGAATAAATAAGAGAGAGAGAGGGAGTAAAAGGGAAAGAATGAGTGGTGGGGAGGGAGGGAGAGAGTGAGAAAGAAGAGGAGAGATGTGAGAGTAGAGACAGTGAGAGGGATAGAGAGAAAGAAAATGAGAATGCGAGCAGTATGTCTCTGTCTCTGTCTCTGTCTCTCTCTCTCTCTCTCTCTCGATATATGGGCTGTCCTCCCCTGTGTTTTCACTCTGAGAGTTGTGTGTTTGTGCAGAAGGAGGGTCTGCTGTCAGGCAGGAGGAAGACTCAGTGTAAACTACTCCCCCTACGATCTCAACACCCACCACAAACACACAGGGAGTCAGTCCTATTCAATCAAACTGGTATCTGGAAGGTTCTGAGGTTACACTACCAACATTCCCCCAAAGCTGTGAGAGTGCATGTTTGACTCCATTAAACAGAATACATGGTAAACGGACACCTAAACAACATTGTTCAGACGTTCATTCTTCTGGTGAATCATCGACGTTATGTAAGCTTAGCCTAACCCCAGTTTTTGACTGACAGCTGAACTAAACTGCTCCAGGGGAAGAAGCTACAGTAGCGCCCTAGAGAGCCACCCTTACTTCCTGCTAGTCCATAAACAAACTATGCGCTCGCCTGAAGTCAAGCTGAAAATCTTCCTCAACGACCACTCACAGAGGTCAAGGGTTCTGCACCGCACATAACTCACCGCCCAGCAGGCGTGACAGCTATAAGACTAGCTTAGTTCACCGATAACAGGGAGTGGGAATGGCGTTTTTACAACCTGCTAATTCCTAGCATATTTTCTCAACTAAGGCGACGCATCGTGGCCTGAGTGTCGTTGTTATTACAGTAGGTCTCCTCATTCCACCTCTTGTCCCCTTCTCCCCCCCCCCTCTGTGTTTCAATTTGCCGAAAAATGTGTAGCAGCAGTCGAGGTAATATGGGGTCATATGATCTGGGAACCTTATAAAACATCTCAAGAACAAAGTAATTGCTTTTGCAATAAGCCGTCGTCGCATGCTATTCCTGTGTCGTTCTGCTTGGAATAATAGTGATGATTGATGGAGCTGGCAGGCCGCTGTGTGAGGTGTCGTGCTTGCTTATTCGCGAGGAGAAAACACAGGCGCCCAAGTATTTCGGCAGCTACGACTGCTGAGCAGGGATGGTTGAGTCTGCACGGTTCTCATGCCGCGGTTAAGGACAGCCCCCTGCTCCGGGTTGAGCTTCATTCTCACATAGCCGCTTTGCAGACTAGTTGGTTTACCGGAACGAACAAGACTTTCTACAGACATGGCAGAAGTCGCACCAGCAGCAGCCCCCGCGCCGGCCAAGAGCCCCAAGAAGAAGGCAGCAGCCAGGCACAAGAAAGCTGGCCCCAGCGTCGCCGAGCTCATCGTGACGGCCGTGTCCGCATCCAAGGAGAGGAGCGGCGTGTCTCTGGCCGCGCTCAAGAAGGCGCTTTCGGCCGGTGGTTACGACGTGGAGAAGAACAACTCCCGCGTCAAGGTCGCCGTCAAGAGCCTCGTCACCAAGGGCACTCTGCTCCAGCTCAAGGGCACCGGGGCCTCCGGCTCTTTCAAGCTCAACAAGAAAGCCACCGAGGCGGTCAAGAAGCCGGCGAAGAAATCCGCCGCCCCGAAACCCAAGAAGGCGGCCGCAAAGAAGCCCGCCGCTGCCAAGAAGTCTCCGAAAAAGGCAAAGAAGCCCGCTGCTGCGGCCAAGAAGTCTCCCAAGAAGGCAAAGAAGCCCGCGGCAGTCACCAAGAAGGCCACCAAGAGCCCCAAGAAGGCGAAGAAGGCCACACCGGTCAAGAAGGCTCCGGCTAAGAGCCCCAAAAAGGCCGTCAAGGCAGCCAAGCCCAAGGTAGCCAAACCCAAAACGGTGAAGCCCAAGGCAAAGAAGGCAGCCCCAAAGAAGAAGTAAACATTCAAAGTGTTCTTTCCGACACCATTTGTACCACTAAAAGGCTCTTTTCAGAGCCACCCACATTTTCGTAAAAACGCATTATCATCCATGACGACAGAAAAAGTCGAGTGTTTATTTTAGAAATTATTTCACACCAGTGTAAATGGACTGACTTATATAGCGCCTTTATCCAAAGCGCTTTACAACGGCCTCTCATTCACACACCAATGGCGGCAAGCTACCATGCAAGGCGCCGGCCGGCTCACTGGGAGCAATTTGGGGTTCAGTGTCTTGCCCAAGGACACTTCGACATGTGGCCAGCTGGGGCTCGAACCGCCGATCTGCCAACCTTGTGATCATTAGACACCGGCTCTACCTCCGCCACAGCCGCCCCCAGTGTCAGTGTCAAGCACGGACTTACAAACACGACAATCATCTTTTTACTTATTGAGTAAATAATGAGCAGTAATGAGAGATTTGACATCTAGGACTAGTTTACACTTTGACGCTATAAAGTGTCACTCGGTAGATCTGTGTGCGGGAGAGGATGGTGGGGGTATGACAGTGTCCATAAAGTTGCATATAATATCAACATATACAGATAGTTATGAGATACTCTTTCCGTTACACCATTACGTTATATTTGGACAGAAAGGCGGGTGATAACACTTTTCGCTCAGTCAGGAGTAACGTACTACAGAGAGCTGGGAATGAACTTCACAATGTATAAATTATATACGTATCAATTATATATTATTATTATTATTATATTATGACATATACTACTTTTAGTATATTGATTATGTCACGTGGGACGAGTTTGATTTTAACTTCGATTTATGGCGCGCGAGGGAAACTCACAAAGACAATCTTCAATATTCACAATGTATCCACAATCTCTGTCTCTTGATTGGATGAGGTGACGTCGACCCAGTGGCCAATGAACGCCGTCAAGGCGAGCTATAAGAACAACGCTCCAAGCGGCAGAACCGTTATCTGAAATTATTTTCTTCAGCTTCTTTGAGATCCCGCTAAACCGTCACCATGTCAGGAAGAGGCAAAACCGGAGGCAAGGCCAGGGCCAAGGCAAAGACCCGCTCTTCTCGCGCTGGGCTTCAGTTCCCAGTGGGCCGTGTCCACAGGCTCCTACTCAAAGGCAACTATGCCCAGCGTGTGGGCGCCGGCGCACCGGTCTACCTGGCCGCCGTGCTCGAGTACCTGACTGCTGAGATCCTGGAGTTGGCCGGCAACGCCGCCCGCGACAACAAGAAGACTCGTATCATCCCCCGTCATCTGCAGTTGGCTGTCCGTAACGACGAGGAGCTGAACAAGCTGCTGGGCGGTGTGACCATCGCTCAGGGTGGTGTGCTGCCCAACATCCAGGCAGTGCTGCTCCCCAAGAAGACCGAGAAGGCCGCCAAAAAGTAAACGACTTCACCTCCTCAACCCCAAAGGCTCTTTTAAGAGCCAACCACTCCTCTCTCCAAAAGAGCAATGCATCACTCCATCCTCTGTTTGTCTGCGCTGTGAGTCTCATGTTGTGAAATGTCCTCATTCTGTCATGTGCGCGTAGATGAGGCAGAGGACACGCACCATAATACACACGGCTACAGAAACATTCCTCGTTATGTCACTTTCAGAATGTCTCCTTTAATGAGGTTTTAAAATCAGAATAGCTTTTATTACATATTGTACTACAAGTAGGCATGAGCCAGACACAAAACACGATAATAATAAGTAATGTAAGCAAGTAAAGTAAGTCATACATCAATCATACATTGCTAAAGTAATAAAGTACAGTGGTTTCAATAGTGCAAAGTTCGATGATATGAAATGCAATATAATATCATATAATACGGTATTAATTTACTCCAATGGTATACAAGTAATCCAGTAGTGCGCAGGACGTATAATACTGTAGTGAACAGTTATAATACTGTAGTGAACAGTTATAATACTGTAGTGAACAGTTATAATACTGTAGTGAACCGTTATAATACTGTAGTGAACAGTTATAATACTGTAGTGAACAGTTATAATACTGTAGTGAACAGTTATGGCCTTTTTCCATCAGCAGCCCACCCCAGGTCGGGTCGGGTCACTTTAGCCCACTATAGCCCGCTTTTGAACAGTTCTGGTTTTCCATTATACACACAGACCCGGAGCTAGTAGGAGGAGTAGACGATAGTAGGCGGAGTTACGCGTCATAACATTCACGAGACACAACACAGCAACAATAGCAGAATGGAGGAACTTGCAACTATCCTATGCCTTTCCCTCGGCATGTGGTATATTATTAACCGTGGTTTTTGGGAGAGAAAAGAGAGAATACAGAAGAGCGAAGACAGAAGGAAGGATACTCGAAAGAGGAATGCTGAAAAGAGAAAGAAACGTATGTGGGCTATCGTAAGGAGATGGCTACTATTTTACCTCACTGACTGTAGCATCATTGTTATGTTCAGCATAGAGATGGCTACTGCCTGATTGTCTGCATGTTTGAATCATTTCTATTGGATTTTGTTCTACACATATGTTGTTCTACACATAATAAAGACATGTTTTTTGAACCCTTAAAACCACTGCCTTCACTTGTCTGCTTTATGAACTGTAGTATCATTGTGTGCCGTGTTTCACGGACAAACACGGTGCCGTTTGCGGGTTAATAACTTCGGTTTACCGGGGGTTAGGATAACAATTCAAACGTGTCCGGAAAGAGGAGAAGCTAGGGAATCCAAAAGTTTTCGAATGGAGTCGATCCTCCACTCCTATCACCGTGGACACAGCGCGGAGCGAATTCCCTGTTAAAACCGACATTTGACTCATGAGTGAACGGCGAAAATGGCTAGACGGCAGCGGGTGAACTCGCGGTTCATCGAGTTTACGGTTAAAAGCATAACTTCTCGGGGTGTCAGCGCGGTGGTTAAGGGCTCAAAATGACCGTAGACCGATGGTGAAGTTAGCAAAGGAGTATTGTGTTTGTACCACCTCCACAGCCGGTGTTATTCACGGACAAAGACGGTGCATAATAGCGATTTTTGTGTTGTTCTTGTTGTAAATAAAAGTTCTATGATTCATTGAAATGACATTAAACTAAGATAATACGATGGTCAGCATCATTTTTCGAATCTTTATTAATAAGCTATTACAGAAACTGTAGTGACATTTTCCAAGAGTGAATGTGGTATTTCAAGATGGCGGTTAGTGAAGAAATCTATGGGATGGGACATGGGATGACGATTTCCATTGACCAATCAACGGTGTGCAGCGTCACACGTCACACGCAGCCTGGCAAAAAGATCCGGATATGAAAATTTAGACCCTGGGGTCGATGTGGAGCTAAAGAAGCGAGCCGAACCGACCTGACCCGACCCGGAACGACATATGGAAAAGGGGAAAAGAAGCGGGCTGGCCCGGGCTGGCCTGCTTTGGCGCTGTAATGGAAAAGCACCATAATACTGTAGTGAACGGTTATAATACTGTAGTGAACAGTTATAATACTGTAGTGAACCGTTATAATACTGTAGTGAACCGTTATAATACTGTAGTGAACAGTTATAATACTGTAGTGAACAGTTATAATACTGTAGTGAACAGTTATAATACTGTAGTGAACAGTTATAATACTGTAGTGAACAGTTATAATACTGTAGTGAACAGTTATAATACTGTAGTGAACAGTTATAATACCGTAGTGAACAGTTATAATACTGTAGTGAACCGTGTTGTTGTTTGGTTGATCATCTGTATAAGCAGAACTAATGAAGCAGCTGTAGATCAATGATATAAATCAGGATAAAGGAAACATCTCTGAAGCCTGTTTGGGGGAAGGGTCGAACATATGAGGAACAACAACAACATAGGAAGCGGCAGGATTAAAACCTTTGAATTTATGGCGGCAATGACGTGGACGAGGCTCGTGTCCAATGGCAGCCGGAGAAGGAGGCGCCAACGAGCCAATGAGCTCGTCTGTAGTCGCCAACCAATCGGGGCACGACTGGGGGTTTATAAATGTACAACGTTCTGTTGAGATTGGTTATACTCCAACTGAACGAAGGAAGATATCGTCATGGCCAGAACCAAGCAAACCGCTCGTAAATCCACCGGCGGCAAAGCCCCCAGGAAGCAGCTCGCCACCAAGGCTGCCCGTAAAAGCGCCCCGGCCACCGGCGCCGTGAAGAAGCCTCACCGTTACAGGCCTGGCACCGTGGCTCTGAGGGAGATCCGTCGTTACCAGAAGTCCACCGAGCTGCTGATCCGCAAGCTGCCCTTCCAGCGCCTGGTGAGAGAAATCGCCCAGGATTTCAAGACCGACCTGCGCTTCCAGAGCTCTGCTGTGATGGCCCTGCAGGAGGCTAGCGAGGCGTACCTGGTCGGTCTGTTCGAGGACACCAACCTGTGCGCCATCCACGCCAAGAGGGTCACCATCATGCCCAAAGACATCCAGCTGGCCCGCCGTATCCGTGGAGAGCGCGCCTAAGATAACCACCCTGATCCAACAGTAGATCCCCAAAGGCTCTTTTAAGAGCCACCTCAATATTTCCCTCAGAGGCGAGTTTCCATTTACCACCCGTGTCGAGCATAAGTCTCTATTATATGGAGTTATCTATCGACTTCAAAGAGTATCCTACAGGGACACTGACGTACAACGTTCTTTTAAAAGCGCCAATGATGTATAATACAACCTTCCACCTGTAGAGCGCGCTCTGACCACAGAACCACAGTTCTCTCTGTGTGTGTGTGTGTGTGTGTTTTTCGCCAGGGGACTTTCCAGTCCTTGATTCCTCGCCTGATAACTGCACTTGTTGTGGTAATCCCTCCCTCCATCAATTTTTTCATATCGTTCATTTCGGAACTGCGCTCCCTGTCTAACGTTATATATCTATATATAAATGACATGTTATAAGGCTGATCTGTGCATGACAGTGCTGCATTTTCACATATTTCATGTCGCATCTCCCCCCGTTGATGGTATATGACGCTATAGTCAGTCCCAATGGTCCAAAAGTCAAGTGCTTCGTAACACAGACGGGGTGAATTTATGAATGAAAGTGAAAGTTCTGTCACAAAACGCCGTTACGTATCCTCACACATGTTTAAGTGGGTATATGGAAATCCTTGGCCTTTCCTAGTGGGTATAAGGCGTAGTCCTGCGTATCACGTAGACTACACCACTATTATAGTAGGGCTCCATCGAGGGACAGACAGCACTTTTCTGTCAAAACTGGAGTTTATTTTCAGTAACAAATCCAGTTGAGGGGTATCCTGGGTTTGCTCCTCTGCGTTCACAGCGCATCTGCAGGTCAGTGAGCTACAACACATTTAATACATGGAAACAGGTGTTGTTTTGCCTCGTTCACTTAAGACACGCACTTCAGATTATTGTTACATTATTATGTTTGCTGTATCAAATAATTGGCCTGTTTGACCTTTCTTAAATTATTTAGCCTACAGAATGAAATTCAGTCACGTGGACGCCTAACTAAACTGAAACTAAACTAAACTAGTGTTTCTCTAGTCACTGCACCCTTTAAACGTAGGCCAAATTTTTATTGGCATCATGGGAAACATACGTTTTCATTGCCAAAGCAAGTGTGAAGATAAAAAACAAACACAAATAAAGTAATGTACGACTACAATAAATACATTGTTAACAAAGCTGTGTATAAATATAATATACAGGTAAATAAAGATATCTTTAAAGAAAAATAGAAAAGCATGGAAATTGCAGTTTAAAAATATGAATACAAATGATTGAGAACAGTGTAAACATGATTATGTACAGAGAGCAGCCTGGTGCAGACATGCAGGTACTTATTTACAGTGTTTAGATGGTTGTGTTCCATGGGCGTCCAGCCCTTTGAAATAGATATAATGACTATCTAATGGTACAGTATAACACAGCTACATTTGTGTGAACATCGAATGGAATGAACATAAAGCTACACTGCAAACTAGTTAAGTAAAGTGGCTTTGTAACTTTTCAAGTAATTCAAGTATTCAAACAGTCAAGTAATGCATTCAAAGACTGAATCCAAGGCACTGGCGTTGACGGGGTCTGGTGAACTTGCGAACAACACGCTCACTCGAAACCTATTGTGTCAACAATTATCTACTTTTCGTTTTTTTTTATAACACCAACTTGAAATGTTAAAATACCCACTCGATATAATAAACAACAGTTTAAAGATCACTAAATACTTATCATTTGTGCATTGGATTGATTCACTAGACTTGACAACATAGTTTCGTTCTCGGTCGTGTTCAAAAGCAAGAACTGTGTGTTTATCTAGTTATGTGTTTTTAGCATGTCGATGTTCTCTCTGCATGTTGTTATGTTATTCAAATACAGTTTAGACGTTCGTAGGGATGTGTTTTGTTAGCCGCTAGCTGTTAGCAGCGTTCGTAGCTGTGGCTGCGTTTAAAGCCCAATTTAGAGTCACCAGGGTTGTCAGATGGGGCGGGTTACCGATTTAGCGGTAAGTTATAAACTGGTTAGGCTGTACATTGTTAATCCCATCTGGCAACCCTGAGAGTCAGGGGTGTACCAACATTCAAATACACCTGTGGTGTTCAAATTTTCTCCGATTTCAATGTATGACACATCATTTGAAAGCTTACAATCTGTAGTTTAAGCACAACAACTTTGCCTTCTGGTTGCACATTTCACCAGACCGCGTCACCTATGTGTTACATCATTGCTTGCCTTCGCTAGTTGCCTAATTTTCCCAGCATGCAACGTGTTTTGATCACGTGTGCCAGCAAGGTCTGTTAAGGTTAGGGCTAAGTTAATGTCAATGTCTATCGAACCTGAACCCAATAATTTAACTCTATGTATCCGTACATTGATGTAAAAAAAGCAATTCTGATTCTGATCTGAGTTATGGTGTGGGTTAAGGTTAAGGTCAGGGTTAGGGTTAAGGTCAGGGTTAGTGTTAAGTTAAGGTTAGGGTTAAGGTCAGGGTTAGTGTTAAGTTAAGGTTAGGGTTAAGGTCAGGGTTAGTGTTAAGTTAAGGTTAGGGTTAAGGTCAGGGTTAGTGTTAAGTTAAGGTCAGAGTTAGTGTTAAGGTCAGGGTTAGGGTCAGGGTTAGTGTTAAGTTTAGGTTAGGGTTAAGGCAGTGGCGGGCGGTGCATTTCACACCTAGGCCTTCAGTGATGTCCGACACATTCCTACCTGAATTATTCTACCTCTTAATACCATCGTTATGACGCCATGGCTCTAGAAACTAGACAGAAACACAGTATAACCGGGCGTTGCATCACCTTAACATAGTCAGACAAGTACAACAGAGTTATATTAATATTTCCGAAGCATTTTTAATCAATAAATCCGCATTTACAATGAAGAGTGTTAAACTAACATCTTTAAGATCGCTACATTACCCACGTCTGTCGTCTCGTCCACCATAATGGCGACAAAGGGTGCCTTTTTAATCTCCATTTTGATCTCTTCTCCCATCACTTCAGCAATAGCAAAAATCAGGTTGTTTTGTATTTTGCCTGACGTCCCAGTAAACACTTTGTTTGTGGACAGGTGGTAATGTAAATCTGGGTTGTTTTCAGCAAGAAAAGAAAGAAGCTCAACGTAGTTTCCTCTGTTTGTGGACTCTGTGCTTTCATCGTGTCCCCTAAATGAAAGTTATTGTTTACCCAAAAACAGGACACAATCGATCAGTATTATCGATCAGTCAACGAAAGGGTGAGCAAAAATAGGGACATACTTTTGCTCACCCTTTCGTTGTGGAGCTCCGTTTCCCTGCGCACTTGTTCGTTGAGCTGTAAATCCACTCGGGTGTCCCCAAAGGTGTTCAAAAGTCCCACATCTACCGGCATAGTTACGCATCTCAATAGTGAATATCAATAGTGCGTATCAATAGTGCGTATCCAATCAAAAGACGTGCTGGGTGCTGACATCATTGAGACTTACAGCAGGCGCTGTCATGCCAAAACCTGCTGCTGCCAAAAGCTGCAGGGCCATCAGCGGCCTAACGCGTCACGACCAGCTGGCACGCGTCACGACCAGCTGGCACGCGTCACGACCAGCTGGCGACTGTGACGTCAGTCTAGTGTTTTTGAATCCTCTTTTGGCCGCCATTAGCGAAAAGCTGTAATTTGGCTCTACAAATGTTAATATGTCATTTTATGAAGTTTTAATATGTTTTCAGGCGAGAAAGTAACCATATATATTCACAAAATGTATCCGGTTTATCAAAATAACCCGTTTATATATCTAATCTGACGGGTTTTTTCACATGTAGGTTGTGTCACTCTGCGAAGACAAATCTTCTTGCACTTGAATAGCACAGAGCACCTCGGGTTGGGAGTCCTAATCACACTACTGTCATACAAGTCGTACCTTCTCCTTGACATGGACATAAACACACCTGCTACCTTCTTTGAAAGAAATCGCGATTTATTCAGTGAAAACTAGTACACCATTCAACTAGCACATCAATAGCATAGCATTCGCGAACACAGTCAGTCAATGCACCTAGCACATCAATAGCATAGCATTCGCGAACACAGTCAGTCAATGCACCTAGCACAACAATAGCATAGCATTCGCGGACACAGTCAGTCAATGCACCTAGCACAACAATAGCATAGCATTCGCGAACACAATCAGTCAATGCACCTAGCACATCAATAGCATAGCATTCGCGGACACAGTCAGTCAATGCACCTAGCACAACAATAGCATAGCATTCGCGGACACAGTCAGTCAATGCACCTAGCACAACAACTAGCTAAGCCGTAGCTAAAGGCTACTATCGTGTACTATACTGCTAAACCAACGCATCATTTCTACTAACACAGTAATATGACTACATGATCACACTAGTCTAGTCGTGTTTAAGCCCACGTTTCACTCTCTACTCCTAGACACACACTGTCCTAGTCACACACACTCCTAGACACACACTGTCCTAGTCACACACACTCCTAGTCACACACTGTCCTAGTCACACACACTCCTAGTCACACACTGTCCTAGTCACACACTGTCCTAGACACACACTGTCCTAGACACACACTGTCCTAGACACACACTCCTAGTCACACACTGTCCTAGACACACACACACTCCTAGTCACACACTGTCCTAGTCACACACTGTCCTAGTCACACACTGTCCTAGTCACACACTGTCCTAGACACACACACTCCTAGTCACACACTGTCCTAGTCACACACTGTCCTAGTCACACACTGTCCTAGTCACACACTGTCCTAGTCACACACTGTCCTAGTCACACACTGTCCTAGACACACACACTCCTAGTCACACACTGTCCTAGTCACACACTGTCCTAGTCACACACTGTCCTAGACACACACTGTCCTAGTCACACTCTGTCCTAGTCACACACTGTCCTAGTCACACACTGTCCTAGTCACACACTGTCCTAGTCACACACTGTCCTAGACACACACTGTCCTAGACACACACTGTCCTAGTCACACACTGTCCTAGTCACACACTGTCCTAGTCACACACACTCCTAGTCACACACTGTCCTAGACACACACTGTCCTAGTCACACACTGTCCTAGTCACACACTGTCCTAGTCACACACTGTCCTAGTCACACACTGTCCTAGTCACACACTGTCCTAGACACACACTGTCCTAGTCACACACTGTCCTAGTCACACACTGTCCTAGTCACACACTGTCCTAGTCACACACTGTCCTAGTCACACACTGTCCTAGACACACACTGTCCTAGTCACACTCTGTCCTAGTCACACACTGTCCTAGTCACACACTGTCCTAGTCACACACTGTCCTAGTCACACACTGTCCTAGACACACACTGTCCTAGACACACACTGTCCTAGTCACACACTGTCCTAGTCACACACTGTCCTAGTCACACACACTCCTAGTCACACACTGTCCTAGACACACACTGTCCTAGTCACACACTGTCCTAGTCACACACTGTCCTAGTCACACACTGTCCTAGTCACACACTGTCCTAGTCACACACTGTCCTAGACACACACTGTCCTAGTCACACACTGTCCTAGTCACACACTGTCCTAGTCACACACTGTCCTAGTCACACACTGTCCTAGTCACACACTGTCCTAGACACACACTGTCCTAGACACACACTGTCCTAGTCACACACTGTCCTAGTCACACACTGTCCTAGTCACACACACTCCTAGTCACACACTGTCCTAGACACACACTGTCCTAGACACACACTGTCCTAGACACACACTGTCCTAGACACACGCTGTCCTAGACACACACTCCTAGTCACACACTCCTAGTCACACACTGTCCTAGTCACACACTGTCCTAGACACACACTGTCCTAGACACACACTGTCCTAGTCACACACACTCCTAGTCACACACTGTCCTAGACACACACTGTCCTAGTCACACACTCTCCTAGTCACACACACTCCTAGTCACACACTGTCCTAGACACACACTGTCCTAGTCACACACTGTCCTAGTCACACACTGTCCTAGACACACACTGTCCTAGTCACACACTGTCCTAGTCACACACTGTCCTAGACACACACTGTCCTAGTCACACACTGTCCTAGTCACACACTGTCCTAGACACACACTGTCCTAGACACACACTGTCCTAGTCACACACACTCCTAGTCACACACTGTCCTAGACACACACTGTCCTAGTCACACACTGTCCTAGTCACACACACTGTCCTAGACACACACTGTCCTAGTCACACACTGTCCTAGTCACACACTGTCCTAGACACACACTGTCCTAGTCACACACTGTCCTAGTCACACACTGTCCTAGACACACACTGTCCTAGTCACACACTGTCCTAGTCACACAATGTCCTAGTCACACACTGTCCTAGACACACACTGTCCTAGACACACACTGTCCTAGTCACACACTGTCCTAGTCACACACTGTCCTAGTCACAAATTGTCCTAGACACACACTGTCCTAGTCACACACTGTCCTAGTCACACACACTCCTAGTCACACACACTGTCCTAGACACACACTGTCCTAGTCACACACTGTCCTAGTCACACACTGTCCTAGTCACACACTGTCCTAGTCACACACCGTCCTAGTCACACACTGTCCTAGTCACACACTGTCCTAGTCACACACTGTCCTAGACACACACTGTCATAGTCACACACTGTCCTAGTCACACACTGTCCTAGTCACACACTGTCCTAGACACACACACACTCCTAGACACACACTGTCCTAGACACACACTGTCCTAGACACACACTGTCCTAGACACACACTCCTAGTCACACACTGTCCTAGTCACACACTGTCCTAGACACACACTGTCCTAGTCACACACTGTCCTAGACACACACTGTCCTAGACACACACTGTCCTAGTCACACACTGTCCTAGTCACACACGGTCCTAGTCACACACTGTCCTAGTCACACACTGTCCTAGTCACACACTGTCCTAGTCACACACTGTCCTAGTCACAAACTGTCCTAGACACACACTGTCCTAGTCACAACTGCAGTTTTATTCATGTGTTAGTTGTTGAGAAATGCACTTTTATGAAAACGAAACTAACACAGAATATGACTCCATGTCATACTATTTTTATTTTTATTTTATTTTTGTCATTTAGCAGACGCTTTTAATCCAAAGCGATTTACAATTACGAATTACAGGGACATTCCCCCTGGAGTAACTGAGGGCTAAGTGCCTGACTCAAGGACACACTAGTAGTGGTGTGGTTTCAGGCGGGATTTGAAGTCACAACCTTACGATCAGGGCTGGACTGGGACAAAAATTAGGCCCTGCCATGTGGCTCAGACCGGCCCAACACAATCGGTCCGACACCGCCGATCAACATGCTGGCAGTCTGTTGAATATACCATTTGTAAAAAAAAACTATAGAGCGGAGTAAGTGACATGGACAGCAAGTATACCAATGCAAGTGTGAACCAGTGTACTCACTCACTGTTGACGTACTCCACGGTGATGAGACATGGCTGCTGTATCTGTAGTAGGCCTAGCCCCCACAGTCGATCCAGAGAACATATCTGTCAGTTTCTGACATTTTGAGACATCCTCTGCTGGCTTCTTACTTTTTTTCTCCCTAATTTTCTGGGCACCCCCTTTCACTATCTTATCTACGATCATGACACTGCACTCGGGTTGTCGGCCGAGGGATCAGAGTGGGGGAGGGGGCCGATGGACAGCAGGGCCTAAGCATGTGATTGGGCCAGCCCATGTGTTAGTATAAACGGGGGCCACCGCTTGATTCAGCGCTAGTTGATGCCGTGCTATTTTGGGCCGCGCTAGTCGGGGGTCGGCCGCACTAGTTTTTTTTTTTTGTGGGGGGGGGGGGGGGGGTCGGGGGGCGGCCCGACCGGCCCAAAACTAGCGCGGCCCACCTGCCAGCGGGCAGGTAGATTGTATGGCCAGTCAAGCGGTGCTTACGATCACAAGTCCAACTCACTATCCTCTCTAGACCACCACTACCCCATACATCCTGCAGCAACACAGATCTGACCAATCAGGTGTGAACGCTGTGTGTCTGTGTGTCGGCCATGTGAGGAGGACATCCCAATTCACCCCTATGACTTCGTTTTCACCCCTATGGCTTGATTTGCGCGTTCACGTTTAGGGGGAGGGCTGTCCCAATTCATATTTAATCGAGCCATGGCTTCATTTTGAGGGCTAACTATGGCCCAATCCCGATTCTCTTTTCTACCACTTCGGCTCGTTTTGGAGTCACTCGTTTTGGAGCCATAACCGTAGTGGTTCCCCGGGGGAAATGGGACAACCCTTCACGACTAATACGTCATCCGTAGTGTAATGAATGGGTTAATTCATAGTCATGACAGCGCATGCGCCTTAGAGAGAGTTCATGATATACCAGTTGGTGACTGACAGGTGTTGAGAGAACCGAAGTAAACTGGTTATACCCAGACTCAAGTGTCTTATTATTCTATGTCAAAGTGACATTACACGTAGTATCGTAGAAAAGCATTGACGCTCGCGATTCATTCACAACTTGAATTTTTAGGCAGCTTGCGAAAAAAGCGTTTGAATTAGCTTTATCATCCAAATAATAGGATTACTTGATATACAATTAACAAATTGGCAAGCTAAGCTACATAGTATACATTAGTATCCGACGACGAGGTTTCGTTTACTGGGAGTATGGACCAGTTTTAAACTTGCGAATTGTGCTCACTGAAAGAGAGCTCGAACGCCAATGTCATTGGGTAGCTGTAAGGCAGACGTGTATGTTTGTCACTGACGTAAGCTAGTATGAAGTACTGTCATTGGTTGTTTGAACTGTCGATTATGTGTGTCATGGAAAATATTGTCAAGTTCGAGAGACTTAAACACCGAGATGGATGGAATCCTTTTATGATACAGGTGAGACTGGTGACGTTTGACATTTAACCGACGCCTTTATCCAAAGCGATTTACAACAAATACATGTGTAGGGTGTAAGTGAATCACCTATCCATCAGTTATCACAAGAAAATGATGCTAGGACCAGAGGTCACAATGCTAGAAGAAGGAAGAATTACTTGTTATTATTATTTATTATATTATTATTATTATTATTATTATTATTATTATTATTATTATTATTATTATTATTATTATTATTACATTTTTTTTCAATTGCTTCCACACGGTTTCTGAAAGCATGGCTAATTTTCTCAAAACTCTAAACACAAATCCAAGAACTCACACACAAAACCCAAAACTTCACAAATCTCTTGCAAAAGTAAACACTGTATTTAAAATGTTATGTCTTCTCAAAATTACATTTGTGTCGTCAAATGACACACACACACCATCAAATGAATAGACACTTCTAAGAACCAATTGAACACTGATATGCTCAATGGAAAACACTAGGCCTACTATTATAAGATTATCAGTAGGCCTTTTGCATTTTCAGTGTTACACTACATACTGCGCATACAGTAGCCTGTTGTAAACTTATGTTTTCATACTCAAATATAAAACACACAAATACAAGAATAGAATGTTTTTTTATTCTGAAACACTGTATACACCTCAGCAAACACAGTTGGATTTGTAAAATTCATACAGAACAAACAATAGACATAAGAAAATAAACCTTCTGCACAGTATATAATGTAAAGAAAAAGAAGATTAGGCTGCATCCTGCCTTTCGTTTCCGACTGGCCACAGGACCTCATCGACATCACAGGCAATGTTCTCCCTGACCACCTCCCTGGGGTTTTGAGCGAATCACAACAAAATACACGAGGCCTTCGCGGCCCACATGATTTTATTCTGAACGGAGGCATGTCTGCTCGCTGTTCCGTTCAAATTTGGACCTCAAGTCGGTTCCATCGGTGACTTTTGGCCCATTATTGGCGAGGAGAAAACACAGACGCCAGCACATTTTGTCAGCCAAGATTGCCGAGCATAGATGGTTGAGTCTGTACGGTTCTCATGTCGCGTTTAAGACCAGCCCCCATCTCCGGGTTGAGCTTCATTATCACAGAGCAGCATCGCAGAGTGTTTTGTAGCCCGCAACAAACGACACTTTCTACAGATAGATAGATAGATAGATAGACTTTATTTGTCATTGTTACAGTACAGGTACCAAACAACGAAATTTAGGAGGGGAGGCTCCCCTGGTGTTTAAGAAAGGAAAAAGAAACACATTTTGGAAAAAGCATAGATGCATAAAATCACAAGAAGATAAAGAGCTGGTCCACATCAATAGAGGCTATGTACACAATCCACTGTACTATACTGCACAGATAGTCAACTAGGGCTGTCATATTGCACAAGAAAGTATTTTTTCACATTTTTTTAAAGTGTCACAGTTTGCAGGCTTGAAAATGTACATGTTTGTGCCTCAGCACTAGCTGCCATTACAATCCGTCCGGACTTGTCCTGGGCCCAGAACTTAGGCCTTTTCTGTGTTCAGGGCCTTGACGGCCCTGTGGTAGAAGCAGTTCTTCAGTCTGTTTGTCTTAGCGGCCGGGGTCCTGTACCTCCTGTTCGAGGGCAGCTTGACAAAGTGTTCGTGCCCAGGGTGGGTCGGGTCCTTGGAGATCTTGGAGGCCCTCCTGAGACAGCGTGTTTCGTACAGCTTCTCCAGAGAGGGGAGGGTGGCGCCGGTGATCCCCTGTGCTGTTCTCACGACTCTCTGTAGATCGTTTCTCTCCGCTGCCGTGCAGCTGTGGTACCAGTTGGAGATGCCGAAGGTGAGGATGCTCTCCACTGCGCCGTGGTAGAAGGCCACCAGCATCTCCTGCTTGCTGTGTTGTTTCTTGAGGCATCTCAGGGTGTATAGCCGCTGTTGTGCCCTCTTGATGGTGCCTTTAGTGTTGTCCTTCCAGGCCAGGTCATCCCGTATGATGTGTCCCAGGAAACGGAGGTTTGAGACCATCTCTACGCTCTCTCCGTCGATGAGCAGGGGCAGGATCTCGGACTTTTTCCTCCTGTAGTCTACGATGAGTTCCTGGGTCTTTGACTTGTTTAGCAGCAGGTTGTTTACCTTGCACAGCTTGCTCAATTGCTCTACCTCATCCCTGTACGCCGCCTCGTCCCCCCCCGAGATACATCCCACCACGGTGGTGTCGTCTGCAAACTTTACGATGTAGTTGCTGGGGTGGATGGGGGTGAAGTCGTGGGTGTAGAGGTTGTAGAGGATGGGGCTTAGCACGCAGCCCTGGGGTGACCCAGTGCTGAGGCTGAGGGCTGTGGAGGTGTGGGGGCCCACCCGCACCCTCTGGGGGCGGTTGGTCAGGAAGTCCTTGATCCACGCACATATAGAGTGTGATAGACCCAGGTCTAGTAGTTTGGTCACTAGCCTGTCTGGAAGGATGGTGTTAAAGGCGGAGCTGAAGTCCACGAAGAGCAGTCTCGCGTAGCTGTTTCCCCTCTCCAGGTGGGATAGAGTGGCGTGGAGAGTCGTCGCTATGGCGTCCTCTGTGGACCTGTGGGCTCTGTAGGCGAACTGGTATGGATCCAGGTTGGGCGGGAGGCGTGTGAGTATGTGGGCCCGGACTAGTTTCTCGAAGCACTTCATGATGATTGGTGTGAGTGCCACCGGGCGGTAGTCGTTTAGGCAGCTCACCGTGCTTTTCTTCGGGACTGGGATGATAGTTGAGGTTTTCAGGCAGGGTGGGACGGTGGCCTGGGACAGGGACTGGTTAAAGATGTTGGTGAAAACCCCGGCCAGCTGGTCGGCGCAGTCTCTCAGCACCCGTCCCAGGACGCCATCCGGCCCCGAGGCTTTCCTGGGGTCCACCGCCTTCAGTACGCGTCTCACCTCGTGCTCTGTGAGGGTGAGGCTGCTGAGAGCTGGAGAGAGTGGTGTCTGTGTTGTGGTTACCTCCGTTCGCCCCTCGTCGAACCGGGCGTAGAAGGTGTTCAGCTTTCCCGCCAGCAGGGGGTCGTCCTCTGCGGCTGTGAGCCTGTTGGCTCTGAAGTTTGTCATCTGCTGAACCCCCTGCCACATCCGCCTGGAGTCGTTGCTCAGGAGGCATTCCTCAATCTTCTCTCTGTGCTCTGCCTTGGCCGCTTTGATGCCGCGCTTTAGGTTGGCCCTGGTGGAGCTGTACAGCGGTGTGCGCTTCCCTGCGAAGAAGGCGTTGTCCCTCTCATTTAACAGTTTTTGGACCTTCCCAGTCATCCATGGCTTCGTGTTGGGGTAGACCCGGACCCGTTTGTCCACGGTGACTGAGTTGGTGCAGTTCACTATGTGGTTCAGAACCGACGACGTGTACTGTTCCAGGTCCTCATGCTCATATTCCTGCCATAGGGTGTCATTTAGGCAGATCTGCAGTGGAGCGGACCCTTCTGGCCAGGTTCTGACAGTCTTAGTGGTGGTGGGAGCACTTTTCCCCATTGTGGTGTATGCAGGAATCAGGAGGATTGACACATGGTCAGACATGGCAGAAGTCGCACCAGCCCCCGCCGCCGCCGCTCCGGCCAAGGCACCTAAGAAGAAGGCAGCAGCCAGGCCCAAGAAAGCAGCTGGCCCCAGCGTCGCCGAGCTCATCGTCAAGGCCGTGTCCGCATCCAAGGAGAGGAGCGGCGTGTCCCTGGCCGCGCTCAAAAAGGCGCTGTCTGCCGGTGGTTACGACGTGGAGAAGAACAACTCTCGCGTCAAGGTCGCCGTTAGGACCCTCGTCACTAAAGGCACGCTGGTCCAGACCAAGGGCACTGGCGCCTCCGGCTCTTTCAAGATTAACAAAGAGGCGGTCAAGAAAACGGTGAAGAAAGCCGCCGTCGCAAAACCCAAAAAGGCCGTTGCAAAGAAGCCTGTCGCCGCTAAGAAGTCTCCCAAAAAGGCCGTTGCAAAGAAGCCTGTCGCCGCTAAGAAGTCTCCCAAGAAGGCAGTCGCAAAGAAGCCCGTCGCCGCTAAGAAGGTTGCCAAGAGCCCCAAGAAGGTTAAGAAGCCCGCACCTGTCAAGAAAGCCCCGACCAAGAGCCCCAAAAAGGCCGTCAAGGTAGCGAAGCCCAAAGCAGCCAAGGCAAGGAAGGCAGCCCCAAAGAAGTAAACTTGTGTTGACAGTGTTCATGTTGACACCACAAAAAAAGGTTCTTTTAAGAGCCACCCACCTTTCCATAAAAAGTGCATTTTCATCCATGTCGACATAACGGAACTTTCTCAAATAAGAAGGTCCGATTTACACCAGTCTCAATCACTGACCTATGCACACGAGAATATAATAGTAGCTATATTAAATATTGAAATGGCCTTAATGAGGGTTTAATACTTTACACAAATATGTTTTAACAAACGATATATTAACTCACTCGGTCTCTGCGTGAGCGGGGGGTGGGGTCTCCACAAAATACCTTTCAATATCGACATACGGTAGTTTGCTATATATAACGTTATTTGGATAGAAATTGTCAACTTTTCGCTCTAGTAGTAGCCTACTACATTGCGTATGGGGAGAGCTGTGATAGCCTAATGCACTTCACTTTTCGCTGTAATGCCAATAAGGAGTATTGTTTCGCTATTTAGTATATTATTAGGAAATTATTGGTTTGATTTGAACTTTGATTTCTGGCGCGCGAGGGAAACTCACAAAGGCCGAGTAAAACAGCGGCCAATCGCTGGGCGGCGGGAAGAGGCGCGTGTATCCGGGTTGCTGATTGGATGAGGTGGCATCGGCCCGGTGGCCAATGAACGCTGGTCAGGCTGAGCTATAAGAACAGCACTCCAAGCGAGCAACTAGTATCCGCTTTTTCTTTAACTAGCACAGAATTCGCTTTAAGTTTCAAGATGTCAGGAAGAGGTAAAACCGGAGGCAAGGCCAGGGCCAAGGCAAAGACCCGTTCTTCTCGTGCTGGGCTTCAGTTCCCAGTGGGCCGTGTGCACAGGCTGCTACGCAAAGGCAATTATGCCCATCGTGTGGGCGCTGGCGCACCGGTCTACCTGGCCGCCGTGCTCGAGTACCTGACTGCTGAGATCCTGGAGTTGGCCGGCAACGCCGCCCGCGACAACAAGAAGTCTCGTATCATCCCCCGTCATCTGCAGTTGGCCGTCCGTAACGACGAGGAGCTGAACAAACTGCTGGGCGGTGTGACCATCGCTCAGGGCGGTGTGCTGCCCAACATCCAGGCAGTGCTGCTCCCCAAGAAGACCGAGAAGCCCGCCAAAGCCAAGTAAAAGTTCTACTACGGCTTTCACCCCACTACTTAACCCCAAAGGCTCTTTTAAGAGCCAACCACTTGTCTCTCAAAAAGTGCAATTTGTATTTTCATCTCTGAACTGTGTTTGTCTGCTATGAGTACCCTAGTGTGCCTCATGTTGAAGCCTGCAATCACTAAGTTAAACAGTCACCATACCTTCGTGAGGCTGAGAGAACGCACCCACAGCACTTTTGATTTGGCCACGTGGTGTTGCCAACCAATGTTCCCTTCATGATGAATGCTGGCTATAAGCATAAACACAACAAATGCATCTGAGAATAGCGTAAAAGCTATAGCTGGAGTCGTTGTCCTTAAGAAAGTGGTATCATCTGCCAGTTGACTAATAATTATGGATTCTCCCATAACATCGATTTTTTAAAATCTTCATATTATCTTTATTATTATAATTCACATGGGCGGGGCGGGTGGACAAGGGAAGCGCGCAATTCAGGGAGCAGGAGGGGTTTAGAGTTTTAATTTATGGCGGGAAGGGTGCACGGAGGTCGTGTCCAATGACAGCCTGAGAAGGAGGTGACAACGGGCCAATGAGCTCGTCTACATTCGCCGGCCAATCGGAGCACGACGGCTCCGGCTTTATAAACTTAGCAAGTTCACTTGAGAAGAACATCTGTACTTTGACTCTACAAGAAGAAGGTAGCATCATGGCCAGAACCAAGCAAACCGCTCGTAAATCCACCGGCGGCAAAGCCCCCAGGAAGCAGCTTGCCACCAAGGCTGCCCGCAAAAGCGCCCCGGCCACCGGCGGCGTGAAGAAGCCTCATCGTTACAGGCCTGGCACCGTGGCTCTGAGGGAGATCCGTCGTTACCAGAAGTCCACCGAGCTGCTCATCCGCAAACTTCCCTTCCAGCGCCTGGTGAGAGAAATCGCCCAGGATTTCAAGACCGACCTGCGCTTCCAGAGCTCTGCTGTGATGGCCCTGCAGGAGGCCAGCGAGGCTTACCTGGTCGGTCTCTTCGAGGACACCAACCTGTGCGCCATCCACGCCAAGAGGGTGACCATCATGCCCAAAGACATCCAGCTGGCCCGTCGCATTCGTGGAGAGCGCGCCTAAGATCAGACAAGAAACATAACCCCAAAGGCTCTTTTAAGAGCCACCTCAATATTTCTCAAAATGATTTTTTCCATTAACTACTCTTATTTATAAGACGATAGATGGGTTAAAGTAGAATGAGATCGCAGAATGCCAGAGGGTACCATATGACAAGTCATAGCAGAACAGTTTTACTGTCACAAACTAGGAAAGGACTTGAAATCCCTCGCTGTAATGTGCGGAATGAGCTTTTAGTTGGGCTCCAGTCGTTTTGGGGGGGGGGTCAGGATATCCATATGACGACTACACATTTTACACGATAAGCGCACTGTTGCAATTTCGACGGCTTATGTCATATTATTAGGCTATTTCTAATACTCCAAATCAAAAATAATACTAAATGGTTTTACGCACAATGTGTTCCTTTGTACCACGTCCCTACGATCGCAATGCATTTGTTTGACATTTTTCGGTGCGTGTACACAGTCCTAGATCTGAATGACAGGGAAAGCTTCGTGAGAGCCTACTGTGTCTGTATTGAAAGGGGCAAGGGCTGTGTAAATTAAATCGTTAAAGAGGCAACAAAATGAACGTTTGTCGGGAAACATGGAATATAACACATAACACACTATAGGTCATTTAACATTGTATGTGCTTGTTAACTTAGAACAATCTTTCCCAAATGTGTCAGGAACCAAGAGAACGTTGTGAGGGCTTCAAAGCAGCACTGCTCAAGATGAGACCGGCCCTCAAAAGAAAAAAGGAAACATTCCAATTGCCCATTCTCCATATTCAGCAGTTGCTGAAGGCAGAAAGCTGGTCGGTTAAACTCCAGCAGGAGTCCACCCTGGTTGATCTAGGTCGAGAGTCTTATCAGAAGGATAGATCATGTCCCCGGCTATCCCAGCAGACCTCACAGTGTCTCGCAGGCCTCACAGTGCCTCACAGGCCTGTCCCAGAGTGCTCTGCAGCAGACGTACATGGAGGCCAGTCAGGTGCCAGGCAATCTTCCCTGCAACCTATCCAACGGCAGACCCAAGGCGGCTGGCAGCAAGAAACGCCAGAGAGAAGCCAGCCAGAGTGAAGGAGGAGAAGTCAGCAGCTTAGCCTCACGCAGTCACCAGCCCAGCTGGACAAGGAAATCTGCTGCAGTCGCTAGAAGATCTCGCAAGCCTACACACCAGAATGGCTCTTAAGTGACATTCTTCTCACTCACACACACACATCCCCCCATTTCCACTCCCCACCCCCCAAAACACACAACCCCACCACCCAACACACACACACACACACACACACACACACACACACACACACACACACACACACACACACACACACACACACACACACACATACACCTCCCAACTATCCCCTCTTCACCCAAACACACACTCCCAACCCCTCATCCCAACACATACACATTTTTTTTTTTTTTTTAAGTAATGAGTTCTGTCTTTTTTTATGCATACCAATATGATTTGGATATAGTGAGCCCACTCAATATAACAAACAACAGTTTTAGGATCACTAAATACTTATGTCCTAACCAGAATACTTGAGTATTGGGTAAAATTGGGCTTTATATATATTGGGTTATATATTATATAGTTGGAAGCCAGGGCCCTTTCCCTGTTAGAAACTTGATTCCTCGTTTCCTCTCTTGCGTGTCGCTCACTTGCTGCTTCTCAAATAGCATTGGAGGAGAATAGGGGAACAACCTAGATATTCTCCTCCAATGCATTTTAATTATGATGCGACGAGTGGACAGGAGATAGGACGCGAGGAATGGAGTTTCTACAATTGAGAAAGGGCCATCGACTTTTGTCTACCACGGAGCACTAGTACTGTTACTTGTGCGTCGACGGAACTATATACTTAATTCGTGTTGTCCTACGGAGGATTCTAACTGGCTGGACCAAAGAACGTTAGTAAAATGTTTTTCGGATTCAGCATAATTCAAGTTATATGGTTATCTCTGGCTTTAGGCTTTCTTGTATCGCTATGTGTTCACAAACTTTCACTTCACCTGCCGACTGAATTTGAGAAAACTTACGTGTATCTATTATTCCAAGACATAATCAGATATGGTAAAACCAAGCGACAATTGCAACGAGACAACTGGCTGCGTGTGTTTGATGTCCCCAAAAGGTGACAGGGTATTAGAAATATTTTAGACATTTTTAGATTACCCTTTCCTCTAAATATAGGCATTGTTGCTACTATTTAACGTAAATGTTGGTCCCAGTACACAAGATCGATAGCTTTCAGGGATGATTAAAACATCTAGCCTTGAGAATGAATTAGCCTACACATTTCTGATACTGCTTTTCATTATTCTGGTCTTTTTAGATGGTTCTGGCACTTCTATGCAGTCTCTATTGCCTGGAATGGGGTGCTTATTGCCCTGTCACTGCACATGGTTGTATGGGGCCATCAATACCCATTATGGTTGACTCATATATTGGGATTCCTGACAGGTGAAGGCGTGCCAGTAGAGCAAGGTAACCTCTCTCTGTCTTTTTTTTCTCCATTGTTTTGCTTCAGTGTTTCCTTACTGTGTCTGTAGAATGTAATGTGTTTGTAATATATTGTCATGTGTTTCCTCTCCTGTGTGTAGTTCCGCAAGTGTCAGCTGTGCTGGTGCAGGTGCTGCTATGGGTCCATTCCCTAAGGCGACTGTTGGAATGTCTGTTCGTCAGTATTTTCTCTGGTGGGGTCATTCATATATTGTTCAGTATATATTTGGCTTGAGCTACTACATCTTACTAGGACTGACAGTCTTTTGCTCGGATCATTATATCATTGGAAAAGGTTAGTGTGTATCCCTAATATATATATATATATATATATGTTACGGTACATGTGGGTTAAGGTTAGGGTTAGGGTTAAGGTTGGGGTTGGGGTTAGGGTTAGACATGCCAGCATGTACCAAGTCACCCTTGCACCTAACCCTAACCCTAGTTTTCCCACATGTACCGTATTCCCACATGTACCGTAACATATATATATATATATATATATATATATATATATATTTGCATATTGGTAATGTGTTTTTAGTCAAGTTGTTGAATTGTTTCCTCTAGTCTTGATGATGCTTAACAGCAAAAACAATTGGAAAATTAGACCATCATGACCTTATGTTAGTAAGTAATATTTAATATGAATCTTTTGGTTAGAAGATAATGCATCTTAGCAGCTGTTCAGGTGACCCACAATATGGTGTGCTACTGCAGATGTGATGGTGATTGTGTGGTCTTTGTAGGGACCCCTACTCTTCCTCTCCTCTCCCAGCTGGGGTGGTCCCACGTGGCTGGAGCTGTGCTCTTCACCTGGGCCTCACTGCTCCAGCACCGCTCCCTGATCCTGCTGGCTAGGCTGCGCACCGGAGGCTCAGGTGAGCTCATGCAGCTGATTGAGAGCCTCAACATGACTCACAAGTAGATGTGTCGCCATTAGGGATTACACATAACTTTATTTACATATGGACTTTAATGTTTAGATTTTTTGTCTGGATTGTTTGAGTTATTACCAAAGTCTGGTGCACATTTCTTGAATAGGCTCATTGGAAATACATTTAGTGGTCAGCCATCCAAGTTGAAATGTCAGCGAGACATGCTGAGATACGGGTTGCCACGTGTACATCAGACGGGGGGAAGGACAGGAAGAGTTGAGTGTCGTCTGCGTAGCTGTGGTAGGAGAGGCCATGTGAAGAGATTACCGAGCCAAGAGACTTGGTGTAGAGGGAGAAAAGTAGGGGCCCTAGGACAGAACCCTGGGGTACTCCAGTGGAAAGGGTTCGTGGAGAAGACAGCGATTCTCTCCAGGTCACCTGGTAGGAGCGGCCCGCCAGGTAGGAAGAAAACCAGGAGTGTGCGGTGCCAGAGATGCCCAGGTCTGAGAGGATGGAGAGAAGGATCTGGTGATTGACTGTGTCGAAGGCAGCAGACAGGTCAAGGAGAATGAGAACAGAGGAGAGGGAGGAAGCTTGGGCAGAGTGGAGGGCTTCCGTGACAGCAAGGAGCGCAGTCTCAGTGGTTTCTGAAAGCATGGCTCATTTTCTCAAAACTCTAAACACAAATCCAAGAACTCACACACAAAACCCAAAACTTCACAAATCTCTTGCAAAAGTAAACACTGTATTTAAAATGTTATGTCTTCTCAAAATTACATTTAGTCATCAAATGACACACACACACCATCAAATGAATAGACACTTCTAAGAACCAATTGAACACTGATATGCTCAATGGAAAACACTAGGCCTACTATTATAAGATTATCAGTAGGGCTTTTGCATTTTCAGTGTTACACTACATACTGCGCATACAGTAGCCTGTTGTAAACTGTTATGTTTTCATACTCAAATATAAAACACACAAATATAAGAATAGAATGTTTTTTTATTCTGAAACACTGTATACACCTCAGCAAACACAGTTGGATTTGTAAAATTCATACAGAACAAACAATAGACATAAGAAAATAAACCTTCTGCACAGTATATACTGTAAAGAAAAAGAAGATTAGGCTGCATCCTGCCTTTCGTTTCCGACTGGCCACAGGACCTCATCGACATCACAGGCAATGTTCTCCCTGACCACGAATCCACCCCTGATATGCTTTAGCAGCTATATCACCACATGCTTCCTCCATTGCTTGTAGGAGGGGCATGCGCTCATGCTCTACGTTCATATACTTTCCAACCCCAAGCTGAAAAAAACTCCTCAATAGGGTTGAGAAATAAAGAATACGGTGGCAGATGAAGAACGGAAAATGTGGGTGGTTGTGGACCAAAAGAACAGCAATATGAGTGAAAAGCAGGAAATGTGTTTCGCCACACAGGATAAGTGGTTGTCATGGATCAACCCAAAATTCTTGGCTGTCTGGGAGGAGGTCGCAGTAGAGTTCTCTACTGTGGTGGAAATGTCTTGGAGAGGGCCGGCTTTCCCAGGTTGCTGGTGAATAGCAAGCAACTACTCAAATCACATACAGATGAATTTCTGCTATATGGGCCAATGAAGACAATTCATAAAGGCTAGGCTACTGATTTGTGGTAGGACAGAATAATAAGTAGCCTTTATGAAATGTCGTCATTGGTGCATATAGAACAAATGTATCTGTATGTAATTTGAGTAGTTGCTTGCTGAAGTATCCATGTTAAACTTTCATCTATTCTACTGTCATAACAGAAATAATTTCCCTTCAAATATAAAAATAAAGAAGAACAAAGAATAAAAAACTGAACCTGATGACATGGTAGCAGACAGCACAAACATGAATAATAATGTTCTATTCAGACCTGAGCAAAAGACATATTTGAAATATGAAATATTAGAAAAGCTTGAGGTGTGCTTGATCTAGCTTGCCTTGCATGTAGCTCTAGCCTTTCTGTGACTATTCCAATGCTTTCATTGAGCCTGACAAGGAAATCAAGCACGTAATGTTTTTCAAAATTCAAATGTTGCTCTGGTTTGTTTGTGTGTGTGTGTGCGTGTGTGTGTGTGTGTGTGTGTGTGTGTGTGTGTGTGTGTGTGTGTGTGCGCGTGCGTGCGATGTCCTTTTGCTTCAAGGAGTGCCCATAATGCCAAACGTTGTCCCTAGCAGAAGCTCCTCCCTCTACAAAAATCCCCCACAAGAAAAAAGAAAAAAAGAGGCAAGCGATAGCGCGCGCTTCGTGTACAGCCTGGTCTCAATCACGTCCTCGTAGCTGAGATAAATTCACCCCACAACTTCACCGAAGCCATAATCTTACTGAACTCAACATGTCTGGAAGAGGAAAAGGAGGGAAGGGACTTGGAAAAGGAGGCGCCAAGCGTCATCGCAAAGTTCTCCGTGATAACATCCAGGGAATCACGAAGCCCGCTATTCGCCGCCTGGCTCGCCGTGGGGGCGTCAAGCGTATCTCTGGTCTGATCTACGAAGAGACCCGTGGTGTGCTGAAGGTGTTCCTTGAGAACGTTATCCGTGACGCCGTCACCTACACCGAGCACGCCAAGAGGAAGACCGTCACCGCCATGGATGTTGTATACGCTCTGAAACGCCAGGGACGTACTCTGTACGGCTTCGGCGGCTAAGCTATTCGTAAACTCAACCACCCCCTACAAAAAACAACGGCTCTTTTAAGAGCCACCCATCTCCACACAAGAGAGTTGATTCCATTATTATAACACATTTTGTCAGGCCTTCAACGGGTTTATTCAAAAATGAACGGGTTCTTTCAACGGGTTTAGCTGTCATGAAAAAGACATACGTTGCCAAAGCAATGTCAACGCAAGTAAATGCGTAGTCTTGGCATTCCACGACTAGAAATGACCATCCCACATGTGCACTCTAGAAAGAAAATGGTTACTTGGATGATTACGTACACAACACAGTGCGGCACCTTTTCTATTGCGCATCTAGTGATAATAATAATGCATGCCCTTGTCGTACCATCCCAAAAGGACAATTCCTGGTAGTAATCGCTAGGCTGGTTGGGAGTTTGGGGGACTTGGTGTTCTATCTATATCATTCTCAATCTTCCTCTTGACGTTTTCATGTTCATATCGCCATCGGAAACAAGGCAACCCGACAGCCGAGTGAAAAAGTAAGGAAGGGGTGGGGGGAGGAGCTCGCGCGTGCGCAGATAATGTATTTACCCGCGAGGCAGGCTAGAGATTTGGAAGTGGATGTCAGCAGCCGCCTAATTTGCATAGCCCCACCTTTATACTACGGGTGTGCGTTTGCCGCCTCCTCATTCGTTTCTGTGAAGTATCGAGCCACTATCAACATGCCAGAACCTGCGAAGTCAGCGCCCAAGAAGGGCTCCAAGAAAGCCGTCACCAAGACCGCCACCAAAACCGGCAAGAAGCGCAGAAAGTCCAGGAAGGAGAGCTACGCCATCTACGTGTACAAGGTCCTGAAGCAGGTCCACCCCGACACCGGCATCTCCTCCAAGGCCATGGGAATCATGAATTCCTTCGTCAACGACATCTTCGAGCGCATCGCCGGCGAGTCCTCTCGCCTGGCCCACTACAACAAGCGTTCTACCATCACCTCCAGGGAGATCCAGACCGCCGTGCGTCTGCTGCTCCCCGGTGAGCTGGCCAAGCACGCCGTGTCCGAGGGCACCAAGGCCGTAACCAAGTACACCAGCTCCAAGTAAACATATTTGTCTGTACTACTTACCCCCAAAAGGCTCTTTTAAGAGCCACCCACCCTATCAAAAAAAGCAATTCCATAGTGAGTTGAGCTCACGTGCTACAAATCAGTCGAATGTATATGCTGCACTGATTGTGTGTATTGGAACAAGTAAGTACAATGTATTTATACAGCACCTTTCCCAGACCAAGGGTCACAAAGTGCTTTACACAACAAGGAAGAAAACACCAATAAAAACATAATACAAGAGTGAAAGCCACAGCAGGTTAAAACAGGCAGAAAGAATATATAACATAACATAAGCATGTATAAGTCATATGTATCAATTACTCGATATTACAATTTTCAAAGACTCCAGTCCTTGAACGCGCCGGAAGTTTTGCGCGCCTTTTTTGTTTTTCCACTCTGCCATTGTATCTTTCAACTGCTGGAGTAGTGTACTCACTAGTCGTCTAAAACGGTTTCCGCTATTAATATAATGGACAGGGGTGACTACACTGCATACATACGCATGGCCAATTTCTCGGGACAGGTGGATTTAAACATAAATAATAAATATAATAATGGTTTAAACGGCTTCCACATGTGGATAATCTAGTACAATCAAGAAATTAGCCTACCACTACCGCCAAGACATGCCCACTTATCTATCGATAACATGCTTTCATATCACCCCCATGATGTCATTAACTGGCCAAGTCAGTGTGAAGTCAATAAAAGAGCAATTCCATAGTGTTTTGAGCTGACGTGCTACAATGAAGTCGACGGTATAGTAGATATTATATAGTACTGGTGTTTAATAACTCGATGTTACAATCTTCAATAACTCCAGTCCTTACGTGGTATCCCTCCCAAAGACCTCTCAATCCCCACTACCTCCCAGTACAGTTTCTCCACAGTAAATAAGTTAATAATAAAAACATGTAATTCTTCCTTTTTCTAGCATTGTGACTGCCTGGTCCTAGCATAGATGTATTTTTCTTATGATGACTGATGGATAGGTGATTCTTAGACAACCTGGCTAACTGGACAACGAGTGTTATTTCAAATGTTGTTCAGAACCAGACTCGACCAATAGAATCTAGTGTCAGGAGTCGCCTACTTTGCATAGCCCCCTCATTATATCACGGCTGCACTACCTCCACCCTTTCATTCGTTTCTGAGAAGTAACGAGCTGTTTTCATCATCATGCCTGAGCCAGCGAAGCCTGCGCCCAAGAAGGGCTCCAAGAAAGCCGTCACCAAGACCGCCACCAAAACCGGCAAGAAGCGCAGAAAGTCCAGGAAGGAGAGCTACGCTATCTACGTGTACAAGGTCCTGAAGCAGGTCCACCCCGACACCGGCATCTCCTCCAAGGCCATGGGAATCATGAATTCCTTCGTCAACGACATCTTCGAGCGCATCGCCGGCGAGTCCTCTCGCCTGGCCCACTACAACAAGCGTCGTACCATCACCTCCAGGGAGATCCAGACCGCCGTGCGTCTGCTGCTCCCCGGTGAGCTGGCCAAGCACGCCGTGTCCGAGGGCACCAAGGCCGTAACCAAATACACCAGCTCCAAGTAAACAGATTTTCGTCTGTACTGCTTACCCCAAAAGGCTCTTTTAAGAGCCACCCACCCTATCAAAAAAGAAAGCATTTCCATAGTGAGATGACCTCGCGTGCTACAAATCAGTCGAATGTATATGCTGTACTGATTGTGTGTATTGTAACAAGTAAGTAAAATTATACAGTATTTATACAGCACCTTTCCCAGACCAAGGGTCTCAAAGTGCTTTACATAACAAGGAAGAAAACACGAATAAAACACAATACAAGACTGAAAGCCACAGCATGTTAAAACAGGCAGAAAGCATACATAACATAACAAGCATGTATAAGGCATATGTATAAATTACTCGATGTTACACTTTTCAAAGACTCCAGTCCTTGAACGCGCAGGAGGTTTTGCGCGCCTTTTTTGTTCCTCACTTGTTTGTTGCTCTCTAGTTGTCTAAAACGGTTTCCTCTATTAATATAATGGACAGGAGTGACTACACTGCATACATACGCATGGCCAATTTCTCGGGACAGGTGGATTTAAAATAAATAATAAAATATAATAATAGTTTAAACGGCGTTCACATGTGGATCTACCGTCACCTCCAGGGAGAATCAGACCGCCTGCTACTGCTCCACAGCAGATGAATGTGTGTATCTTAAACGGCGAAGACAAATGTAATCTTCTTGCACTTGAATAGCATTAAGGTTGATGCAGGCTCACTAGTCAGCTACCTGGACAGAACCTCAAGAACCAATGATGTGAACGAGTTCGGTCATGCATGTCTTTGAATTGTAATAATACCACTAGGTAGCGGGTTTTGTTTATGTAGTAGGGCTTTATATACAAAAATGAGTTATGAATAGATCTACAGGATTTAACAGTCCAGCCAGCCATTTATACAGAATGCAATGATGAGGATAACAACTATCATCTATGATAAAGCGATAATCAAACACCGCCATGAACGAACTGCCCAGGTAGCGGGACACACCCAAGATGCAAACATGAATCAAATAAAAACAATTTGTGATATGGTAGAACATAGATTGTTATCTTTCCAACATTAAGTATCATTCTCATTCTCAGCCCACCAAATGCTCTCTGCAGGACAGTGAATGCAGACTGTAGCTCAGAAAGAGCCTGGTCAGTCGTGGGGGCAATAGCATACTGTACAACAGTGTCATAAGCATATATATTATTGTATTATTGGTGAATATTAATACGATTAATACGAGGCTCAAGGACAGCCAAGCAGCGGCAGAACCATTATATTATATTATGTTACATTACAAATGTGATGTAATTTAAACACCCCGGTCCACAAAGACCCACAAACACATGGAGAGAGGAGGCAGGCTGACTACGTCACCATCGATAAACAACACATACATAAGCACATTTAATTTATTGAATTTACTTATTACTATTATTATTTATTTACAAACAAAGTTATGATTGCAATTTCAGCTAGTTACCAACTAGTTTAGTAGCCGAACATATTCATCATAAGGCTGCTGATGTCCTCGACACAATTCTGGTGATAATATCGCAATTCGTCGACATGCAGCAACCATAGTCTATCTATGGCTTTCACCTGTCTTGTCTAGATTTAATAGGAGGGAGAGGGACACCATCTGAAAAATCACCTATAGGGACAAGCTCTCAGCCCCATCCCCGCGACTGTGTTTCACGACCACCAAAAGAGCTCATATTTATAACACCCCGCACCACATCGGGGGACCCTCAACCTTTGTACTCCCTTGCCAGACAACCTGGCTACCTGGACAACGAGTGCTGGTCGCAATCATATGCACTTTTAGCCACTTTAGGAGACAAATAACACAGGAAAAGCTGTGCGCACCGCTCCCTCCGACGGTGCAATGGTGGGGTTTTGATCGAGTCACAACAAAACTCAAGAGGCCTTCGCGGCTCACATGACTTTATTCTAACCGGAGGCAAGTCTGCTCGCTGGCCCGTTTGCATTTGGACCTCAACTCGGCACCACCGGTGACTTTTGGCCCATTATTCGCGAGGAGAAAACACAGGCGCCCAAGTATTTCGGCAGCTACGACTGCTGAGCAGGGATGGTTGAGTCTGCACGGTTCTCATGCCGCGGTTAAGGACAGCCCCCTGCTCCGGGTTGAGCTTCATTCTCACATAGCAGCTTTGCAGACTAGTTGGTTTACCGGAACGAACGAGACTTTCTACAGACATGGCAGAAGTCGCACCAGCAGCAGCCCCCGCGCCGGCCAAGAGCCCCAAGAAGAAGGCAGCAGCCAGGCCCAAGAAAGCTGGCCCCAGCGTCGCCGAGCTCATCGTGACGGCCGTGTCCGCATCCAAGGAGAGGAGCGGCGTGTCTCTGGCCGCGCTCAAGAAGGCGCTTTCGGCCGGTGGTTACGACGTGGAGAAGAACAACTCCCGCGTCAAGGTCGCCGTCAAGAGCCTCGTCACCAAGGGCACTCTGCTCCAGCTCAAGGGCACCGGGGCCTCCGGCTCTTTCAAGCTCAACAAGAAAGCCACCGAGGCGGTCAAGAAGCCGGCGAAGAAATCCGCCGCCCCGAAACCCAAGAAGGCGGCCGCAAAGAAGCCCGCCGCTGCCAAGAAGTCTCCGAAAAAGGCAAAGAAGCCCGCTGCTGCGGCCAAGAAGTCTCCCAAGAAGGCAAAGAAGCCCGCGGCAGTCACCAAGAAGGCCACCAAGAGCCCCAAGAAGGCGAAGAAGGCCACACCGGTCAAGAAGGCTCCGGCTAAGAGCCCCAAAAAGGCCGTCAAGGCAGCCAAGCCCAAGGTAGCCAAACCCAAAACGGTGAAGCCCAAGGCAAAGAAGGCAGCCCCAAAGAAGAAGTAAACATTCAAAGTGTTCTTTCCGACACCATTTGTACCACAAAAAGGCTCTTTTAAGAGCCACCCACATTTTCGTAAAACGCATTATCATCCATGACGACAGAAAAAGTCGAGTGTTTGTTTTAGAAAAGTATTTTACACCAGTGTCAACCACGGACTTACACACACGACAATCATGGTTTTACTTAATGAGTAAATAATGAGCAGTAATGAGAGATATGACATCTAGGTCTAGTTTACACGTTGACACACAAGTTGCATATAATATCAACATATACAGATAGTTATGAGATACTCTTTCCGTTACACCATTACATTATATTTGGACAGAAAGGCGGGAGATAACAGACAACTTTTCGCTCAGTCAGGAGTAACGAACTACAGAGAGCTGGGAATGCACTTCACAATGTACATATTATATACGTATCAATTATATATTATTATTATTATGACATATACTAGTTTTAGTACACTGAATATGTCACGTGGGGCGAGTTTGATTTGAACTTCGATTTCTGGCGCGCGAGGGAAACTCACAAAGACAATCTTCAATATTCACAATGTATCCACAATCTCTGTCTCTTGATTGGATGAGGTGACGTCGACCCAGTGGCCAATGAACGCCGTCAAGGCGAGCTATAAGAACAACGCTCCAAGCGGCAGAACCGTTATCTGAAATTCTTTAGCATCTTTGAGATCCTGCTCAACCGGCACCATGTCAGGAAGAGGTAAAACCGGAGGCAAGGCCAGGGCCAAGGCAAAGACCCGTTCTTCTCGTGCTGGGCTTCAGTTCCCAGTGGGCCGTGTGCACAGGCTTCTGCGCAAAGGCAATTATGCCCATCGTGTTGGCGCTGGCGCACCGGTCTACCTGGCCGCCGTGCTCGAGTACCTGACTGCTGAGATCCTGGAGTTGGCCGGCAACGCCGCCCGCGACAACAAGAAGTCTCGTATCATCCCCCGTCATCTGCAGTTGGCCGTCCGTAACGACGAGGAGCTGAACAAACTGCTGGGCGGTGTGACCATCGCTCAGGGCGGTGTGCTGCCCAACATCCAGGCAGTGCTTCTCCCCAAGAAGACCGAGAAGCCCGCCAAAGCCAAGTAAAACCTCTACTCCGACTTTCACCCAACTACTTAACCCCAAAGGCTCTTTTAAGAGCCAACCACTTGTCTCTCAAAAAGTGCAATTTGTATTTTCATCTCTAAACGGTGTTTGTCCGCTATGAGTACCGTAGTGTGCCTCATGTTGAAGCCTACAATCACTAAGTTAAACAGTCATACACCTTCGTGAGGCTGAGAGAACGCACCCACAACACGCTTTTGTTTTGGCCACGTGGTGTTGCCAACCAATGTTCCCTTCATGATGAGTGCTGGCTATGAGCATAAACACATTTTAACGGTACCTTACAGGGATATTGTGAAATTACATTAGCAGTCTTGTACGGCCATAAGCTCACATTCATTCATATTCAGCCTCAAACCTAATGCATCTGAGAATAGCGTAAAAGCTATAGCTGGGGTCGTTGTCCTTAAGAAAGTGGTATCACAACAGTGGTATCATCTGCCAGTTGACTAATAATTATGGATTTTCCCATAACACCGATTTTTTAAAATCTTCATATTATGTTTATTATTATAATTCACATGGGCGGGGCGGGTGGACAAGGGAAGCGCGCAATGGAGGGAGCAGGAGGGGTTTAGCGTTTTAGTTTATGGCGGGAAGGGTGCACGGGGCTCGTGTCCAATGACAGCCTGAGAAGGAGGTGACAACGGGCCAATGAGCTCGTCTACATTCGCGGGCCAATGAGCTCGTCTACATTCGCCGGCCAATCGGAGCACGACGGCTCCGGCTTTATAAACGTAGCAAGTTGTCTTGTGAAGATCATCTACACTTTGACTCTACAAGAAGAAGGTAGCATTATGGCCAGAACCAAGCAAACCGCTCGTAAGTCCACCGGCGGCAAAGCCCCCAGGAAGCAGCTCGCCACCAAGGCTGCCCGCAAAAGCGCCCCGGCCACCGGCGGCGTGAAGAAGCCTCACCGTTACAGGCCTGGCACCGTGGCTCTGAGGGAGATCCGTCGTTACCAGAAGTCCACCGAGCTGCTCATCCGCAAATTGCCTTTCCAGCGCTTGGTGAGAGAAATCGCCCAGGATTTCAAGACCGACCTGCGCTTCCAGAGCTCTGCTGTGATGGCCCTGCAGGAGGCTAGCGAGGCTTACCTGGTCGGTCTGTTCGAGGACACCAACTTGTGCGCCATCCACGCCAAGAGGGTGACCATCATGCCCAAGGACATCCAGCTGGCCCGCCGCATCCGTGGAGAGCGCGCCTAAGATGATGAGTGTCGGACTATGATCATGAACAAAAACCAAAGGCTCTTTTAAGAGCCACCTCAATATTTCTCAAAATGATTTTTTTCCATTAACTACTCTTATTTATAAGACGATAGATGGGTTAAAGTAGAATGAGATCGCAGAATGCCAGAGGGTACCATATGACAAGTCATAACAGAACAGTTTTACTGTCACAAACTAGGAAAGGACTTGAAATCCCTCGCTGTAATGTGCGGAATGAGCTTTTAGTTGGGCTCCAGTCGTTTTTTTGGGGGGGGGGCAGGATATCCATATGACGACTACACATTTTACACGATAAGCGCACTGTTGCAATTTCGACGGCTTATGTCATATTATTAGGCTATTTCTAATACTCCAAATCAAAAATAATACTAAATGGTTTTACGCACAATGTGTTCCTTTGTACCACGTCCCTACGATCGCAATGCATTTGTTTGACATTTTTCGGTGCGTGTACACAGTCCTAGATCTGAATGACAGGGAAAGCTTCGTGAGAGCCTACTGTGACTGTATTGAAAGGGGCAAGGGCTGTGTAAATTAAATCGTTAAAGAGGCAACAAAATGAACGTTTATCGGGAAACATGGAATATAACACACAACACACTATAAATGAATTATTATTATCATCATTATTCTAATTATGTTTATTTAGGACATTAAAATAAGGTGTGCGTTACCATGGTAATATCTCCCAGTATATCTTTGCATACGCAGGACGTACCGTCAGCATTACTACGTTGTTGACTATTACTTGCTCTTATTGACAATCTTCAAGCTCTGCTAACGTCTAGCACACACAGGAATATTGTCAATGGTACAGTAACAGTAATATATTTGAATATTGCCATGTAGCCTAAAGTTATTGTTAGGAAAATATAAAGGATCAAATTGACAGATAATTGGCCTATACAAGCTGGTCATTTAACATTGTATGTGCTTGTTAACTTAGAACAATCTTTCCCAAATGTGTCAGGAACCAAGAGAACGTTGTGAGGGCTTCAAAGCAGCACTGCTCAAGATGAGACCGGCCCTCAAAAGAAAAAAGGAAACATTCCATCTTCTTTTTACAAACGGCACTTCCAATCAAGCACTAGAGCTCCCTACAGTTTTCCACTTCGTCGCGTGCCTCTAGGGAATGGCCTAGGAGGGTGAAAGTTGAAATTGTACAATGTCCCATGAAGGGGAAGGAGTGTGTCAAGTTTGGTGAGTGTGACTCTTTCGCAGCCCGTTCCCTGGCCCAAACGTACCCCAGCACTTTAATTCAGGCTTTTGGGCCTAGTCTAGTGTGACATTAAAGGTTAAAGGACTTTAGCGTCGCAACCGTGGGTGCCACAGACACGGTTCAGATATTTTCCGACTCGGCTCGCCCGACAGGCCACACCCACTTTGATACAAGCCACTCCCCCTAACTGTCTAAGCCACACCCACTTTGATAAATAAATGATATTTATATAGCGCTTTTCCGAGGCTCAAATACCCTGACAATATGGGGAAAACGGGAAAGTGCTGTGTCCCTTGTTGTATGAATAGATCCGACCGGTCTCAAAATGTAGCCTATAATTAATGCAAGTGCAATCGGGCTAACGTTACTCATTCTCGCAGTTCCAAATGAATGAACGTTGAAGCGCACTGCCGTCGGGTTGTAAAATAGCCTAGTTTGATAGGCCTATTGACAGCGAATAAAACAGTGAAGATGACTTGTTTCTGCTGTTGTTATTAAAATCTGTTCTCCGTTGGTTGTATCTCAAAATGTGGCCTATTAAAATCTGTTCTCCGTTGGTTGTATCTCAAAATGTGGCCTATTAAAATCTGTTCTCCGTTGGTTGTATCTCAAAATTATGTGGCCTAACTAATGATGTGGCCTAACTAATTAATGCAAGTGCAGCCAGGGGCGTGTCCAGGGGGTGGCCTGGGGTAGCACGTGCCACCCCTGAAATCTGATCGGCCACCCCAGGTGCCACCCCCCTGATTGATTGGCACACAGCTGACATGATGTATATAATTTGATGTAAAGAACTCTCAAAAAACACATACGAAATATTGTTTTAAGTACAATAAAGCTTTATTTCTTTTAAGAACGTGTAGAGTGCATCTCCAGCAGTGCGATATCTGTAAACATACTATCTGTAGACTCTCCGCTCAGGGTTGCCAGATGGGATTGACAATTTCGAGCCTAACCAGTCTAAAAACAGCTAAATCCACAAAAAACAGCCCATCTGGCAACCCTGTCTCTGCTGCTTCAAACTCTTCCACCGACACTCGAATGGAATACACTCATGACCAAATGTAATACGCTGCGCTCAAATGTAATACACATGCTCAATGGAATACACTCGTGACCAAATGTAATACACATGCTCAATGGAATACACTCATGACCAAATGTAATACGCTGCGCTCAAATGTAATACACATTGATTTATTTTGGCACAAATATGCCGTATTTTTGCATTGTATTTAGTGTTACACGTGTATTGCATTCCGATGTGTGTATTGCATTCCGATGTGTGTATTGCATTTAAATGTGGCACGATCCACCCTCCATAGAGTTAGGTACGCTTAAAATAGCTTACAACGGCTACTAGCATAAAGAAATGTCTGATTGTTGCGTGTTCGGTTGTCAGAATCGATATTCCACGACTATCGGACTCAACTTCTACCGAATTCCATCAGGATCATCAGACCATTTCAGAGCAACAGGCGGCGTCAACTGGACTGAGGACAAGATTTTAAAAAAATGCTTGTGCATGTGCCGCCCATTTTATATCAGGTAAAGTATTGTAGCAACCGTGTAATAATATGTTCATTAATGTTGCAATTAATGCTCAGAAATCCAATGTTAGCACTGTTACTGTGAGCTGTGTTGTGTCCAAATGCATTCCTGTGATTGGTGGAGGTCACGGGGGGGGGGGGGGGGGGGCGGGTGTTGCGTTGAGGAAAGGAGAGCAATTAGTTTGCAATTAAACGCACGGATTGTAAGACAACCTATCTTGTCTTCGGCTTGGGAGGACTTCTGATTTCAAGACATAAAAGTCTGAATCTAGGGAATATTGCACTACGGTCATATTATGTTTAGGTGCACGCACCGGAAGAGGAAATAGATAGACTGTTCTAATGTTTACACCTGCGTTCGCCCTGCTCAGGACTTGTTTAATTATTGTCATTTCATTAAAGCAAATGAACAAATGGAATATTGTTCTTATTTATAATTAAACAACGTGATGCAGTCAAGCAGACAAATCCAGGAAGACGCATGTATTCGCGGACGACTCACACGGACATCGGCAAATAACGCCACCCCGGAATCTGTAAGCAAATGGAATATTGTTCTTATTTATAATCTATGTCATGGTATTTGATGTACTGTACATGACCACAGATTGCGTAGTTGTAGGCATCTAGTGATTTATATGCTCTCAATTTCTCACGGGCCTACACGCTAGGCAATGCAAACTTGAATGGCCAGGTAATGGATTGGAACAATATCTTCAGGGTTCGAGTTATGTGGGAGCCAATGGGAGCTGAGCTCCCATAGAGATGGTCTGAGACTCTCTGAGCTCCCATGAAGGCAGTAAAATCACAAATCTGTGGGGGTCGCTAATAATACATTACCACAACTATTATTTGATCAAAATGTCAATGTAATGAATATTATTTAATTTATATTATAAATATTGTAAAATAAACACGTTTTCCAAAAGAGCTACGCGCACCATTAATCTCCTGTGAATGACAGTAGGCCTTTGACTGCCTGCACTTCACCACCAAGACACCATGGGGCGCAGTAGAATATTGTGCAACAGCAAAAGGTTGATTAATCAGCTGTGCGGTAAACCGTTGGAACACACAGTGCACAGCTGATTAATCAATTAAACCAATAGAGTGAGACAGGATATGTTCATATACCAGTTGCCTTTCAGGAAGTATACAGGAGTATATACATACAGTAGCTACCATGCCGCCCAAAAAAAGGCCATTTCCAATCTTGGATAAAGAAAGGACATCGGACGTCAGCATCATGGGTTCCAGGACCGCGACCGCAGCCTACTGAAAACAGACCACTTTGGTCTATCTTGTCTCCGTAAAGGTAAGGTGGCTTTTACTTTTTACTAACCTAGTGTACATGTATTTTCCGCTCCTTCTGTATAGCAAAAATAACACAATTATTGGCCGAGATACATGTGTGACTATCGCTTTTATAGCTGTTGTTTCATGTGGGGCTGTTGATGTGGTGAAATGAGTAGCCTGCAGCTGTAGCGTCAGGATATGTTGGTATTTGAGGAGGAGGATGAGGATGAGGATGATGTTTCGGTACCAGTACCGTTTTTAAAGTATCGATTTGTCACCGGTATCGAATAAAACCCAAACTGTACCCAACCCTAACTATATGTTTACATGCCAACTAATTAGCTAATTCATTTCTGTCATTTAGAGCTGAGGGGAGCAACAGAGAGACGGACAACAGGACAGTAACAGAGAGACAACGGGAGAGGAGAGCAATAGAGACAGAACTGAATGCACTGAACCTTTTTTTTATTCTTTGCATTATTAACACTGTTGTGTTATTGTGTTATTAAAGTGTTTAAGTGTTTTATGGTAAAGCATTATGAGTGGTGTGTGTGTGCAGGGTGCTCGTGAGTTGTATATTTTGGGGAGGGGGGAGGCTTGTGTATGGGGGCGGGGGGTCCTCACACAAAGGAGTAGCCTAGGGCCACTGACCACCTTAATCCGCTACTGCCTATAGCTAATTAAAACTTGTAAGTCCCATCGCTGTGTGGGCATGATTCGCGCGTGCATGAGAACATTTCGCACTGTTATTTTGGAGACCCCCACAGAGATCAGCTTATAACTCGAACCCTGAATATCTTGTTAACTCCGACCACTCCCCCAGATTTGTTTGTTTAAAGAATAAATATATTAACGCTTTATTAATGCAAGTGCAATCGGGCTAATGTTACTCATTCTCGCAGTTCCAAATGAATGAACGTTGAAGCGCTTGTATCTCAAAATGTGGCGTGCAGCCCGACAGGCGCACATATCACGCGCACCCCTGCGCTTTCAGAGTTCGTTTTCTCGTCGGAGACAGACGTCGAATCCTGACGGCTGCCGTGTGAGACCAGGTTGCCCAGTTAGAAATAATAATAATAATAATAATAATAATTATTATTATTATTATAATTATAATAATAATAATAACCTTTACTGGTATAGCATTTTTCCTGCAAATGTTGCAGCTCAAAGTGCTTTAACATATCCACACAGCATAACAATTATAATAGAACAATATTGATAAATAAACCACATAATAGCAATAATATAAACTACATAATAAAACAAGAATAAACCATACAATCCATGGGGCATAGAACAAAGATAAACAAAATAACTAGGCCTACATAATATAATTACTATAAGATTTAGAAAAATAATTTTCATTAAAAATAAATTCCGGGTGATAGATTTGATGTCTGTAGCTGGACCCTTCTCGCTTTTTGCGTTGCGTTGGATCCGGAAGTAAACCGGAAGTAGTTTCTTGCCCGGAGCTCTCGCCTCAGATTTTAAATCCTCAATTTTGGCCGCCATTGGCTAAAATCTGTAATTTGGCTCTACAAGTGTTAATATGTCATTTTATGAAGTTTTAATATATTTTCAGGCGAGAAAGTAACCATATATATTCACAAAATGTGTCCAGTTTATCAAAATAACCCGTTTATATATCTGATCTGACGTTTTTTCCCCCACTTCTGTGGGAAACTTCGCTAGCAACACGAGTAGAGTTGTTGCGTCTGCATCGCACGTTGAAGTACGTCAAGTCCATCCCACCAGGTTGCGCCAGAACGGTGGGTCACGGTCCGCGGTGTGCACCCGGCGTAAGGCAAGGAAATTGTTGGCCTGGACTCCACTGTATGTAACTGATATATTTGATCCCATGACCATGATTAATAGGGATAGGCCTTTTAGAGAAGTTGTATATTCATGTTTGTCCAGAATGCCTCTTTCGTTTGGCGTCCATTGACGTTCCAGAAGTAAACAGCAGATGGCAGCAAGAGTTTGTCCAGAAACTCTCAATCTCTCACTCCCACACACACACACACACACACACACACACACACACACACACACACACACACACACACACACACACACACACACACACACACACACAGAGAGAGAGAGACATGTGGATGCTGGCTGCACAAAGCCATTGAAAGCCATTGACACAACATTATAGTGTCATCTTGTGGCTGTTGTGGGAACTTTGATTTCAGATTTGTAAATTATTCTAGATTTTGTCAGGAAATGTCTGTGTGTTTAGAGACATGAGGTAGAGTAGGACCAGGATGCTTTAGCAGCTATATCACCACATGCGCTCATGGGGTCTACGTTCATATACTTTCCAACCCCAAGCTGAAAAAAACTCCTCAATAGGGTTGAGAAATAAAGAATACGGTGGCAGATGAAGAACGGAAAAATGTGGGTGGTTGGTGAACCAGTTGCGGACCAAAAGAACAGCAAAATGAGTGAAAAAGCAGGAAATGTGTTTCGCCACACAGGATAAGTGGTTGTCAAGGATCAACCCAAAATCATTGGCTGTCTGGGAGGAGGTCGCAGTAGAGTTCTCTACTGTGGTGGAAATGCCTTGGAGAGGGCAGGCTTTCCCAGGTTGCTGGTGAATAGCAAGCAACTACTCAAATCACATACAGATGAATTTCTGCTATATGGGCCAATGAAGACAATTCATAAAGGCTAGGCTACTGATTTGTTTTAGGACAGAATAATAAGTAGCCTTTATGAAATGTCGTCATTGGTGCATACAGAACAAATGTATCTGTATGTAATTTGAGTAGTTGCTTGCTGAAGTATCCATGCTAAACCTTCGTCTATTCTACTGTCATAACATAAATAATTTCCCTTCAAATATAAAAATAAAGAAGAACAAAGAATAAAAAACTGAACCTGATGACATGGTAGCAGACAGCACAAACATGAATAATAATGTTCTATTCAGACCTGAGCAAAAGACATATTTGAAATGTCAAATATTAGAAAAACTTGAGGTGTGCTTGATCTAGCTTGCCTTGCATGTAGCTCTAGCCTTTCTGTGACTATTCCAATGCTTTCATTGAGCCTGACAAGGAAATCAAGCATGTAATGTTTTTCAAAATTCTAATGTTGCTCTGGTTTGTTTGTGTGTGTGTGTGTGTGTGTGTGTGTGTGTGTGTGTGTGTGTGTTGTCTATCTTGTCTCAATTGTTGTACGAATTCCACCAACCTTGATTGTGGGGATAAAAAAAAGGATGTTGAAACAATGAATTCAAAATAATCCTTTCTACATGAATATGGGTGTATTTTTATTCCAACATAGGTTGTGCAAAAGACAACATTCACACAAAGGAGTCATAATAAATGAGGAATGAATGCTTTACGATGTTTTGGATAAGACTCAAATTTGCTCCGGTAAAACTCATGACAAAGCTGGGCAGCCAACGCCTGGTTGAAGAGCACATAGAGGACAACGAGCCACCAGGTGAGAGAGTGACCTCCGGAAACTACACCCAGAGACACGTAGATCAGCAGCTCAGCAAAGTAATGCGGACAAGAGACCAGCTCAAACCAGCCTCCGCTCGGCACTCTGTGGGCAAGAGTCTCCACTGTCCCTGAAGACATCAAAGAGAGCAACACAATGTTTATTACGATACCATACAACCCATCTACAGTGGGGGAAATAAGTATTGAACACATCATCATTTTGTCCAGTAAATGTATTTCCAATGAGCCTATTCAAGTGAAATTTGCACCAGACTTTGGTATTAACTCAAACAATCCAGACAAAATAATCTTAACATTAAAGTCCATATGTAAATAAAGTGATGTGTAATAAAGTGGAATGAAACAGGAAAAAATTATTTTTTAGGACTTTAAACTAAAGTTGAGATTTTTTGCCTGGATTGAATCATGAGAAAATCGTATCGTGAACCCAGTACCGTGAATCGTATCGAATTGTGAGTTGAGTGTATCGTTACATCCCTAATGGCGACACATCTACTTGTGAGTCATGTTGAGGCTCTCAGTCAGCTGCACAAGCTCACCTGAGCCTCCGGTGCGCAGCCTAGCCAGCAGGATCAGGGAGCGGTGCTGGAGCAGCGAGGCCCAGGTGAAGAGCACAGCTCCAGCCACGTGGGACCACCCCAGCTGGGAGAGGAGAGGAAGAGTAGGGGTCCCTACAAAGACCACACAATCACCATCACATCTGCAGTAACACACCATATTGTGGGTCACCTGAACAGCTGCTAAGATGCATTATCTTCTAACCAAAAGATTCATATTAAATATTACTTACTAACATAAGGTCATGATGGTCTAATTTTCCAATTGTTTTTGCTCTTAAGCATCATCAAGACTAGAGGAAACAATTCAACAACTTGACTAAAAACACATTACCAATATGCAAATATATATATATATATATATTTGCATATTATATGCATATTTATATATATATAATATATATATATATATCGATATTTCAATATAATATATATATATATTATATTGAAATATCGATGCTTCTGTCGACATAGCTTCAAGGGATGCACAATGCCAAACGTTGTCCCTAGCAGAAGCTCCTCCCTCTACAAAATGACACAAGAGGCGACAGCGCGCGCTTCCTGTACAGGCTGGTCTCAATCACGTCCTTGTTCCAGACATAAATTCACCCCACAACTTCATCGAAGTCATTCGTACCGTTCTGAACGTAAAGATGTCTGGCAGAGGCAAAGGAGGAAAGGGACTCGGAAAATGACTCGGAAAAGGAGGCGCCAAGCGTCATCGCAAAGTTCTCCGTGATAACATCCAGGGAATCACGAAGCCCGCTATTCGCCGCCTGGCTCGCCGTGGGGGCGTCAAGCGTATCTCTGGTCTGATCTACGAAGAGACCCGTGGTGTGCTGAAGGTGTTCCTTGAGAACGTTATCCGTGACGCCGTCACCTACACCGAGCACGCCAAGAGGAAGACCGTCACCGCCATGGATGTTGTATACGCTCTGAAACGCCAGGGACGTACTCTGTACGGCTTCGGCGGCTAAACTATTCGTAAACTCAACCACCCCCTACCAAAAACAACGGCTCTTTTAAGAGCCACCCATCTCCACACGGGAGTTGATTCCATTATTATAACACATTTTATCAGGCCTACATTCAACGGGTTTATATACGTTGCCAAATCAATGTCAACGCAAGTAAATGCGTAGTCTTGGCATTCCACGACTAGAAATTACCATCCCACATGTGCACTCTAGAAAGAAAAATGGTTATTGTGGATTATTACGCACACAACACAGTGCAGCCCCTTTTTCTATTGCGCATCTAGTGATAATAATAATGCATGCCCTTGTCGTACCATCCCAAAATGACAATTCCTGGTAGTAATCGCTAGGCTGCTTGGGAGTTTGGGGGACTTGGTGTTCTATGTATATCATTCTCAATCTTCCTCTTGACGTTTTCATGTTCATATCGCCATCGGATACAAGGCAACCCGACAGCCGGGTGAAAAAGTAAGGAAGGGGTGGGGGGAGGAGCCCTAGAGCTTTGGAAGTGGATGTCAGCAGCCACCTAATTTGCATAGCCCCACCTTTATATTACGGGTGTGCGTTTGCCGCCTCTTCATTCGTTTCTGAGAAGTCCGAGACAGCCCCCGTGCTGGCCAAGGCCCCCAAGTGAGCCAGAGGGGGGACCCGTGCGACGAGGAGTACTGGTCGGACAGCGAACACAACTTCCTGGACCCCAACATCGGCGGCGTGGCGGTGGCCCGTCCACGGCCTGGCCGTGTGGCAGTGGCGAAGCTACCACGGTGGCAAAGCCCTTGAAAAAAGTCCTGCCACCCTACTTGCCACCCCAGTTACACAGACCAACTGATATAATTTGTATTATTATTATTATTATTGGATCTTTATTTTTATTTTTTAATTAGAATTCAGTGTAAAATCCCCAAATTCTCAAGCTTGACAAATAAACTCAGTGTTCCACTCCTCCGTCCCGAATGGTTGCACCCTCACACGGGGAGATTTGAGTTTGCCTGTTGAGCTGTATTTGGTGCTGTGCCGTGTGGAGCCTGTTCAGGTAATGTTAAATGTGGTTTTAACTAATTATGTTATTACGTTTAGAATTAATTACCTAATGGATATGTTTAGTAAATGAATTAATGTTTTGTTCATCAGTGTAACGTTATTTGTTGAGTTATGAAGCGAAGACGTTTTTGCAGTTCAGCTGTTACCACTTAGCTAGCTAGCTATCGTTAGCTACACAGATACAGCTTTTACTTACTGTTTAGCTAACATTAGAATTATTATAGTTAACTTATGTCATTGTAACAAGATTTTCATGTATGTTGAAAATATGTTGCAGGAAGGGTACGTAAGATTGTCTTTAACTGGGTTGAAGAAGCAAACTACTATATTGGTTGTTGGTTATAATTGTATATTGGTTGTATTCTGGCGTTGTTTTCTTGTTTTGCTCTGTTTGTAGTCTACTTGATGTCTTTTTATCATCAGTTAAATCACCACAGTGGTTAATCCACTAATAGAGAAGATACCAGATTGAAAATGCTCGTAGCCAACTACTCTATAGCTCGTGCCTGGTCGCAGCTATTGCGAATTGTGAATCACCACAGGTGCTTGAAGCTTGTTGCAGAAATGGATGACGAACGGCTGATACTTGAGGTGGAAAAATCTATATTTTTATATACGACAAATGACGGTGGAGCAGGTACAACGTCAAGTTAATGCAACGCCGATGGCGAGGTGACGCAACGCTGGTAGTGGAGCCAGCCTGTAATATTCTACAGTAGCTAGCTATCAAGATAACAATGACTGATGCCTTCTTCTGTTTACACGAACACAGCCCATTGTCATATATGCATTCTTATCATTTCAATTGATAGGAGACATGCTGAAAATAAGGTATTGTCTTGTTTTACTTCTGTCTACAACTACTATTTCCTGCAACAACAACATGTAGGCTACAATTTCCTCAATCTCACGTAAGTCATGTATTATGTCATCACAATATGGCCTCTACCTCTACCTCTAGTAGCGGCACCATTCATTGGGACCTATGCTGTCTCTGCCAATGAGATGCTGATGAACCATTGCAAAGACCCAAGATACAACGACTTGTATCACTAGAAAGGGAAAAAAAGATTTCTTAGCTATTGCTAATGTTCTTCCTTCTTCTGTTAATGTTACAATTGATCAGTTGAATGACGGTTCAGGTATTGCAGCAACGCTTAAAACACATAATGCTATGTATCACAAACGCTGTAGAAGCTACTGTAGTAGTTGTCGTGTCAAAAGGGCTCCAAAATATGATGTTGGCTCCTCCTTAGTAGTGAGTCCTAAAAAGCTTCGATAATGTCAACCCAAAGCCTGTGGCATTCATTGTGTCATATGTGAGGGGGAGATATGGATGACCTTCACAAGGCAGTAACAGATAATGTTGATTCCAATCTGAAAAGCTGGGCAGAATCCTGTAAACATTTTTAGCTTCTTGGTAGATTAGTTACACAAGCTTCCGATGTGCACGCAGCAGGTGTGTACTACATGCCAAATGTTATCTCATGTTGCGAAAACGGCAAGCATCTCATGACACTGCCAGGCCAGGGTGTCAGAAGGGGAAGCATCTACCAGTGAGTGGGGGACAACCTCTGACCATCTAACTATTGCACAAATTGTTGCCCTGGTTGAGGTTTCAGATCCTCCTTCACAATCTCCTATTACGGCAACTCTACAGGAACCTTATGAAAGAACGCAGGTGTTTCAAGCAACATCTCCTCAGCTATCTGCCTGAATAGAGTGAACACCAGAAGGGGAGGGAAACCTACATCGCAAACAAGGAACAAGTGGCTAAGAGGAACTCTCGCTCAGGATGAGGCAATTCTGTTGATGAGGGCTGCCTTGGTTTTACACAAGTACTGCTTACAATGAGGCCACACATTTGACGGCTCCTTCCTGTCCAACTGTCTCACAACATCTGTTGCTGAACCTTTACGAGTGTTCAATGATATCGTCCTCCATGGTCCAGAGTTCCTCAAACCCTGCGCAGCTAATACAGCAGATGCCAACCTGCAACCGAGAATGTCAATGTCAGAAGTACAATGCATTTGGCAGCACCCATCACACCTGCAAGACCGACGCAATACGTCACAGCAAGGAAATTGACAACCTGACCCAAAAGCCAAACAAAACCAAAAAAATGCATTATGCAAATTAGGGGTCCAGACACACCCAATCATGAATATAAGCATTCTAATGTGTTTCTAATAGTCCCAAAACATAAAACAGACACCAGGCTTGTATTTCTAGTTCATTTGGTTCAAAAGTTATAGCCGAAACCTCTTTCAGAGGGCGGCCATATTGATTTGGCCGCCATGGCGACCCCGGTGGTCGTTGGCTCGGGCGCCCTGGCTAAATCATTAGAGCATACTCTGAGCTACATCTGGGCCAAATTTGGTGCTTTTACACAAATTTGCACAAAAATATCCCTAAGGCCCCCAACTAATTTTTATTATGTTTGTTCTTCTGACGATCAAGTTCAGCGCGCCCACACTCTGTCGCGCATTGTTCATGTTCCTTGTTTATTGTCTCTGAATGAAAGAGATAATAAAATGTTTTTTTTCTCCCACAAACCTATGTCTTTGTAATAATTTACTGGATAAGAGAGAAACCTGTACACATACACACTGGTGTGCACACACTAGTTCTATATGTAGAACAGGCAATAAGGGATGATAAATATACATATATTAATCACATATTAAGATGGCCACAAATTATGGCCACACTAAAATATCTGCTTGCCACCCCTTTGCCACCCCATGTATAAATCTCTAGAATCGCCACTGCCGTGTGGGAGGCCAAGATGAAGGTGCACGCGGAGCAGGCGCGGCAGAGGCAGCAGGAGGACGGGATCCCGGTGCCTCCGAATACTAACAGGTTGTTGCCGTGCAGAACGGCTGCCATGGAGGCCAGCTCCGTGGGCATGTAGGAGGAGATCAAGGCCTACGGCAAGAAGCGCAAGTACGGGGCGGCGACAGGGGCTAGTCCGGGACCAGGCCAGACCAAGGACAAGAGAGAGGGGCCCGTGACGCGGCACGCTAAGAGCCCCAAAAGGGCCGTCAAGGCAGCCAAGCCCAAGGTAGCCAAACCCAAAACGGTGAAGCCCAAGGCAAAGAAGGCAGCCCCAAAGAAGAAGTAAACATTCAAAGTGTTCTTTCCAACACCATTTGTACCACTAAAAGGCTCTTTTAAGAACCACCCACATTTTCGTAAAAACGCATTATCATCCATGACGACAGAAAAAGTCGAGTGTTTATTTTAGAAAGTATTTTACACCAGTGTAAATGGACTGACTTATATAGCGCCTTTATCCAAAGCGCTTTACAACGGCCTCTCATTCACACACCAATGGCGGCAAGCTACCATGCAAGGCGCCGGCCGGCTCACTGGGAGCAATTTGGGGTTCAGTGTCTTGCCCAAGGACAGGGGTAGTGGTGGTCTAGTGGATAGTGAGTTGGACTTCTGATCGTAAGGTTGTGAGTTCAAATCCCGCTTGAAACCACACCACTACTAGTGTGCAGTTGAGTAAGGCACTTAGCCCTCAGTTACTCCAGGGGGAATGTCCCTGTAATTCGTAATTGTAAATCGCTTTGGATTAAAAGCGTCTGCTAAATGGCAAAATTATTATTATTAATTATTATTATTAGGACACTTCGCGACATGTGGCCAGCTGGGACTCGAACCGCCGATCTGCCAATCTTGTGATCATTAGACAGCGGCTCTACCTCCGCCACAGCCGCCCCCAGTGTCAGTGTCAAGCACGGACTTACAAACACGACAATCATGTTTTTACTTATTGAGTAAATAATGAGCAGTAATGAGAGATTTGACATCTAGGTCTAGTTTACACTTTGACGCTATAAAGTGTCACTCGGTAGATCTGTGTGCGGGAGAGGATGGTGGGGGTATGACAGTGTCCATAAAGTTGCATATAATATCAACATATACAGATAGTTATGAGATACTCTTTCCGTTACACCATTACGTTATATTTGGACAGAAAGGCGGGCGATAACACGTTTCGCTCAGTCAGGAGTAACGTACTACAGAGAGCTGGGAATGAACTTCACAATGTATAAATTATATACGTATCAATTATATATTATTATTATATTATGACATATACTACTTTTAGTATAATGATTATGTCACGTGGGACGAGTTTGATTTGAACTTCGATTTATGGCGCGCGAGGGAAACTCACAAAGACAATCTTCAATATTCACAATGTATCCACAATCTCTGTCTCTTGATTGGATGAGGTGACGTCGACCCAGTGGCCAATGAACGCCGTCAAGGCGAGCTATAAGAACAACGCTCCAAGCGGCAGAACCGTTCTATATCGTGGAGCTCCGCCCCATAGGGGAGCTCTGCTCCTATTGGTTTACCCGCTACCTAAAGTAGCCAATGACTGAATTTTTCAATGCCTGCGCCCGCCTGGGGTGCTATATAAAGGGGCGTACTTCGCTCCATCATTCTCCCAAAAAGTTCAGCACGGGTTTATATCTGAAGACTGAGAAGGACGACTACTAAGACTGGAGGACCCGCCAGACTTTTCCCTTCAAGATGGATCGTCCGCCGCCTATGGAGAAGTTCCTCCGGGACGCCTGCCGCTGCGACTTCCAAGCAGCGGAGGACACTTTTCAGCGGAGGAGACTTTTCCCTTCAGCGATGGATCGTCCGCCGCCGACCACGAAGAAGTTCCTCCGGGACACCTGCCGCTGCGATTTTCTAGCAGCGGAGGACAAGCAAGAACGGCGTTCTGGGCAGGCACCTCCCCAAGTAGGGATGGTCCCGCCCGCTCAGCCGGCCCTGACATCACGCCGCCCTCACTCAGCTGAGTGGTCGGTGCCGGTGTCAGAATCAGAAAGCTCTGATGAGAGCGAGCGGCAGGTAGAGCACGTGCTCCCCGCCCTCGCCGCCCCATCTCGGTGCGCAGGCGGCGGCAGCGGCGAATAACATCGCCGTGTTTAACGCCGCCATTGCGAAAATCACCACAGAGGCGGAGCTTCTGAGCAAGCTCCACCTCTTCTTCTTCCGCCGTGGTGACGAATAGACCGTCAACGACTGCGAAACTGAGGTTTCGGCGTGATGCGGCACTGGCTCTACCTCTAAACGACGGAGCCATGCCCCACTCGGCATCCCCAGCCCCCGCCGCTGACCACTGGGAGGGCCCGCTACGGCCCCCCACGGCAGCGTGGCCCGGTTTCACTGGCGGAGGGGTCGGTAATGACCCCACCACCGGTTTTCTCTTCATGGCTGCTACCTCATAAAGAGGCAAAAGAAGGAAAATCCCCACCTTACTTTTTCAGTAAAGGAGATTTTTCCCATGTTATCTACCGGAGCGGAGACCCACCTGCCTTGTCGGAGCGTGGTCCAATCGCTACCGGTTAGAAACGAGGCGGAGACTGGCCCAGCTTACCAGCGTGTGACCAGCTCTCTGCCTAGCGGACTAACCAAAACCGCCCTCACCCAGCTGAGTGGTCGGTGCCGGTGTCAGAATCAGAAAGCTCTGATGAGAGCGAGCGGCAGGTAGACCACATGCTCCCCGCCCTCGCCGCCCCATCTCGGTGCGCAGGCGGCGGCAGCGGCGAATAACATCGCCGTGTTTAACGCCGCCATTGCGAAAATCACCACAGAGGCGGAGCTTCTGAGCAAGATCCACCTCTTCTTCCGCCGTGGTGACGAATAGACCGTCAACGACTGCGAAACGGAGGTTTCGGCGTGATGCGGCACTGGCTCTACCTCTAAACGACGGAGCCATGCCCCACTCGGCATCCCCAGCCCCCGCCGCTGACCACTGGGAGGGCCCGCTACGGCCCCCCAAGGCAGCGTGGCCCGGTTTCACTGGCGGAGGGGTCGGTAATGACCCCACCACCGGTTTCCTCTTCATGGCTGCTACCTCATAAAGAGGCAAAAGAAGGAAAATCCCCACCTTACTTTTCAGTAAAGGAGATTTTTCCCATGTTATCTACCGGAGCGGAGACCCACCTGCCTTGTCGGAGCGTGGTCCAATCGCTACCGGTTAGAAACAAGGCGGAGACTGGCCCAGCTTACCAGCGTGTGGCCAGCTCTCTGCCTAGCGGACTAACCCCTATCACGACACAAAGGGGGTTAAACACCCCTGTCTGTAGCCGTATGGAGGGACCGTTATTTACATCAAAAACTCCTCCATGTCTATCAAGATCTGGCCCAGCTCATGAGCGTGCGGCCGGTTTTTGGGTTATCAGGCATAATAAACCTACGTCGATAAAGGGCATTGTTACTCAAAACAAGCACTTTTTACAGACGGCAAACCATCCCTAAGGAGGTTTTTCCATGGTATCTACCAGAGCGGAGACCCACCTGCCTTGTCAGAGTGTGGTCGAATCGCTACCGATTAGAAACAAGGCGGAGACTGGCCCAGCTTACCGGCGTGTGGCCAGCTCTCTGCCTAGCGGACTTACCCCTATCACGACACGAGGCGGGTTAAACACCCCTGTCTGTAGCCGTATAGAGGGACCGCTATCTACCAGAGCGGAGATCGACCTGCCTTGTCAGAGTGTGGTCGACTCGCTACCGGTTAGAAACAAACCGGAGACTGGCCCAGCTTACCGGCGTGTGGCCAGCTCTCTGCGTAACGGACTTACCCCTATCACGACACGTAGCGGGTTAAACACCCCTGTATGTAGCCATATAGAGGGGTCGTTATGTACATCAAAAACCCCTCCATGTCTATCAAGACCTGGCCCAGCTCATGAGCGTGCGGCTGGTTCTTTGATTATCAGGCATAATAAACCTGCGTCAATAAAGAGCATTGTTACACATAACAAACACTCTTTACAGACGGCAGCCCATCCCTTTCGAAATGATCCCACCTTGGGCTGTGCCACCTCCTCGGTGTGCAGCGGCGGCTGGGATCATACAGAAATTCAAGTTTTTTCTGTCGACTGCACCACAACAGACGGTCCAGCCGCTGTCGTTGCGTTATGCAGAATGACTAGAAGGGACAGGTATTCTGTCGGGCTGGCTAGACAGGACATTGAGGAGGGGATATGCACTACAGTTCATTCAGCCTCCTCCGCCCTTCAGGGGCGTGAGAGAGACTGTTTTTTGTCCTGCCCGATAAAGACACGTGCGCTCCAGGAGGAGATTACGAATCTCCTAACAAAGGGCGCAGTGACATTGGTTCCGAGGGACCAGTGGGACATGAGATGGTACTCCCCGTATTTCCTTGTCCCAAAGAATTCGGGAGTCATGAGACCCATACTAGATTTCAGGGTCCTCAACGAGAGAGTGGCGAAACGCCCCTATCGTAGATACCTGAGGGTCGCGTATTTCGTGTGCCAATCACAGAGTGGCACAGGAAATTCCTACGTTTTGCTTTCCAAGGGAAGGTTACGAGTACACGCGCCTGCCCTTCGGGTGCACGCTTGCTCCTCGTTTTTTCTCCAAATGCGTGCAGACAGCACTCGAACCACTGAGGCGAAACGAGATACGCATATTAGCATATCTCGACGACCTACTGGTCTTGGCCCAATGCCCAAATCGAGCCATTCGGGACGCAACCTCACTGGTGCAGCACCTCACTCAGCTGGGGTTAGCTGTAAACTGGACAGAGAGTGCTCCGTGGCCGGCTCAACAGTTTTCCTATCTAGGCATTCAGTTGGATACTGCCGAGATGAGGGCCAGTTTATCGGCACCACAGAGAGCGACACTGACGTCAGCTCTCCGGGTGTGTCGAGTGACAAATACAATCACCGCTCTGTCAAGGATGTCCTTACTAGGACTGATGTCTGCAGCCCATATAGTGGTCCCCTTAGGCCTGTTACACATGCGCAGACTGCAGAGGCGGTTCGCACGACTGCGACGGGTTCCAGTGAGACGCCGTCGCAAGTTGATTGTAATACAGAGATCGGTCAAAACCGACCTGAGCTACTGGAGAGACCCGCGCGTTATCGCGCGCGGAGTCGCCTGAGTTCGCTGAAAGCTCTCCACATTCCAGGTCTGCTCAACGAAGGACCAGATCTGTTATCACGGGGAGGCCCGAGGGACGACGACTGGAGGTTAGCACCCTCCATTGTGTCGCTGATTTGGGCACGGTTCGGGCAAGCAGAAGTGGTTCTGTTTGCGTCACGGACGAATGCGCAGTGTCGCCTTTGGTTCTCCCTGCGCGAACAGGACAACCCGCCATTGGGAGTCGATACATTCGCACACCACCCATGGCCGAGGGTCTTGTTATACGCGTTCCCACCCCTGACATCTATCCTCCCACTGTTGGCACGAGTGAGGTCAGAGAGGCTAGAGTTAATTCTTGTAGCCCCGGACCGTCCCGGAGCCCCGTGGTTTCCGGAACTGATGGAGATGTTGGTAGAGGGCCCATGGCCCATACCTCATCGACAAGATGCACTCTCTCAAGCCGGAGGCTTGGTGAAGGGGCCGCCTATGAGGGGGGGCCCCTCATGGCCTGGTTACTGAGAGGGATTGTTAGAACGCAGGGGTCTGACAGACGCGGTCATTCAGACCATTCAGAGTGCGCGCGCGCAATCCACTGCAAAGGGATATGCGGCGCGCTGGCGAGTTTTACACAGTGGTGTGAGGGACAGGACGTTGACCCTGTCTGTTGTCGGGTCGAAAAGTTATTGTGCTTCTTACAGTCGCTGTTGACAAGGGATTGGCGGCGGGAACTATTAAAGTTTACGCGGCTGCCATCTCAGCTTGTCATGAGGGTTTTGCGACAACGACACTGGTTTTTCAGTCATTCGCTGGTTAAGCGTTTTTGACTGGAGTGTGTAGGCTTAGACGCCCTCATAGGACTCTAATGCCAAAATGGGACCTGTCGATTGTGCTAGAGGCGCTGTGCGTGCCCCCATTCGAACCCATTGTCACTGTGTCGTTGCGTTTTATTGTCTCTCAAGACGAGTCTACTCCTCGCCTTGACTACGGCTGAGCGAGTGAGTGATTTGTGCGCTCTCTCGTCACGGGCAGATTGTTTGATCATATCTGATGACGAAACAAAAGCTGTATTACGCCCTAACCCGGCTTTTATCCCTACGGTTAATCGTGGGTTTAGGGTTCAGAGCTGTGCTCTGAGCGCCTTTTTTCCTCCTCCTCACGACGGAGAGAGGGAGAGGCGTTTTACATTGTATTGTCCGGTGCGCGCGTTGGCACAATATGTGAAGCGCGAGGCAGGACTGAGATCTTCTCCCCGGCTTCTGATCTGCTATGGCGGGCAGAAAGCCGGGACACCACTCTCGAAGCAGAGGCTGTCCCTTTGGATTTGCGCATACGAATCGAAGAGGCAGCCCGTGCCGACTGGCATTCGGGCTCATTCCACCAGGGGCATGGCCGCATCAGTGGCCATTCTCAGGGGAGAGGGAGTGGAGGAGATATGTGTGGCGGCGTCTTGGTCGTCGCCATCACTTTTTATACGGTGTTACTTGAAGATATTTCTTCCTCATCCTTTTCTCATTCTGTCCTCAGTTTTGCTGTTGACTGATGTAGTGGGGAAGGCACTTGGATTACCCTGGTCATGGGATTTTATTCAAGTGCTGTCAGGATGAATACGGATGTGCCTGGGGAAGGGACCCTCCTCCAGGACATGTTCCGTTAGATCAACAACCCTACGTGCTCACGTAAGGGTTAGGTCAGTGATATTCTTCCTCAATCCTTTCTCATTCTGTCCTCAGTTTGCTGATGACTGAGGTTGTGGGAAGGGCACTTGGATTACCCTGGTCATGGGGATTCTATTCAAGTGCTCTCAGGATGAATACGGATGTGCCTGGGGAGGGGACCCTCCTCCAGGACATGTCTGTTAGATCAACAACCCAACGTAAGGGTTGGGTAAGTGATATTTCTTCCTCATCCTTTTCTCATTCTGTCCTCAGTTTGCTGAGGACTGATGTAGTGGGGATGGCACTTGGATTACCCTGGTTGGGGATGCTATTCAAGTGCTGTCAGGATGATTACGGATGTGCCTGGGGAGGGGACCCTCCTCCAGGACATGTTCCGTTAGATCTAAAACCCTGCGTGCTCACGTAAGGGCTAGATCAGTGGAGCAGACTCGGTGTGGGTTGGGCCAACTTTTTAAGGTTGTCTTGAACCAACATCAGTGGTCAGCTCCGGGTGCCGCTGAGATTGTTTTCGGATTAATAGTCTCAGTGGGGGTACATTTGGCCTCGCTCGCTCCGCCTAAACCAATAGGAGCAGAGCTCCCCTATGGGGCGGAGCTCCACGATATAGAACGATAGTTATGGAGATAGACTCCAGTTCTATGAGTGGAGCGGAGCCCCATAGGGCTGCTGGCCCACTTCGACTCGTTCAAACCCGGCTGTTTTGTATGTTTGGGAGAATGATGGAGCGAAGTACGCCCCTTTATATAGCACCCCAGGCGGGCGCAGGCATTGAAAAATTCAGTCATTGGCTACTTTAGGTAGCGGGTAAACCAATAGGAGCAGAGCTCCCCTATGGGGCTCCGCTCCACTCATAGAACTGGAGTCTATCTCCATAACTATCGTTATCTGAAATTATTTTCTTCAGCTTCTTTGAGATCATCCCGCTGAACCGTCACCATGTCAGGAAGAGGCAAAACCGGAGGCAAGGCCAGAGCCAAGGCAAAGACCCGCTCTTCTCGCGCCGGACTTCAGTTCCCTGTGGGTCGTGTCCACAGGCTCCTACGCAAAGGCAACTATGCCCAGCGTGTGGGCGCTGGCGCACCGGTCTACCTGGCCGCCGTGCTCGAGTACCTGACGGCTGAGATCCTGGAGTTGGCCGGCAACGCCGCCCGCGACAACAAGAAGACTCGTATCATCCCCCGTCATCTGCAGTTGGCTGTCCGTAACGACGAGGAGCTGAACAAACTGCTGAGCGGTGTGACCATCGCTCAGGGTGGTGTGCTGCCCAACATCCAGGCAGTGCTGCTCCCCAAGAAGACCGAGAAGGCCGCCAAAAAGTAAACGACTTCACCTCCTCAACCCCAAAGGCTCTTTTAAGAGCCAACCACTCCTCTCTCCAAAAGAGCAATGCATCACTCCATCCTCTGTTTGTCTGCGCTGTGAGTCATGTTGTGAAATGTCCTCATTCTGTCATGTGCCCGTAGATGAGGCAGAGGACAGGCACCATAATACACACGGCTACAGAAACATTCCTCGTTATGTCACTTTCAGAATGTTTTCTCCTTCATGAGGGTTTTAAAATCAGAATCGCTTTTATTACATATTGTACTACAAGTAGGCATGAGCCAGACACAAAACACGATAATAATAAGTAATGTAAGCAAGTAAAGTAAGTCAATCATACATTGCTATAGTACAGTGGTTTCAATAGTGCAAAGTATGATGATATGAAATGCAATATAATATAATATAATACGGTATTAATTTACTCCAATGGTATACAAGTAATCCAGTAGTGCGTGGGACGTATAATACTGTAGTGAACAGTTATAATACTGTAGTGAACAGTTATAATACTGTAGTGAACAGTTATAATACTGTAGTGAACAGTTATAATACTGTAGTGAACAGTTATAATACTGTAGTGAACCGTTATAATACTGTAGTGAACAGTTATAATACTGTAGTGAACAGTTATAATACTGTAGTGAACAGTTATAATACTGTAGTGAACAGTTATAATACTGTAGTGAACAGTTATAATACTGTAGTGAACAGTTATAATACCGTAGTGAACAGTTATAATACTGTAGTGAACCGTGTTGTTGTTTGGTTGATCATCTGTATAAGCAGAACTAATGAAGCAGCTGTAGATCAATGATATAAATCAGGATAAAGGAAACATCTCTGAAGCCTGTTTGGGGGAAGGGTCGAACATATGAGGAACAAACCACAACAACAACATAGGAAGCGGCAGGATTAAAACCTTTGAATTTATGGCGGCAATGACGTGGACGAGGCTCGTGTCCAATGGCAGCCGGAGAAGGAGGTGACAACGAGCCAATGAGCTCGTCTGTAGTCGCCAACCAATCGGGGCACGACTGGGGTTTATAAATGTAACACTTTCTTTGTAGACTGGCTACACTCCAACTGAACATAGGAACTTGTCGCCATGGCCAGAACCAAGCAAACCGCTCGCAAATCCACCGGTGGGAAAGCCCCCAGGAAGCAGCTCGCCACCAAGGCTGCCCGTAAAAGCGCCCCGGCCACCAGCGGCGTGAAGAAGCCTCACCGTTACAGGCCTGGCACCGTGGCTCTGAGGGAGATCCGTCGTTACCAGAAGTCCACCGAGCTGCTGATCCGCAAGCTGCCCTTCCAGCGCCTGGTGAGAGAAATCGCCCAGGATTTCAAGACCGACCTGCGCTTCCAGAGCTCTGCTGTGATGGCCCTGCAGGAGGCTAGCAAGGCTTACCTGGTCGGTCTGTTCGAGGACACCAACCTGTGCGCCATCCACGCCAAGAGGGTCACCATCATGCCCAAGGACATCCAGCTGGCCCGTCGCATTCGTGGAGAGCGCGCCTAAGATGACCACCCTGATCCAACAGTAGATCCCCAAAGGCTCTTTTAAGAGCCACCTCAATATTTCCCTCAGAGGCGAGTTTCCATTTACCACCCGTGTCGAGCATGAGTCTCTATTATATGGAGTTATCTATTATAGGTCCTACGACTTCAAAGAGTATCCTACAGGGACACTGACGTACAACGTTCTTTTAAAAGCGCCAATGTTGTATAATACAACCTTCCACCTGTAGAGCGCGCTCTGACCACAGAACCACAGTTCTCTCTGTGTGTGTGTGTGTGTTTTTCGCCAGGGGACTTTCCAGTCCTTGATTCCTCGCCTGATAACTGCACTTGTGGTAATCCCTCCCTCCATCCATTTTTTCATATCGTTCATTTCGGAACTGCGCTCCCTGTCTAACGTTATATATAACGTTATATATATATATATATATATATACTGTATAAGACATGTTATAAGGCTGATCTGTGCATGACAGTGCTGCATTTTCACATATTTCATGTCGCATCTCCCCCCGTTGATGGTATATGACGCTATAGTCAGTCCCAATGGTCCAAAAGTCAAGTGCTTCGTAACACAGACGGGGTGAATTATTATTATTTATTTTTTTATACTTTATTGCAGGACTTTATATTACATTTCACAAGTTCAATTTCACACACTTTACAAGTTTTCTTCACTTGTTTAAGTTCATCCTGCATCATTTTTGTTTGTTTTTTTATTTTTTATAAAGAGAACAAGAAATAAAGAAAATAAAGAATAGAGACTAGAGAGAAAATATAGAAAAAGAAGAGAAATTATAGGGATAGAAATAGAAAAGTAAGAGACAAAGGGAGGGGGGTGGGAGGGGTGGGATCGGGGAGGGGGGGGGGCTTCCTTCCTACTCATTCATTCGGTCCATTTACTCCAGTTCATAGTGAATTGCTCTTCACGGCCTCCCACTTTGCAAGTAATTCTTTCCATTTCTTTTATCTCTTCAACAGTTTTTTTCCAATTATTAACAGATGGTGGGTTTAAGTCCAACCATTTACGTGTGATTTGCTTTAAAGCCGCGATACGTAGTATGGTGTACAAATATTTATCTCCCTCTCTGTATATATCTAATGGAATAAGACCGAGTATAATATTGACTGGATGTATAGGATTTTGTAAGGTAAATGTATTTTTTATTTTTACTTGAACTGCCTCCCAAAACCTTTTCAATTTAGGGCATGTATAGAAAATGTGTGTGTGATTGGCTTCTTGTTCCGTACATTTCCTCCAGCATTCTGCATTGCCTGTTGGCCTATATTTTGACAACATTTTCGGTGTTAGGAAGATCTTCATATTTATTTTCCAAGCAAATTCTTTCCAGAATTTTGATTGTGTTGTCTTAAATATTCTTTTGCATGCTTCTTTCCAATCGTCATCCGTAATTGTTATTGCTAATTCGTTTTCCCATTTTTCTTTAGTGTTATCTTCTTGTATCTTGATTTCTTGCATGATTTTGTAAATTTTCGAGATTTTTGTCTTTTCACTGTTTCTATTTTTGATCAGATATTCCATTAGTATATGTGATCTTTGTTCCTGTCTCCTCTGCTGTGTTATAAGGTAGCTTCTAATTTGTAAGTACTTAAAAAAAATGGCTATTACTTATATTAAATTTATTAACTAAGGTTTCAAATGAGTCTATCATGTCATTTGTAACCATCTGTGAGTACACCTGTAGTCCCTTCCTAGCCCATTCTTCTAATATTTTGTCTGTTTTATTAGGTAAAAAGTCTGGGTCACTGGCTATCTCTCTCAAATAGATACATTTGTCATCACATTTATACATTTTACGAATAGTTTTCCAATTTTTGAGGGTATTTTCTATGCATCTGTTATTTCCACTATATTTTTGAATATCCTTTAGACTCAGAAAAGGTAGTGTTCCTATTGATATTGATATTGCTTGTTTTTCTATGTCTTTCCATTTGGTTTGAACCGAGTTATTCATCCATTTCATTATTGTATCTATTTGAGTTGCATGGAAATAGGACTTTAGATCAGGGAAATTAAACCCTCCTTTTTCTCTGGTTTGAGTTAGTATACTAAGTTTTTTCCGTTTACTTTTGTAGTTCCAAATGAAATTTGAGAGCATTGTATTCCATTTTTTGAAGCTACGCTGTGGAATGGGAACTGGTAATGTTTGAAATAAAAACAGAAACTGTGGGAGGATCATCATTTTGACGCTTTCTACTCTACTCATTAAGGATTCAGGTGTTATCTTCCATCTATTAAGATCTTCTCGTATTTTATTTTCAAGGGCTTGATAATTGTCGGTGTATAATGTTGTTATATCTCCAGTGAGGTAGATTCCTAAATATTTGATTTTCTTTGCATCCCATTTCAACTTGTATTTTTCCTTAATGTCCGAATCTATCTGTTCTCCAATTGTTAATACTTCACACTTACTTTCATTTAGTTTATAACCAGAGTGTTTACTATATTCTGTAATTGCTTCCATTAGGCTTGGTAAGGATTGGGCTGGTGATGTTAAATAAACAACCACATCATCTGCATATAATGCCAGTTTGTGCTGTTCCTCTTTTATCGTTATGCCTTTGATGGTATTATTTTTCCTTATACTTTCTGCTAGTCCTTCCATGCATATAGCAAATATAACTGCTGAGAGTGGGTCTCCTTGTCTTGTACCTTTATAGATTGGAAATCTTCTGGATATTGTGCCATTTACTTTTACTCTTGACACTGGATTTTTATACATTCCTTGAAGCCATTTATTAAAATTCTCATGAAATCCAAAGCTTCTTACAATTTCAAACATGAATGGCCATAGCACTCTGTCAAATGCTTTTTCTGCATCCAGTGTTAAGAGTAGAAGGTTTGCACCATTGTTTTGTGCGTAGTCCATTATATTTAACGTCCTCCTTATATTATCTGACAACAGCCTACCTGGTATAAAACCACATTGGTCGCTGTCTATTATATCTGGCACGATGTCCTTTAACCTATTGGCAATAATGGCTGTTATTATTTTATGGTCCGTATTCAGTAGTGATATTGGCCTGTAAGACGAACATTCAGTAGCGTCCTTACCTTCTTTATGTATAACCGTTATTATAGATGAGTTCCAAGTAGTTGCCCAATTTCCCGTTTGTAATACAAACTTATATGCTTGTAAAAGTAGTGGTATCAATTGTTTTTGAAAAGTTTTATAAAATTCATTAGTATATCCATCATCACCTGGTGTTTTCCCCATTTTAAGATTATTTATTTGTTGTTGTATTTCATTTACTGTGATGTCCTTAATGAGCTGTTCATTTTTTGATCTTGTTACTTGCTTTAAGTTTAACTTATGTAAGAAATCTTTCATTAGTCCCAGGTCAATGTTTCCTGTGTTTTTATAAAGGTTCTCATAATATTTTACGAATTCTTCAGCTATTTTATCCTTTTCCGTTATTGTTCCAGAGCCTTCTACAGTCTTCAATTTCGAAATGTGTGCTTTTTTAGTCTGTGTCTTAAGTCGATATGCTAGGAGTTTTAAAGACTTAGGTCCTCCATCGTAATATTTCTGTTTGGTGTATGTCATTAATTTCTCCACTTCCTCTGTACGGATTTTATCCAACTCCTTATACTTCTTTTTTAATTCATTTTTTACTATTATTTCATTTGTATTTTTTAATTTGTCTTCCAATGTTGTATTTGTTGTTCAAGTATTTTCTGTTTTTGTTGTGTTTGTCTTTTCTTCCATGCACAATATGATATTATCTGTCCTCGTAGTACCGCTTTAAGGCCCTCCCATATAATAGTTGGATTAGTATCTCCATTGTCATTTATCTCTACGTATTCTTTTATGGCTTTATTGATTTTTTCAACAAAGATCTTATCTTGGAGAAGTGAATTGTTTAATCTCCATATTTTTTCTCCTTGCTTTATATCCAAATGTATAGTTATAGATAGCATAGCATGATCTGATAAATCCCTTGTGCCTATTGTGCATGTTTCCATCCTCTCTACGTCTTTTTTAAACATGAAGAAATAATCCAGTCTATTGGAAGTTGGAAATCGTCCAGAATAATATGTATATGTTTTTTTAGTTGGATTTAGCATCCTCCATATGTCTACTAATCCAAATTCTGACATTGCACTTCTTAAAATTGATGATGTTTTATCAGCTCTGTGTGGTTTATTATTTGAGGAATCTAGCCTAGAATTTATTGTAAGATTCATATCTCCTCCGCTTAGGGTGATTCCTTTACATTTTGTCATTAACATTTCGATTATTTCTGACATGAATTCTGGGCCTAATTCCGGTGGATAGTATACATTTAAAAATGAGACAGTAATTGACTCTATTTTACCAATTACTAAAACAAACCTGCCCTCTTTATCGTATATATGTTGTTCTTCTTTAAATGGTATGTGTGGTTGTATAATTATAGCAACACCCCTCTTCTGTGTTCCATATGAACTGGAGTAAATTTGTCCCCTACTCAATTTGTCATGTTCTTTTTTTTTAAAAAGGGTTTCTTGTAAGAAGAGGACATCTCCTCCAGCTCTCCTCAGCTGGAGGATAATCTTTTTCCTCTTAATTATGTTATTCAAGCCATTAACATTTAATGATATTATTTTCAACTTTTTCATATCTCCGTTTAAGGGCTTCATTTTAAATTAACATTGCGAGTATTTCATAAAGTAAGCATATTATCGGGACTAGGAAAACAGTAGGAGGAGGAAGGACAGTAATGAAAGGAGAAAGAGGGAAAGAGGAAGAGAAATAGAAACGAGAAGAAAAAAAAGTAAAAAGAAGAGCAAAAGACAAAAGAAAGAGAACATAAAACATTTAATACAAAAAACACATTCAGGGTAGTGAAAAAAACCATACAGGACAAACACAAAAAAGCAACATGTACAACACAAACACACAGACACACAGTATATTATGGTGTCAAGTAAGCACACCATATAAACACAAATTACTCTGAGAGGCTAATCCTCAGCACTCGGGGGGAAACCTGGTTTTACATTAATTCGTATAACAGCTACAAAGGCTCAGATATGCCTACGTAGCGTTCCATCCTATCGGTGAACAAAGTAGTAGGCTGATAGTTCAGACACGTGATATAGCTACACAAGTGAACCATAACAGAAAGAAACATAAACAGCAGGGCAACAGAGTCTCAGATAGCCTATGCTTCAAAGTCAATCAGACAAATTCCCCGCAGCAGTAGGCTAATAAATCAGTCTCAAAAGGTGGTCACACCGGCAGTCAGTAAACATAAAAAGAAAACATCGCTACAGGTGGCCACACCGGCAGTCAGTAAACATCCCAAAAAAAACATCGCTACAGGTGGCCACACCGGCAGTCAGTAAACATCCAAAAAGAACATCGCTACCGGTGATCCATAACCAGAAAATCATAAGAAGCAGGGCAACAGAGTCTCAGATAGGCTTCTCGTTCCATCCTGTCGATAAACAAAATCCACAATAGGCTAATAATTTAGTCTCAAATTTGAGCACACAGGCAGTCAATAAGCATCCAGAAAAAAAAAAGTCGCCAGATTGAGGCATTTCATAATGGAAGAGGCAAGTCTATTGTGTACCAAACCAATTGTGGGCTATCTTAGAATACCTAAATTGTGTAAACATCCACAAAAAAACATCGCTACAGGTGGCCACACCGGCAGTCAGTAAACATCCAAAAGGAAAACATCGCTACAGGTGGCCACACCGGCAGTCAGTAAACATCCAAAAAGAACATCGCTACCGGTGATCCATAACCAGAAAATCATAAGAAGCAGGGCAACAGAGTCTCAGATAGGCTATGCTTCAAAGTCAATCAGACAAATTCCCCGCAGCAGTAGGCTAATAAATCAGTCTCAAAAGGCGGGGTGAATTTATGAATGAAAGTGAAAGTTCTGTCACAAAACGCCGTTACGTATCCTCACACATGTTTAAGTGGGTATATGGAAATCCTTGGCCTTTCCTAGTGGGTATAAGGCGTAGTCCTGCGTATCACGTAGACTACACCACTGCAAGAGAGCCATTGATGAGATGAATGGCCAGGAGATAAATGAGAGATGGATCTACGTGGGCCGTGCCCTGAAGAGAGGAGAGCGCCAGACTGTGCTGAAGCACCAGTTTGAGCAGATAAAGCAGGGCTGCAGGACCAGATACCAGGTGTGTGTTTATGAAAAAGTAAAATAAGTTGATAGTCATGGTAACCATTGTTGATGTATTTGAGGGATGAAAAACATCTCACTAAACAGGGTTTCTCTCTACCAGGGTGTCAACCTGTATGTGAAGAACTTGCATGACCGCTTGGATGATGAGCAGCTGCACAAAGAGTTCTCCCACTTTGGAACGATCACCAGTGCAAAGGTGATGATGGAGAGTGGACGCAGCAAGGGATTTGGCTTTGTGTGCTTCTCCTCCCCTGAGGTGGCCACCAAGGCTGTGACTGAGATGAACAGCCGCATCGTGGCCACCAAGCCCCTGTATGTGGCCCTGGCCCAGAGCAAGGAGGAGCGCCAGACTCACACAACCAACCAGCACATGCAGAGGATGGCCAGCGTCTGCACCGTTCCCAACCCAGACATCAACCTCTACCAGGTTGCTCCCCCACCTGGATTCTTCATGGCTGCCATTCCACAGGCCCAGCAGCCTGCTGTCCATGTCCAGGACCAGGAGCCTCTCCCTGACTCCATTCTGGCTGTCGCTGCCCATGAGGACCAGAAGCAGATGATATGTGAGTCTATTTGTTTGTTTCTATGGATCCCCATTAGCTGTTACAGTTACTGTTACTGATATTTACTCTCCCTCCCTCCAGGTGAGAGTCCCATCTCATCCATCCACAACATGCTAGATGTCGCTGTGCTGGAGGCCCAGTGGGCTGAGGAGGCTGTACAGAACGTGGCCCTGGCCCAGCGCATGGAGGAGCGCCAGGCTCACAGAACCAACCAGCACATGCAGAGGATGGCCAGCGTCTGCACCGTTCCCAACCCAGACATCCTCTACCAGGTTGCTCCCCCACCTGGATTCTTCATAGCTGCCATTCCACAGGCCCAGCAGCCTGCTGTCCATGTCCAGGACCAGGAGCCTCTCCCTGCCTCCATTCTGGCTGTCGCTGCCCATGAGGACCAGAAGCAGATAATACGTGAGTCTGTGTGTCTATTTCTATGGATCCCCATTAGCTGTTACAGTTACTGTTACTGATATTTATTCTCCCTCCCTCCAGGTGAACATCCCATCTCATCCATCCACAACATGCTACATGTCACTGTGCTGGAGGCCCAGTGGGCTGAGGAGGCTGCACAGAAATCTGGCCACATCCCATCTTGAGTTCCAAGCGGCTAAGATCCAGACTTTTTAAACCGACTTCACCGATAAAGCATATTTAAGCATTGAAAAGATATTGCAATATTAATCAATTATTTCATTACAAAATTAAATTGATTGACTCAGCTATGTCTAGAAAAGGGTAAGCTGGACCTCGATGATACAAGTTAAAGACCTGGTTGGACCAGATAGACCAGGCCAAGACAAGGCCTCCTTGACCAGCAATGCACCTCCCAGCTCAGCATCGCTGTCTTTCTCTCTCCAATGTGTCGTTGATTCTCAACAACGTTGATATTTATTTACCTTTTTCAGAGTAAAAGTCTGAACTTTTGATCGGCTGCCGACTTGTTCCCGGGTTTCAATGGGAAAGTGTGTCCAAACTTGTGACTGGTACTGTACACACTACAGTAATGCCATCCTGTCTGTTCCGGCTGGGGAGAGGCTGGTGGAAGTAGAAATCGGAGGATGGGCTCATCGTAATACATGGAACTGAACGAGGAATGGTATCAAGCACACGATTCCTCATTCCCTTCCATGCATTACAGAGTCACAGACGGATGGTGGGAGTGAGTTCCAGAGCCTTCGTGGCAGCCACCAAAACTGCAGAGGTTGGATTTGGGAATGGTGAGGTAAAGCAGTAGAAGACCTTAGTGATGTGTTAAAGCACAGTGTAAAGGGGGCCTAACATATTATAAGGCTGTGGGTTATCCAAAGGTCCCCAAGATGATGTACAAACAGCAGTGTGTTGAGACTCAAAACTTTAATGGTGTGCCTACTACATGGGATAACATTTTTAAAAAGGGCAGAGGGAATGGAGACAGCTTCCCACACCTACACACACTATCTCCTTTGAGCCCAGACCTAATCTTCTACCCACTAATCCCTCTGTTTAAGCACCAGAGACAGTTCAATCACTACCCACAATACTACAAATAAAAGTCCCATACTTACATCACATCATAAACAGGTCTCACGATTAAAAAACTAGCTTATTGACACTGGCTTCACACTGCTTCTTCGAGTTCTATTCACAGTGCTGCTTTTTTGACGGAAATAGAGGCACCCAAAACCCTTTCAAGGGGGTATGATGGGTGGGAGAAAAGAGTGAGGCTCTGTTTATCATATGACAGATGACAGTTGGATGACATTTATGCTATTACCTACTGCCATTTCTATAGCAACAGCGAAGTTGCTTCTGTTTGTTCAGTAAGGCCAAGGCAAGCTATCGGAACAATGCATTCTTATGAGTTTGCTGTTTATAAACTCCAAGGAGACAGGTAAACTGTTGGCACGTCTAGTCTGCCAGTATTCTTGTCAAGGTGTAGGCTAGTGAAATAAGATGAGCTATTACCAGGTAATGTTTCAGCAAATTCCAATTCAAGGTATTTCTCAAAGTTAAATATTAAATGATTTGTGGTCTTTCATAACAGTATTGTAACATGAGTTAACATACTAAAGATCTTATCTAGGCTAATGTTTAGTTGCCTTTTATAAAAGAGATGGGGAGCTTAGTACAAACCAAAACTGGTTCACACTTTACATTATTATATACATGTGTAGCTTTATTACTATTGTAATAATACTGTTAATAATACTATTGTCAGTGTGTACTTACATTGCAGTGGCATATGCTAGATGACAGAAATAAATCATTTATTCATGTATTTATTTCCATTGTACGTAGGAGTTAATTAGGGTTAATTTTGGGGCTAGAGCTAAGGTCATTGCTTTATCTAACGTATTATGAGTAATTACAATGCTTGTTACACTGTACTTAGAATGGTACGTACATAATAGCCTACTTCATGTCCTCCAGTTAGGTGGTTGGAATTAAAATAAAAGGGATTAGAAATAATGTATGCGCTGCTATTTGATAAAACTTTGATCTATTTGATCTCCCAATATTAAAAAATAAAATAAAATAATATAATAATAATAAATGGTTATCCTTCAAAATAATTAAAATAAAACTGCTGACCGGCAAACTTCTGGGCTGTAACTTTAAGGCTAAACCTACTTGGTGCTGATCCTATGCCAGCCAGGCAGATCTTAAGTTATTAAGTAATTAACCTGTTCATCAATGGATTGTATGGAAGCATATGTATGTTATCCATACTAAATAAACAAAACAATTTCACAAACTCATTGACATTATACCTTATTAGATTTGTATTAATGGCTTTCTCTTTCACATCGTGTCCACAGCATTTCCTCAGAAGACAACCAGACCCCAACTCTGCTCTTCTTCCTCCCAGATCCTACAGCTCATACATCATACCAGGGCCGTTCTCCACCAGAGATTCTCCTTCTTCTGCCCTCATATCCTCCCCCTCCTATTGGGGTCCTGCCTCTGTGCAACCCCTATGCTTCCGGACCCGGACAGAAGTCATGGACTGGCGCCGCTTTTCTTCTCTAGACGTGGACCGTGTGGCTCGAGAGGCGGACGTGAGTGTATTGCAGGAGTTCATCTCAGAGGTCACCTTCTGTGACGTTACTGGTGAGAGGTGTCCACACTGCCGCAGATCTGCCGATCCTGCCTTGATAAAGGTCTTGCACATGTCCCAATTCAGTACAGAGTACCTGTTGCACTGCCAGGACTACCTGAGTTCCCAGGTTTGTGAACTGGAAGATCACCTACAGAGGGCACTCTCTCGTGCAGACAGGGAAGGGAAGGAGCGGACTCACCTAGATGCTGAGTTGCAGGCCGCTCGACAAGAGAACAAACGAAGGGAGAAGATGATTGCTTCTCAGCAGCTTCTTCTACAGGCTAGTTCCAACAACTACCACAAGGTGAACATCTTTGGGCTTCACAGTGCTCTCCTCCCAACCCAACATTGTGTCATCTAAATGTTGTGTTCTCTTGACTATTCTATCAAATTAGATTTTCTAGCAGTCAGATCTGGTATAAAGAGTTGATATTTATAATGTATTTTTCGATGACACCACAATGTTGGTAAACCTATTCGTCTGTCTTGGCCCAGAATTGAATTACTGTTTCAAAAAGAGTGGCATTGTTCTTATGAAGTAGGCGTCTGATGATTTACACCATTGCTGCACAGACTGATAGAATGACAGAAACCACTCGACCAGCACGAAAGACAACTCCATTTTGAAAATCTGTATTGTACATCAAGTTTTGTGTAGCCATACCTCCAAATAACGTTCTCACACCTTCTTTGAAGGTCTGGAGAATTTTAGATGATTGCTTGTTGTTATGTGCGTCATCTTGACTCTTTTCTGAACAGGTAGGACTACTTTGCAGAGAGTTGTTGCTAGATGCTAGCAAGAAAATTGAAGAAAACTTGAAGGAGAAACTGAATTCTCCTTTGCCAGAAGTGTGCTTTACACACAAAATCTAGTCGATAAACGCCCTATGTGAATTAGGTATTGATTGGTTCTATAAAAAAAAATTTCAGTGCCAATTCTGTGAAAAATCATTCATCGATTATTCCTACTTACAAGCACACCTTCAGCGCAGGCATCCAGAGATTACAGATGCAGGTTAGTTCATAATGTATGATCTTTTAAAATTATTTAAAAGACATGTCTTATTAAAGCAACCACACATCGCTTACAAACATGTCTTTCGGATTACGAGTGTGAACCAGCACTCCTGAACCAGGCCTTATTTGATTACAGTGTTGATTACAGCACTGTGATTATTTGATTACAGTGTTGTGTTTTCTTTGTGTTTTCTTTTCCTCAGAGAGGCAGAAGAAGAGGCAGTTGGAGCAGGTAGATGGGGTTGAGGAGCTGAGGGAGAGGCTGAAACTGGCGCAGACCAAACTAGAGACAGAGAGGGAAGCTGAGGCCCTTAGGAAGCAACAGGTAGGGGTGCTTAGGTGGTGTAGTGGGTTAAGCATTGACCATGTAACCGCAGGGTCCCCGGTTTGATTCCGGCTGGGGACATATCCTGCATGTCATCCCTCCTCTCTCTCTCACCCATCCTTCCTGTCTAAATCTCTACTGTATCTGTCAATAAAAAAATTAAAAAATATGAGTGGGACTGCCCCACTCAGAAAAAAATACTTAAAAAAGGAAGCAACAGGTGAGCAGTCATGACTCCAGACATCTCTACATGCCATTTCGCAGATGATTTTTATCCAGTGTATTGTAGGATCCATCCCAGTCACATTACAAGACCACAATACAATATTGTAATTTTTATAATATAATATAGCCTTCTGAACTACTGTTTATGTAGTTGTTGTTTTTCAATCGGCTTAAACCACAAGGAGCTGGAACTGCAACAAAGGAAAGAAGCCGCAGAGCAAATGCAGTTGGAGAACTGGAAGAAGGAGGAGAGATTTAAGTTCCAGGAGGAGATGAGAGACCTGAAGGAGCTTTTCTTACAGGAGTTCAAGGATATGTCCAGCAAAAACTCCATCGAGGCTGTGAGTCCTATCCCTATGCATGTTGAATTACTGGCCTGTTGGTGTGGTGGAGTGATTGCGTTATTCAGCCAGTAGATGGCGCCAGAGTGTAAGAGATGAACAACCTGCTTAACATACACAACAGTAGATTAGTCTGAGTCTAAGGCCTTCAAAATGCAGTTGTGTTCCTACCTTGCTTTACTTTGTAGGTTTACCTATACATGTATTCTTCTATAATTTAGTTTGACCTGTTTTGGTGAGCTGAGCTTTAAGTAGTAGTTTCACATGTTTTTTTTAGCCCAATGTTTTCTGTGCAAGATAAAAATAGGCTTCAAAACCCACTAACAGAAACTCCAGGAGCTCCAGACCAGAGAAGTGGCTGTTTCAAACAATTGAAACAATTGAAATGATTATCAGTTTGGAATAGTCATGACGCAGGCTAAGAAAACAATTGAATCAGTTTCTCTCCTGTTGTGATCCTGGTTCCGTAATGTCCTGTTTATCTACAGTGGAGGAAATAAGTATTCAACACATACAAATTTAAAAAGTCAACATATGTCCATTGCAGCTATTGAAATCACATGAAATGTAGACCAGACATTGGTATTAACTCAATAAAACTACACAGCTGAAGAAATTGTAACATTCCCATCCATAAAGAAAGTTATGTGCAATAAAAAAGAAATAAGTAAGAAAAAGCATTAAATCAGCTTATACCACTAATGAGTTCTCCCACCTGTGCTAATTAGAATCAGCTGGGTTAGTGCATGTTGGTGGGTAAGTACTTCCACTCTTTGAAAAATGGTTCCCCACCTCTGAATGCAAGTAAACAAATCATTTGTCATCAAGCTTTCCTGCAAGAAACATCTCTTGATGGGGAGAGGCAAAGAGCTCTCCCAATACCTTCGCAACAAAATTGTTGACCAGCATATTAATGGCACTGGTTACCGACAGATTTCTCAACTCCTAAATGTTCCTATGAGCACCATTGGGGCCATTATCCGCAAGTGGAAGGAACATCACTTGACTATCAACCAGCCACGCACAGGAGATCCTCACAAGATGTCTGACCGGGCATTCAGAAAGTTAGTCAGAAGAGTAGTTTAAGAGCCAAGGACCACTAAAGAAGAGCTCAAGAAAGACCTGGAAGCAGCGGGTAGAGTTGTCATAAAGAAAACAATAGGGAATGCACTCCACCGGCACGGTTTCCATTCGCAATCACCCCGGAAGAACCCCTGGGAGAATGTAGTCTGGTCAGACAAGACAAAAATCAACCTTTTCTGCAACAATGTTTGGTGAAGAAATGGTTCTGCATATGATCCTAAAAATACCATACCGACAGTGAAGTTCAGAGGTGGAAGCATCATGGTATGGGGCTGTTTCTCTTCATATGGTACTGGTGGAATCTAAATGATCTAAAGGAGGATGAACGGAGCCATGTATCAGGAAATTCTTGTGAAGAATCTGTTGCCATCCACCAGGATGATGAGGATGAGACACGAGTGGATCTTTCCAGCAGGACAATTGGAATGGAATGGAATGGAATGGACTTTATTTGTCATTGTTACAGTACAGGTACCAAACAACGAAATTTAGGAGGGGTGGCTCCCCTGGTGTTAGGAAAGGGAAAAAAAAAATAACATTTTAGAAAAAGCACAAAATCACAAGGTAAGGTAAGGAGCTGGTTTACATAAATAAAGGCTATGTACACAATCCACTGTACTATACTGCACAGATAGTCAACTAGGGTGTCATATTGCACAAAAGTATTTTTTCACGTTATTTTAAAGTGTCACAGTTTGCAGGCTTGAAATGTACATGTTTGTGCCTCAGCACTAGCTGCCATACAATCCGTCCGGACTGTCCTGGGCCCAGAACTTAGGCCTTTGCTGTGTTCAGGGACTTGACGGCCCAGTGGTAGAAGCAGTTCTTCAGTCTGTTTGTCTTAGCGGCCGGGGTCCTGTACCTCCTATTCGAGGGCAGCCTGATAAAGTGTACGTGCCCAGGGTGGGTCGGGTCCCTGGAGATCTTGGAGGCCTTCCTGAGACAGCGTGTGTTGTACAGCTCTTCCAGAGAGGGGAGGGGGGCGCCGGTGATCTTCTGTGCTGTTCTCACGACTCTCTGTAGCGCGTTTCTCTCCGCTGTTGTGCAGCTGTGGAACCAGTTGCAGATGCCGTAGGTGAGGATGCTCTCCACTGCGCCGTGGTAGAAGGCCACCAGTATCTCCTGCTTGTTGTGTTCTTTCCTGAGGCATCTCAGGGTGTATAGCCGCTGTTGTGCCCTCTTGATGGTGCCTTTTGGGTTGTCCTTCCAGGCCAGGTCATCGCGCATGTGATGTCCCAGGAATCGGAGGGTTGAGACCAGGGTTTCCGTTAGAAAAATTTGCCGTCGGACATCGTGTCCGGGAAGAATTCGATTTACCGGACAAACGTGATATATTCCGGTCATCATATTAAAATATAATAAAAATATTTTTTTTTCCAAAATCATATTTTTTTTTTCTCCAAAATCTAATATAGCTGTTTGTCGCGGTGATGACTGTTGTGTAGCGGCCTATATATGCCATTTAATGTCTATTTCTCATCCGATACGATTAGATGCGAGCTATATAATATATAATAATATAACATGATTTGACGCATGCGCGCTATGCCATGCGTCAAATCCAGCGCTGAACGGGTCCAGCGCTGAACGGGCGCCTCACTGGGAACTGAACAGACAGCATCGATCAATGAACGGACTCCACATTACGTTAACTGAAGTTTGTTAAATTGTTTGGCATTAATGTGAGTTTTCTATTTTCTCTTTCCAGTTTTACCCTTTTTTAAAAATCAATAAAACAACGTCATTTCTATAACCAGGGGGGTGTTCCATCGACGTCGCTGGAGGAAAGTCTGGGCTTGTTTTGACAAGTCTCGCGAGATCTATCAAGATATGCCTGGATCTTTTTAAGAGTCTCGCGGGACTTGGCGAAGTAGGCCTAGGTTTTCCTTTGGCGACGTTGATGGAACACCCCCCAGGTCTCGCTGGTTGGGAAGGCATTTCGTTTAGCTGCCTGTCAAATCATACTTAGGGGATAGCCCTGTAAGCTCATACGGGTCTGTATGTCGTCCTGAAGACCGGCTGTTAGATCATATCGCTGAAGTTTGTCTCCATCTTAGTGTAAATGTTGTCCGTTTCGTTTGTTATCCTTGTTATTGTGCGATAAAGTTAAGGCTTTCCGCTTCGGGCCACCATTTTCAGCTGGGCACCGGACACACACACACTCGTGCACGCGCGGCACTGCCCGAGAGAGAAGGACCCGCCCCCTTTGGTTAGCCTATAGGCTGGCTGGAGGGGGCGGGTCCTTCTCTCTCGGGCAGTGTTGTGTGTGTGTGTTTGGTGCTCAGCTGAGAATGGTGGCCAATTTGAATACAAAATGTGAACTTTAGCGAATTGTATTCAAATTGTGCTTAGAGGGAATTATTTTCACCGGACATTTTGTCCGACGAGTTTTCAATTTGTCGGACTTCAACAACTTTTACCGGACAAAGTCCGGGAATTACCGGTTAACGGAAACCCTGGTTGAGACTCTCTCCACGCTCTCTCCGTCGATGAGCAGGGGCTGGATCTCGGACTTTTTCCTCCTGAAGTCTACGATGAATTCCTGGGTCTTTGACTTGTTTAGCAGCAGGTTGTTAACCTTGCACAGCTTGCTCAGTTGCTCTACCTCATCCCTGTACGCCGCCTCGTCCCCCCCTGAGATACATCCCACCACGGTGGTGTCGTCAGCAAACTTTACGATGTAGTTGCTGGGGTGGACGGGGGTGAAGTCGTGGGTGTAGAGGGTGTAGAGGATGGGGCTTAGCACGCAGCCCTGGGGGGACCCAGTGCTGAGGCTGAGGGCTGTGGAGGTGTGGGGGCCCACCCGCACCCTCTGGGGGCGGTCGGTCAGGAAGTCCTTGATCCACGCACATATAGAGTGTGATAGACCCAGGTCTAGTAGTTTGGTCACTAGCCTGTCTGGAAGGATGGTGTTGAAGGCGGAGCTGAAGTCCACGAAGAGCAGTCTCGCGTAGCTGTTTCCCCTCTCCAGGTGGGATAGAGTGGCGTGGAGAGTCGTCGCTATGGCGTCCTCTGTGGACCTGTGGGCTCTGTAGGCGAACTGGTATGGATCCAGGTTGGGCGGGAGGCGTGTGAGTATGTGGGCCCGGACTAGTTTCTCGAAGCACTTCATGATGATTGGTGTGAGTGCCACCGGGCGGTAGTCGTTTAGGCAGCTCACCGTGCTTTTCTTCGGGACTGGGATGATAGTTGAGGTTTTCAGGCAGGGTGGGACGGTGGCCTGGGACAGGGACTGGTTAAAGATGTTGGTGAAAACCCCGGCCAGCTGGTCGGCGCAGTCTCTCAGCACCCGTCCCAGGACGCCATCCGGCCCCGAGGCTTTCCTGGGGTCCACCGCCTTCAGTACGCGTCTCACCTCATGCTCTGTGAGGGTGAGGCTGCTGAGAGCTGGAGAGAGTGGTGTTTGTGTTGCGGTTACCTCCGTTCGCCCCTCGTCGAACCGGGCGTAGAAGGTGTTCAGCTTTCCCGCCAGCAGGGGGTCGTCCTCTGCGGCTGTGAGCCTGTTGGCTCTGAAGTTTGTCATCTGCTGAACCCCCTGCCACATCCGCCTGGAGTCGTTGCTCAGGAGGCATTCCTCAATCTTCTCTCTGTGCTCTGCCTTGGCCGCTTTGATGCCGCGCTTTAGGTTGGCCCAGGTGGAGCTGTACAGCGGTGTGCGCTTCCCTGCGAAGAAGGCGTTGTCCCTCTCGTTGATCAGTTTTTGGACCTTCCCAGTCATCCATGGCTTCGTGTTGGGATAGACCCGGACCCGTTTGTCCACGGTGACTGAGTTGGTGCAGTTCACTATGTGGTTCAGAACCGACGACGTGTACTGTTCCAGGTCCTCATGCTCATATTCCTGCCATAGGGTGTCATTTAGGCAGATCTGCAGTGGAGCGGACCCTTCTGGCCAGGTTCTGACAGTCTTAGTGGTGATGGGAGCACTTTTCCCCATTGTGGTGTATGCAGGAATCAGGAGGATTGACACATGGTCAGACATGCCTAGATGAGCTAGCGGACTAGCCTTGTAAGCACGTTTGATGTTGGTGTATACCTTATCCAGTGTTTTTTCTCCTCTCGTTGCACATTTTACATGCTGATAGAACTTGGGTAGTACTGCCTTCAGGTCGACATGATTAAAGTCCCCCGCTATGATGTGAATAGCCTGTGGATCAGTGCTTTGTTGGCTACTAATCACTTCATATAGTCGCGCCAATGCTACTTTGCTGTCTGCGCTAGGCGCGATATACACACATGTAATTAGCACCGCGTTAAACTCCCTAGGGAGGTATGTGGGTCGGCATTTAACAGTCAAGTATTCCAGGTCTGGAGAGCAGTGGCTACTTACAGTTTTCGTGTTTAAGCACCAGCTGTCCTTCGTGGATATAATGAGGCCGCCTCCGCGGGTCTTCTCACTACTCTCCGTTCGGTCAGCGCGGTGCAACGTACGTCCCTCCAAGCTAACAGTAGCGTCCACAATGTTGTCATTTAGCCAGGTTTCGGTCAGAATAATCACACAGCTATCCCCCACAATGCTGTTTTTGGCCACCTGTAGTCTCAGTTCATCCATCTTGTTCGTCAGGGATCTGACGTTAGAGAGGAAAATGCTTGGTAAAGCTGGTTTGTTTGGGCTTCTCCTCAGCCTTGCTAGCAGGCCTCCCCGGCGGCCTCGGCGTTGTTTACGATCTCGCCTCCGTCGCTTACGCCTTAGTGTTGGGATAGCGTACAGTGTTTCCTCCAGGAATTTTTACCATGGTGGCGGGTAGTGCGCGCGATTTTTCCCGCGTGCACGCGCATGAAACGCGCACGCGCGCTCAAAACAACGACGTCATTTCAGCCAAAACTCGAAAATAAAATGTTTTCCTGTAAATTAAAAACAAGGGTAGTCCGTCCGTCCGTCCCTCTCTGGAATGGAATGGAATGGACTTTATTTGTCATTGCTACAGTACAGGTACCAGACAACGAAATGGTCCATTAAATAAAATGACACGGTTCAAATGTTCACGCCGGCAGTCCGGCTCTCACACATAATGGCAGCGTCCCGGTCTGACTTAGCTCTCGTTTGTGCACGGCTTTCTTTCTTTCTTTCCTTCCTTCCTTCCTTCCTTTATGTGAAGTGGCCGGTCCCGGGCACAGCTGCCTCGCATACGCTCAACGAGCCCGGCGGTTCGGTGCTGCGCTGATTAGCGGATGCGGGACAGCTGTGTGAGCGGATCGCTCCATCTCTCATCTTGATGAAGATGAATGATCTTTATTCTCATTGTAACAGGTACAACGTAATTTAAATGAGGAATCACAAAACAGTTTTGCAAGCGCGTCGCTTCGCGCTGTGAAGGTCTGAAAAGCGGCCTAAATCTTTTTTTTTTTTTTTGGGTTGAGAAATCTGCATGGTGGCGGAGGAAATTCCATGGTGGCGGACCGCCACGATGAAATGCATGTAGAGGAAACACTGGCGTAGTACTGTTCACCCGGCGATCTCGCGATGTCGAAAGGGATTCTTTGTTGTTCTAAGAATTCCGCCGTTACAGTCCCCTCGTTTTTCGCACCAACTTCTAGTAAGTCTAGTCTGCTGTAGGTACTATTTACACAACCGTTCCCTATAAGTATTAAAATAAAAATGTACATACAAATATTCTTAAAAACACTAAAAAACACCAGCGTGGAAGCCACTCCGAGCCTCGCGTCTAAGCGCGCCGCCATCTTGAACCGATTGTCCAGAACATACCACAAAGGAGACTCTCAATTGGTTCAAGAGGAAGAAAATAAAGGTGTTGGACTGGCCTAGTCAATCGCCAGACTTCAATCCAATTATATGTCCACAAATTCTGTGGAAGGAACTGAAGATCAAGATTCACCATTGGGTCCCCCGGAATAAATGAATGGGTCAAAGTCCCACCTGATCACTGTGAGAGATTCAGGGGGTTTCATACAGGAAGAGTCTTAAACTGTCTTTGGACACACCACCAAGTATTAAATACATTTCAGTTAGCATGTTCAATACTCCTTATCTTGTGTCATTCCCTTTTAATGCACTTTTGTTTTTGTTTTCCTTTTTTTATGGATCTTTATGGATTTTTATGGTGTTACAATTTCTTTAGCTATCTGGTTTTATAGAGTTATTTCATAGAGTGTTCATGTGAATAGCTGCAATGGAAATAAGTTAACCTTTTTTTTTTAATACTCATGTCCCGCACTGTATAAATCTTAACTAGTTTAGATTTTACTATGTATATTGTGCTAGTATTTAAGCATTAGATGGTAAGTCAATGTTAGCCTCTTTAGTATAATCCATCTGCCACCCTCTCTTCTAGGCCTTGAGGACTCAGGTGAAACCAGGCAGAAGCAGTTGGAGTCTTTCCGTAGGAACCCAGCCTGGTGAAGGAGTCTTCCCGTAGGTACCCAAGCCTGGTGAAGGAGTCTTCCCGTAGGTACCCAAGCCTGGTGAAGGAGCTCAGACCCATTCTGGAGGAAACCCTGGAGGAGAGGCTAGAGAAAATGGGGCTACGGAAGGTAAATACTGAATGTTTATAGACAATTATCCAGATGCAGAAGAAGTTATGCAAAATGCCCAACTCCTTATCTATTCACAAAGCAATTATGAGATTACATGGTCATAAAATGCTGTTACCAAAGTGACTACCGTGTTACTACACAGGTTTCAGGCAACTGAACATAGAAGAAAAAAACAGTTAAGAACTGGTAACTTATGTTGACATAATGCTCCCGTAAACCCTAATCATACCCTAATCATACCCTAATGATACAGTATCAGTATTGCTGCTAAGATATTAAGCTGAGAGAGAGAGTACAGTCAGATTCATAAATGATGTCACTCTCAGTCAAAAGCATCTTTTGTCCATCAAAGATTTTACAATTCTGTCCCTTGCAGTGAAATAGTACCTTTATATTATATTATACTGTATGCCATACACTGTAAGGAGAGTGATTAAGGTGACAAATATTGGTGTGTGTCTTTCTCTCAGCACCCCTCTCTTCAGGTTCTGAGGGGGAATCTGTGGGGGACGGACAGCGCCTATGTGACCAGCCCTGGTAGCAGATCTGCCCCCTCAGTAAGGATAGTCCACACTGGGCCCCAACCAGTGGACAAGACCAGAGTGATGCCACCTGTAAGCCAGTGTGTTATCCAAACCCAAACCCAGAACAGCTGTAAAACCCCTTTCAGGTTCACACATTCTTTTTTTTGTAATATTTGTCTCACCAGAATACTTAACTTAGTATTACTGTATCAAAGGTTGCAGTTCCTGTGTCTTGATTCTGAATTAATCATGCACTTGCCACTTGCCATTTGTCCTAGTTATCGCATGAGGAGAGCGACCTAGAACTGTCTTCCATCGAGGAGATTCTGCCTCTACCAGTAGTCCGTCTGTCTCTAGGGGGGCGTGGGAGCATAGACATACGAGAGACATCAGGTACCAGCATATGGAGCTCCTCAACAAGCAGAGTAGGGGGGCTTTAAGGCACCAGAACCTCTTTTCATATGTGTGTGTGTGTGTACTCTATTTCAATCATAAACCAGTACCGGATATATGTTACATTATAATTAGAACAGGTAGTACAGCAAGAAAGAATAATGTATTGTACTGTATGTATTTAAGGGTAATTGGTCAAAATATCTAAAAAAAAGATTCTACACTAAATAAACTACACTTTTTCTATAGATATTGTAATTGTAACCAGGGAGTAGCTAAAGGACTGTAGAATTTTAGGAAGGGCTGGTTATCTAACTAACTCTGAGCTAAATCGGCAGTGTAGGAGGATAGAGGCAGGGGGCGCCAGCAACCCTTTAGACTAGCATATCACAGTTATATATATATCATTGTTATGAAGGCCCACAATTTAGAGCCAGTTAGTTTCCCCAAATCAGCCCTATTTTGCCCCTGTTATTTCCTTAATTATTTTCCATACTATTCATGTACGTTTTCATGAAGGTGTATGTATTGTTATTGTAATTGTATAAGTTCTGTCTTAGATTTGTTCAGTATTGTGCAAGCGCCAGATTAGTGGGCGTGGTTTTGATTGGCGTACGTGACTTGATGTATGTCCGGTTGGTATATATAGCTACGGAAGTCGATCTAGGAGGGCGAAGTCAGTGGACACACACCGTGCTGAAGCTGAAGACACGAGTGATTATTGAGTTTGCAACTGTGACAGAGGGCAAACATTAGTAGAATCTAGTTGAATCGATAGATAGTTGAATCTCTGTATTTGGTTTCCTTTGCTGCGGAAGACATCTCAACAGTCAACAAGGAGAACGGGAGACTGAGTGTTAATAGTAAATCACTGGCTACCCGCATCGCCGCGGGAGTTCGGAGTTTGGTGAGTTGGCAGCGCTAGCCCAGTTTAGCTGTGTCACCGTTAGCCAGCCTTGCTAGCCGCCGGCTGCTAACGTTGGCGCATAGCGAGACCCAAGCCGGACAGAGCCGTCGCCTCCGAGGTGGATTGCGACCGACCGCTGACACCACCGGAGCTGACCGTGGACCACCGGACCTGAGCCATTCACACCTCGTCGTTTGCTACGAAGACGCCCCTTTCCCTTCAAATTGCAACGTCACTCCTCCCCCTTGTCTGCTGCCTTCCTCGAGTCACATGCGAGCTCCAACCAGGCCTCAACGCGCTCATTTCAGTCCGGGACTCTAAGCCTTTTCAGGCCAGGTACTGTGTGTGAGTGAGTGAGTGAGTGTGTGTGTGGCCGGCGGGGAGGGAGTATATTGGGATGTATATATAATTTGTATAAATAAATGTGTTTGTTCATATTTGATACAGTTGCTGTGTGTTTAGTTGTCTGTATTGTTTAGTTTAACAGCAAATCTAGTATTGGGTTTAAGTATTGTCTTATAGTGTGATTAACTGAGTTATAGCTTGTATTATAATATATGATATATATATAACTGTGATATGCTAGTCTAAAGGGTTGCTGGCGCCCCCTGCCTCTATCCTCCTACACTGCCGATTTAGCTCAGAGTTAGTTAGATAACCAGCCCTTCCTAAAATTCTACAGTCCTTTAGCTACTCCCTGGTTACAATCATATATTATAATACAAGCTATAACTCAGTTAATCACACTATAAGACAATACTTAAACCCAATACTAGATTTGCTGTTAAACTAAACAATACAGACAACTAAACACACAGCAACTGTATCAAATATGAACAAACACATTTATTTATACAAATTATATATACATCCCAATATACTCCCTCCCCGCCGGCCACACACACACTCACTCACTCACTCACACACAGTACCTGGCCTGAAAAGGCTTAGAGTCCCGGACTGAAATGAGCGCGTTGAGGCCTGGTTGGAGCTCGCATGTGACTCGAGGAAGGCAGCAGACAAGGAGGGGGAGTGACGTTGCAATTTGAAGGGAAAGGGGCGTCTTCGTAGCAAACGACGAGGTGTGAATGGCTCAGGTCCGGTGGTCCACGGTCAGCTCCGGTGGTGTCAGCGGTCGGTCGCAATCCACCTCGGAGGCGACGGCTCTGTCCGGCTTGGGTCTCGCTATGCGCCAACGTTAGCAGCCGGCGGCTAGCAAGGCTGGCTAACGGTGACACAGCTAAACTGGGCTAGCGCTGCCAACTCACCAAACTCCGAACTCACGCGGCGATGCGGGTAGCCAGTGATTTACTATTAACACTCAGTCTCCCGTTCTCCTTGTTGACTGTTGAGATGTCTTCCGCAGCAAAGGAAACCAAATCCAGAGATTCAACTATCTATCGATTCAACTAGATTCTACTAATGTTTGCCCTCTGTCACAGTTGCGAACTCAATAATCACTCGTGTCTTCAGCTTCAGCACGGTGTGTGTCCACTGACTCCGCCCTCCTAGATCGACTTCCGTAGCTATATATACCAACCGGACATACATCAAGTCACGTACGCCAATCAAAACCACGCCCACTAATCTGGCGCTTGCACAATACTGAACAAATCTAAGACAGAACTTATACAATTACAATAACAATACATACACCTTCATGAAAACGTACATGAATAGTATGGAAAATAATTAAGGAAATAACAGGGGCAAAATAGGGCTGATTTGGGGAAACTAACTGGCTCTAAATTGTGGGCCTTCATAACAGCCGCCCCATGAAACCCTCGGTTTCATTTAACTATGGAAGGCACACTGGCTAGGCTGCTCTAGCAGCGTGAGGTATGAGGTGATAGTGTCCTTTGTAATTTGAGGGAGCTCAATCAGGCGTGCCACAGGTCGGGTGTAAGTGCGACCACCAACGTCCACGATGGCCGTCCGCACCCTTCCATCCGGACCCGGCAGGACCTTGGTCACTCTGCCTGTCTGCCAGGCGGCGCGTGGAAGGGACTGGTCGATCACCAGTACCACGGCACCTTCGGACAAGTTGTCTCTCTCCCTCGTCCACTTCTGCCTGACTTGCAGGGTCGGCAGGTAGTGCAGTATGAACTGCCTCCAAAACTGGTCCGCGAGCACCTGGCTGTGCCTCCACCATCTTCTTCCGGTGAGCTCTGCAGGGTCGTAGACTACCTGAGGCAGTGCAGAGTCTCGCCGCCCCATCAGCAAGAAGTTGGGCGTAATGGGATCCAGATCTGCTACATCACTGGAGGTATAGCCTAGGGGCCGGGAGTTCAAGATGCCCTCAATCTCTGCTAGTACAGTCTCGAGCACCTCATCGGTAGGCACCTTCTGTCCGAGAATGGTACGTAGGACGTTCTTTACTGAGCGAATCTCCCGCTCCCAGGCTCCCCCGAAGTGTGGAGCATTTGGGGGGTTGAACTCAAACTTCACTTGCTGGGAGGCGAGTCTGTCACGGGCCTCCTCAGTCATCGCAGCGTAGCTCGCCCTCAGCTCGGCCTCACCACCGACGAAGTTGGTGCCTCTGTCCGACCGGAGGGTCTTAGGGGTCCCTCGCCTGGAGGTGAACCTCTTGAAGGACATGAGGAAGCTGTCGCTTGTGAGCTGGTGCAGAACTTCAAGGTGCATTGCTCTCGTCGTCAGGCACGTGTAGATGATGCCCCACCGCTTTTCGGAGGCTCGCCGGTTTCGGACTAGGAGTGGCCCGAAACAGTCGACCCCAGTAGAGTGGAACGGAGCCTGTCTCAGTCGCAGCCGGTCCTCGGGCAGATCGGACATCATGGGCTGCGGCGGCGTGGCTCGCCACCTCTGGCAGTCCGAGCAGGACCTTTGATATCTCCGTACCGCCTCCCGTCCATGGAGTATCCAGAATCTCCGTCGTACCTCCGCGAAGACACGCTCTCCACCCGCGTGCTGCACTTTGTCATCATGGTGCTTGATGACCAATCTGGTGACCTGATGCTTAGTGGGAAGCACGATGGGATGCTTCGTGTCTAGGTCTAGATCTTGAGCGCGGCGCAGTCTGCCACCCACGCGAATGAGAACACCGTCGAGCTCTGGAGCTAAGCCGCGGAGTCTACTGTCCGAGGGGATCGGCTTCCCTTTCTCGAGACACTCCAGCTCTCGGGAGAAGGCATCCTGTTGGGCACTCTGCAGCACCAGGAGCTCCGCCGCGGTGTAATCTTCGGCGCTGAGCGTAGTATCTAGGGGTAGACCGGCCTTGGAGCAGAACATCCTCTTCTGCAGCTCTTCGAGCGTCTCACACTCCTCTCCCGGAGTAGTCTCAGGGTCTACGACCTGGGTGGCTCCGCAGAACAACGTCTTACGCAGCTCTTTGTCCTCTCTGTCTTCTGCTAACGCCGGCGTGGCTGGCCACTCTGACTCCCGCTCCTGTAGGAAGTCTGGTCCCGTGTGATACAGGTGGGGCTCAGCCAGATCCTGGAGAGTTGCCCCTCTCGTGATGACGTCAGCAGGGTTCCTCTTGGTGTCTACATAACGCCAGCAGTTCACCTCAGTCAACTCCAGAATCTCTGCGACTCGGGTGCCCACGAACACCTTATACCGACATGAGCTGGACTTCAACCACTGGAGGACGGTAGTTGAGTCTGACCACATGGTGACGCTCATCAGAGGTAGCTGGAGCTCGTCGAGCAGGAACCTTCCCAGTTGCGCGCCGTTCAGGGCAGCACACAGCTCCAGTCTTGGGATGGACTGTTGCTTTTTCGGCGCCACTCGGGAACGTGCCAGGACAAACGAGACGTGGACTTCACCTCCAAGCTCTGCCGCTCTGACGTATGCCACGGACCCGTACGCCATCTCCGAGGCGTCGCAGAATACATGTAGCGTGATGACACTCCTCTCTAGGTCCGTGGAGGGAGGGAAGTAGCTCCGCTGCAGCTTGATGTGCTGGAGAGTGGGAAGTTCCTGCTCCCAGGCCTTCCACTTCTCTTCTAGGTGACGAGGCAGAGGATCGTCCCATCCTCGTTCTTGGGCCCACAGCTCCCGGACAAGCACCTTGGCCATCGTCGTGAAGGGAGCGATATATCCCAGTGGGTCGTACTGGCTCGCTAGAGTGCTGTATATCGTTCTCATCGTGACGCGTTGGGGCTTGGCAGGCTTATTGCGATAGCGTAGAGTGTCGGTCTGGAACTGCCAGATAAGTCCGAGCGTCATCTCCTGAGCATCATCTGGTGAGTGAGAGACCCAAGCCTCGCTGCTGGTCGAGGTGGCCTCCTTCGGGAGGTCTCTGATGACTTGCGGGTCGTTGCTGGCCCACTGGCAGATCTCAAATCCACCCTCCTGGAGATGAGCACGCAGGTCCTGGACTAGCTGACGGGCTTCCGTGGCTGTCTTCGAACTGTGGAGGCAGTTGTCCACGTAAAAGCTCTTATGGACGGCGTCAAACACTCCAGGAGGTGCCGTCTCCTGCGCGGCGTGAGTCTGTAGCGCATAGGTGGCGCAACAGGGGCTGCAGGTTGTCCCGAAGGGTAGCACCTCCCACTGGTAGATAGAGGGGTCGGGGTCGCTCGGGTCCTCTCTCCAGAGAAACCTCATGAGTGGCTTGTCTTCCTCCAACATCCTGACCTGGTGAAACATTCGCTTAATGTCACCACTGACTGCGATCGGCTGCTGACGGAATCGCACCAGAACTCCCAAGAGGGCTGGGGTCAAGGTTGGACCAGGGAGAAGATAGTGGTTGAGGTTGAGCTTCCCCACCTGGTAGCTACAGTTGAAGACCACTCGGTTCTTCCCGTTGTGGTGAACATTGTGGTGCGGGAGGTACCAAGACTCGGCACTCTGGTTCGCCTCGGCTGGCTCAAGCTTCTTCACCAGACCGGACTCCGTCAGTTTCTTCATCTCCGTTCTGTAAGAAGCAGCAAGGACCTCGTCCTTCCTCATACGCTTCTCAGTGCTGGTCAGACACTGTAGGACGGTTCGAGGGGATACTCGAAACTCTGGCATGGGTTCTCTTCGGAGTAGTGGTGTGACGTATCTCTTCACGCCCTGGACTTCGATACGCACTGTCTTTGCTTTAAGGAGGTCTATGGCGTAGACGTCCTCCTTTGACCGTACGTAGAGCTTCTCATTCTTGTAGGGCGCAACGTCTAGCGTCCACAGCTTCTGGACGTTGTCTAGTAGCGCCGCATTCATGGAGTCCACACTGGTGTGAAGGCAGTTGATGGTCTGCACTTCTTCGGTTCGGACATGGAGGGATGACGTAGCTCTCCCGTCTCTATCTCTCCACTCGGTAGCGCCTTGGAGGGCCCACCCAAGCGCAGTCTTAACAGCCATCGGGCAGCCTCGTGGTCCTCTCAGCGGAGGACGGAGCGACACGATCAGTGCAGCGTTGTCCGAGCCGATGAGAAGGGTTGGCTCCGCTCCTTCTATCGGATGTAGGTCTACTCGCCGTAGGTGGGAATATCTTGCGCGTAATCTCTCCAGGGGGTAGTCGTAGCGGGAGAGCGCTAGCTGGTCTGCGGTGAAGACATTCTGAAGCCGATATCTGTCCGACGGCCGCCCCGCCGGGGAGATAGAGAAGTTGATTCTCGCCCCGGTGACCTCTTTAAGGTCGCGACGTATCGTGCGCAGAGTCAGCTTCTCCTCAGTCCCTTGGAGCCCCAACTGGCGCACTGCCTCCTGGAGAAGGATGGTCCGTTCCGACCCGTCGTCTAGAACGGCGTACGTGTCGTACACAGCGTTGTTGTGGTGAAGTCGGACCTTCACCACCTTCAGTAGGACCTTGGAGCCGCTGCTCTGGGTTGGGTCTAGATAGTAGACAGGTGTTTCCTCTTCCGGTGCGCTACCGGACCTAGGGCTTCTGGTGCCCTCCGTGGACCTGGCGAGGGAGACCTCGTGTAGGATGTTGAGGTGGACCTCCTCACAGCGGTTGCACTTTCTCCTCAAGGTGCAGTTCTTAGCCAGATGGTCGCGCCCACAGTTCCAGCACCTCTTGTTCTCCTCGAGCCACCTCTGCTTGGCCTCGGTACTCAGGTTGTTGAAGTCACTGCACTCATTGAACCAGTGCTCGCTGGTGCAGTACGGACATGGCGGTGGACCTCTCCGTCCCTTTTGAGGGGGTTGAGAGGAATCCTTTCCCTCAGGTCGGGCTTTCCTCTCTCTCCGAGGCTCCTCCTCCGTGTGTAGCACTCCTACTGGGCGTCCTCTGTTCGAGCTCGGCCTGTCCCAGCGGTCTCCCTTCTCCCTCTCCTTCTTCGGCTCAGCGTAACCCATGGCGTCTACGTTGGTGTCATGCACTTCCTCCAGTAGGAACTCCGCGAAGGCAGCCATGCTCAGACCCAACTTCCCGGGGTTACGAACGCGCTGCTGTCGCCGGAACCTCTCCTGCCGGAAGCGTGGGATCTTGCGGAGCAGCCGCTCTACGTTGGAGGTGCTGTTGATCTCGCTGGCGCCAGCTGGGCCCTGCGTCTTCAGCATTCCAACCAAGGTGTGCACGCGGAGCGCGAAGTCATCCAGCGCCCGTTCATCCTTGATGGGGGCCTGCTGTTCGAGGGCTTGCAGTTCAGCAAGGGCGTGGTTCCAGGGACGACCGTAGCGGGCATCCAAGTCGGCGAGCGCTCTGGTGTAAGGTGTCGGTGCGGAGGCATGGGCCAGAACCATGTTGTGGGCTCTGGGGTTCCTCACATGCTGAAGGAGAATCGCATATTTGTAGGACTCTGAGCAGGAGTCGTCCAAGAGCGTGTCTAGGCAGATGCGTAGTTCCACATACTGGCTCCTGTCCTCGTCCTTGAAGAAGGGGAACTTGGGTCCCTCCACCTGGGGAAACATCCTGTAGTGGATGATCGGGGCTGGAGTGACGGTCTGGGTGTCCGGCCTGCATGCCTTTTGGTTCACTGGAGGACCTAGGGGTGTGCTACGCTCTTGGGGAATGGCTCCCCTCCCGGGCAGCGACGCTGGCTCCCTCTGGGCCGCGTAGCGGTCGGGTCCCTGGTCCTCTTCCTTCAAGGTGGTCAGCTGGGCCTGTAGTTGGACAGTCATGGCGGGGGTCATGGAGCCATCGGCGGGGGGTTCAGGAGATGGCACTCGAGAGGGCCGTGCGGATGATGCTCTGGAGCTACGGGCCGACGGAGCTCTGCTGATGCACACGTCGCGCATGGTCTGCATCACTTCCTCCATCTTCTCCGCGTGCAGTTGCTCTCTCGCCATCTGGAGGCGGTCGCGCTCCATCTGGAGGCGTTCACGTTCTAGCGCCTCCTGGCGCTGCCTCTCCGCCGCGCGTTCCGCCCCCTCCATCTGGAGGCGCTCGCGCTCGAACTGGATGCGTTCCCTCTCTAACGCCTCCTGGCGCTGTCTCTCCGCCGCACGTTCCCTCTCTAACGCCTCCTGGCGCTGTCTCTCCGCCGCACGTTCCGCTCCTTCCATCTGGAGGCGTTCACGCTCGAACTGGAGGCGTTCCCGCTCTAACGCCATCTCGGCCTGTTGGCGCATACATTCTGACAGCGCGGCACTACTCCCTCTGGAGTGCATGCTATCCGCCCCAGAGGCAGAACTGCCCACGGAAACCCTGGACCGGGAGGAAGCCACTGAACGGCAGGAGCTAGGTCTCGAGCGCGCCGTACTGGGAGGCAGATCGTTAAGGCTGAGGCCCTCCCTCTTCCGCCCGCAGGCGCTGTCAGACCGGGCCTCTCCTTCCTGCTCTTCCGTTTCTACGGCAAAACCCTGCTGTTCTGCCATCTCATCCTCAGGCTGGTGCTCTTTGATGGCTGTCTCGGTGCTAGCCACCCGCGCGCCGGCGGACACCTCGGCCTCTCCGACCACTGTATCCCGTGGAGTGCGCTCCTCACTACCACTCAGTGAGCTTTCGAGCTCAAGCTCATACTCTTGTAACCTCTGAGGCAACCGCGGGACTCTCTGTGGTCGTGGCTCTGGCTCAGGGGGCGGAGAAGGGGGGGTAACTGTCTTGTCTGGTTGGCTGCGCTCAGCCATGCTATCACTACACAACCTATCCGGCTCGAAGGACCAATTGTAACCAGGGAGTAGCTAAAGGACTGTAGAATTTTAGGAAGGGCTGGTTATCTAACTAACTCTGAGCTAAATCGGCAGTGTAGGAGGATAGAGGCAGGGGGCGCCAGCAACCCTTTAGACTAGCATATCACAGTTATATATATATCATATATTATAATACAAGCTATAACTCAGTTAATCACACTATAAGACAATACTTAAACCCAATACTAGATTTGCTGTTAAACTAAACAATACAGACAACTAAACACACAGCAACTGTATCAAATATGAACAAACACATTTATTTATACAAATTATATATACATCCCAATATACTCCCTCCCCGCCGGCCACACACACACTCACTCACTCACTCACACACAGTACCTGGCCTGAAAAGGCTTAGAGTCCCGGACTGAAATGAGCGCGTTGAGGCCTGGTTGGAGCTCGCATGTGACTCGAGGAAGGCAGCAGACAAGGGGGGGGAGTGACGTTGCAATTTGAAGGGAAAGGGGCGTCTTCGTAGCAAACGACGAGGTGTGAATGGCTCAGGTCCGGTGGTCCACGGTCAGCTCCGGTGGTGTCAGCGGTCGGTCGCAATCCACCTCGGAGGCGACGGCTCTGTCCGGCTTGGGTCTCGCTATGCGCCAACGTTAGCAGCCGGCGGCTAGCAAGGCTGGCTAACGGTGACACAGCTAAACTGGGCTAGCGCTGCCAACTCACCAAACTCCGAACTCACGCGGCGATGCGGGTAGCCAGTGATTTACTATTAACACTCAGTCTCCCGTTCTCCTTGTTGACTGTTGAGATGTCTTCCGCAGCAAAGGAAACCAAATCCAGAGATTCAACTATCTATCGATTCAACTAGATTCTACTAATGTTTGCCCTCTGTCACAGTTGCGAACTCAATAATCACTCGTGTCTTCAGCTTCAGCACGGTGTGTGTCCACTGACTCCGCCCTCCTAGATCGACTTCCGTAGCTATATATACCAACCGGACATACATCAAGTCACGTACGCCAATCAAAACCACGCCCACTAATCTGGCGCTTGCACAATACTGAACAAATCTAAGACAGAACTTATACAATTACAATAACAATACATACACCTTCATGAAAACGTACATGAATAGTATGGAAAATAATTAAGGAAATAACAGGGGCAAAATAGGGCTGATTTGGGGAAACTAACTGGCTCTAAATTGTGGGCCTTCATAACAGTAATGATATTGCTCAATGAACTTTATTGATAATAAACTCAGTTCATTTAAGGATTTTCAATCATCTTGATAATATTGCTAGGTTATAGTCCATAATTGGTTTTGTGTCTGAAGACATTTGGATGAAGAATTGGAATAAAAACACTGAATGATAGAGTAGAGAAAACACAGAATGAAGACTGGACGGGTTAAGAATAAAGACACATTTATTCCCCAGTACAACTTCAGACAGTTATGGACATGATGAAGCAGACTCTACACACAAGTGGTCACAGGGCCGTCTAACATAAGTTACATTACGTTATATCTGACTCCAAAATATATTTTAGGAAGAATAATGATTGATAATGATTTGCTCATCCCTGTGTGACACTCAGTCAACTCTATGTGATAACATGGTCACGACAGAGTATCAAAAATTAACACATTGAACCGTTTCAAAGGAATATATAAAATGAATGAACTGTAGTAAACAAATGGAAGTTTAATCATACGTCTTAACGCTATGTGTGTCAACACAGGATACCTGAGCCCACAGGCTACCCCGAGAAACTCAAATAATGAATCGTCTGTATCTTCTTTAAATATTCTCCAAACAATAGAACATCGGTGGGAGAGGCCAGTTGGCCTACACAATTACGTGACGTTAGAATTATAAGGTTCTATCTCAATTTTTGTCAAAATTGAGTTTTTTACATAATCTGATCCATTAGGTGTTTATTAATGCCTGTGTGGTGACATTTTTGAGTTAGTAATGAATCAAATACAACGGTTCCATCTCACAAAACATAATGGAATGTAAAGACTTTGACGCTCAATATCTCTGAACTACCCTAAATGGAGATAGAACCTTATAATTCTAAGCTCACGATATATATTACAGTAACAAAGGAAATGATGACAGTCAAGGTGCCATTTCTTCAGGATGTCCACCAGGTATGCTCATTCAACTGTAAATAGGTGTTTTGGGCTGAGAGAGTGGGGCATTGATCACCATTCAAAATGGAAGATTAAATAATCACTGTGTCTTTGTCTCAGCCATATTTAAACAGATTTATTGTTGGCCAATTTTGTTCATCAAATGTCCAGCAGTAACAGCTGATATAGTAATCTACCGAACTATGTTTACTTTTGCACAATGAAAAAGTCATAGAATTAGTATTGGTAAGGTACTTTATAAGACAACAACAACAAATATAGCTTGCAGTAACATGGCATTTAAGGCATGTATATATACTGTATATATACAGTATATACTATATAAATATACTACATACTGTGTGTGTGTGTGTGTGTGTGTGTGTGTGTGTGTGTGTGTATGTGTGTGTGTGTGTGTGTGTGTGTGTGTATATATATATATATGTATATATGAACCGCCCGAAAGAGCTGAAGAACCGTGCTGTCCCATTACTTATGCAGGGCACTGTATGTAGGTTGCATAGGGTTGGGGTCAGTTTCATTTTAGGCCTGTCAACACAGGCAGTGAATTTAAATCCCAATTGAAAACTCACACATTACCGTGTTCCATTGTGGCTATGTGGTAATCCACACCTTACACTTTATTTTAATTGTGATAATTACAACACAATGATGACCTGAACAAAATGTCTTAAATAACTATATTCTATGATGCAGAATATGAGTTGATACAGCAGCATTTGACTAAGCGAAAACTTGTTAAGTTATGGTTTGGTTTACTTACAGTTACAGTTCAATACAGTTCAATAGAAAAAACATTATACACAACAATAATAAACATAATAAACCTTATGGATACAAGAAAGATCTGTAGAAAAAAAATGTATGTAATTGTCATTGATTCATCAATAGCTTTGCTTTGTTTCAGAGAACCTTCAGAGCTTTACTGCCACAGGTACAGTGGGGTGCAAAAAATGAGGGCACCCCTGGTTTAAATGACTGTTACAATTCATCTCCAAGTGATTGAAAGCAAACCTGAACACTAAATGCTACAAAGTTAAACATGACACCTTTCTGATAATTCTTCGAAATTTTAAAGCAAGGTTTCTTTTTATTTTAATTATTTTAAAGTTTTTAAATGATAAAAAAGGAAAAGGGCCCTGTGCAAACGTTTGGGAACCCTTTTGGATTATTCTTTGTTGCCTTTTGAGAAGATGATTACTAAGGTCCTGACCAAGGTGATTTACTCGTTAGGGCTTCAATGAATCAGGCAGTGGCGGGCGGTGCATTTCACACCTAGGCCTTCAGTGATGTCCTACCTGAATTATTCCACCTCTTAATACCATCATTATGACACGCCATGGCTCTAGAAACTATAGATTTAGACAGAAACGCAGTATAACCGGGCGTTGCTGTGATGTTCATCTGATATAGGGGTATACCCCTTTGAGAGGGCACGGAAATTAGGTAGCATATCGGAGCACGGAGAGTAGAACGGAATAAAGAGATCACCAGTTTGTTTTACTACCACACACAAGCAGAACATAATCGCTAGTATGCAGATGTCTCTAGCTAGCTAGCTAACGTTACAACAATGTTTTATGGCTGTGTAACTCCCTCCAAGCACGATGACACAAGTGGCTTTCTTCTTCTGATGTATTGGTTTTATTCATCTCCAACAGCACCGTGAAAACTATAAGAACAAACATTTGGCGCTTTTCCATTACAGGGCCAGGCCGGGCCAGCTTCTTTTCCGCTTTTCCATATGTCGGCCCAGGTCGCGTCAGGTCGGCTCGGCTCGCTTCTTTAGCTCCCCTTCAATACCAGGGTCTAAATTTTTAGATCCGGATCTTTTTGCCAGGCTGCGTGTGATGTGTGACGCTGCACACCGTTGATTGGTCAATGGAAATCGTCATCCTATGTTCATAGATTTCTTCACTAACCGCCATCTTGAAATACCACATTCGCTCTTGGAAAATGTCACTACAGTTTCTGTAATAGCTTATTAATAAAGATTCGAAAAATTATGCTGACCATCGTATTATCTTAGTTTAATGTCATTTCAATGAATCATAGAACTTTTATTTACAACAGGCATAACACAAAAATCGCTATTATATTTAGTCTTTGCCCGTGAATAACACCGGCTGTGGAGGTGGTACAAACACAATACTCCTTTGCTAACTTCACCATCGGTCTACGGTCATTTTGAGCCCTTAACCACCGCGCTGACACCCCGAGAAGTTATGCTTTTAACCGTAAACTCGATGAACCGGGAGTTCACCCGCTGCTGCTCGCAGCACCGCTTGCTGCTGTTTGAAAGTTGACAGCAGGGGCGAGAATCGTTTTAACAGGGAATTCGCTCCGCGCTGTCGACGGTGATAGGAGTGTAGGATCTACACCATTCAAATGGTTTTGGATTCCCTGTCCTCTCCCCTATCCGGACACGTTTGAATTGTTATCCTAACCCACGGTAAACCGAAGTTATTAACCCGCAAAGGGCACCGTGTTTGTCCGTGAATAACACGGCACACAATGATACTACAGTTCATAAAGCACCGCATGATACTCGCGAGTTCATCTCGCTTTTCCCCCCGTTGATGTATTTAACAATCTAAGCAATCTAATCAGAGCAGTTGTTATTATGTCATATTATTGATGGATGTGCCATTTTTGATGGAGAGCAGTGAGCGGATGACTGGATGTCAACTTCAACTTCAATGGAATCCCAAGCTGTGCCGTCCGGCCATTTTCGCCGTTCACTCATGAGTCAAATGCCGGTAGATTCGCGTCTTGTCGGCGTTTCCCTGGTTGCGAGATCTAAACTACTAGAACTGAAATCGGCAGGTAACAGGCACGTAACATCCATATGCTGTATATATACATACATATATTTGACTACCAGCAAGACACCGGAGCACTCTATAAACGCGGAGATTGGAGCCCCGCGTCAGTCAGCCTTTTCGTAGAAATACATCGCTTCCCAATCCCATATGCTCAACATAACAATGATGCTACAGTTCATAAAGCAGACAAGTGAAGGCAGTGGTTTTTGATTGATTGATTGATTGAAAACTTTATTAGAAGATTTGCAGAAGTAGGTACATGAATGTACATATTACATACAAGGTCAACTAACAGGATAAAAACCCAAGAAAGCCACTGGCTTTTTTTTTTAAGGGTTCAAAAAACATGACTTTATTATGTGTAGAACAAAATCCAATAGAAATGATTTAAACATGCAGACAATCAGGCAGTAGCCGTCTCATATGCTGAACATAACAATGATGCTACAGTGAGGTAAAATAGTAGCCATCTCCTTACGATAGCCCACATAAGTTTCTTTCTCTTTTCAGCATTCCTCTTTCGAGTATCCTTCCTTCTGTCTTCGCTCTTCTGTCTTCTCTCTTTTCTCTCCAAAAAAACATTATATATTAATAATATACCACATGCCGAGGGACAGGCATAGGATAGCTGCAAGTTCCTCCATGTTGCTGTTGTTGTGGCTGTGTTGTGTCTTGTGAAAATATACGTCACCACCATGGCGCGCTGTTATGACGCGTAACTCCGCCTACTATCTCCTACTCCTCCTACTCGATCCTGGTCTCTCGTGTATAGTGGAAAAGCGCCAGTACCCAGAACTGTTCAAAAGCGGGCCGAAGCGAACTGAGCCGAGCCGTGCCAGGCCGGTCAATGGAAAAGCCCCTATTCACGGTTAGCTTGGCTAGCATAACAACATAACATTGCATGTACAACACAGTTCAATACAAATGAAATACACACAGAACGTAAATACCTCGTTGGCTGCATGCTATAAAGGGAATGCTGTCTATGAATCTGTAGTCTTGGAAGCTAGCTGTTCCTGCCGCAGCAAGTCCAGAACAACAGCCGCTCCTGGCTCAAAGTGCGCCGCCATTATCGAAAACAGCAACGGAGAAAGGCCAACTGACGCGTGATTTCCCAAACCACGCGAGAGCAGACCAAACGAGACCACACCACACAAATCACCATAAACAAACAACAACATTCAAACACCAACAAGCAGACAACATGCTAACCAATATAAATGCCTTGTCAACTGTCCACACGAAATGGGTGGCTACAGCTACAGGCTGATTTGTGCATAACAGTCCCGTATTTTGACATATTTCCATGCCGCATTTCCCCCCTTTGATGGCATGACGCCCTAAATTTAACTAAAGTCTGGCATAAAAGTTGTTGCACTTGGTACCGCTCCTCTAATATCAGTGCAGACTGGCAGGGTAGGAGCACGGGTTGCTAGCCTACAGACTGGCAGGGTAGGAGCAGGGTTGCTAGCCTACAGACTGGCAGGGTAGGAGCACGGGTTGCTAGCCTACAGACTGGCAGGGTAGGAGCAGGGTTGCTAGCCTACAGACTGGCAGGGTAGGAGCACGGGTTGCTAGCCTACAGACTGGCAGGGTAGGAGCAGGGTTGCTAGCCTACAGACTGGCAGGGTAGGAGCAGGGTTGCTAGCCTACAGACTGGCAGGGTAGGAGCAGGGTTGCTAGCCTACAGACTGGCAGGGTAGGAGCACGGGTTGCTAGCCTAGAGACTGGCAGGGTAGGAGCACGGGTTGCTAGCCTACAGACTGGCAGGGTAGGAGCAGGGTTGCTAGCCTACAGACTGGCAGGGTAGGAGCAGGGTTGCTAGCCTACAGACTGGCAGGGTAGGAGCAGGGTTGCTAGCCTACAGACTGGCAGGGTAGGAGCACGGGTTGCTAGCCTACAGACTGGCAGGGTAGGAGCACGGGTTGCTAGCCTACAGACTGGCAGGGTAGGAGCACGGGTTGCTAGCCTACAGACTGGCAGGGTAGGAGCACGGGTTGCTAGCCTACAGACTGGCAGGGTAGGAGCACGGGTTGCTAGCCTACAGAGCACCGCTATTCTGTCATTAACTGGCCTGGCAATGAAGCATTGTTCTTAATTGATAACTTGTTTGATCGATTGATAGCGTGAAACTTAAGTTTTGAACGAATCGTGAGCGTCCATGTATTTCTATGATACTACTGATGACGTGTCAGGGTCTTGAAGAGCTATCCCATTTCATAGGGGAAGATTTCAACCACTACCCCTTGTAACTCTGTTTTAGGGGCAAGCCGATAAGCGTGTGGCACTCCAAAACGAGGGGAAGGGGTTAACATTTGAAATGGGATTGGGCCTTAAAATAGATATTCATCCCTCGTTCCCTCTCTTGCTGAATCCCAAATCGGCCACTAGTCCGTACTTCCTAGACCCCTGTGTATCTGCAAGCTTTTGATTGGTGCAGTAGCTCCACCTTGCGCTTTGATAGGCCAGGTGGGATTCTCACTGGTCTAGTGTACTGATCTACAGTTGTGTTCAGGGTGTAGGAGTTGGTTTGGGGTTCAGCCTAGTCTCTCAGCTCTACAGTTGTATCCAGGGAGTAGTGTCTAGGGGTTGGTTTGGGATTCAGCCTCGTCTCTTAAAGAGGGCCTGTATGGTCGTTTCTACAGGAGCTGTATATGAACTCACATTGAGGAAAAAACCTCCTCCTCTCACCCCTCCATCCCTCCCTCCAACCCCTCCATCCCTCCCTCCGGCCCCAAGCGTTACCCAGACCCTCCTCATGTCTTGCTCTTCTTAACTCCTACCAGCCATGTTGTAACGACTCAAATAAAACGTCAGAGACAAACGTCAACGTGGCGTCTCACCTGTGCTTCTTTGTCATCTGTTATGAGCGTGACACCATGAATGCTGCATGGGATCACACACACACACACACACACACACACACACACACACACACAGGAGGCAGCGGCATTGCATGGGGTGGTGATGAATGATGTCATTATGGTTGTCTTAGTTACTGATGAAATAACGCGGCTACTCAGTGAAGACCTACGTTGCACACAGACATGATGAAGAATACCCCAACAAGTCGAAGGACAATAACACTGTCTATGGAAATCAACAAATCTCAAATAAAGGTAAGTCTATCCCCTGTACCGTAGAGGAAACTCATTTGGATTCAAACTCAAGCTGCGTTAATTGAAATAACCATAACATGCAACCATTCTAGCCATGATGCACGTTGGCTAACTAGCTAGGTGGTGGAGTCCTAAAGAAAAAATCTGCCACAAACAATGTTTCATATATTTTTACATTAGCTATAATTACTTTGTCGTAGCCAAGTAAAAGGGCTTAATTAGCATCACAAGCTACAACTATTGAAATTAATCGGATGATGTCAGACTTCAATATGTCCATTCATTTACTGTCAGTGGGTCTACCCTCCACACATGAATGTATGGGCTGCTGAGCGAAAGTTGAGCGTATGTACAAACAAGAAACTGACCCACTGGAACAGCTTCCCCTAGTCTCTCACCTCCCTCTCATCTCAATAAGGAGACAGAGAGGAACAGCTTCCCCTAGTCTCTCTCCTCCCTCTCATCTCAATAAGGAGACAGAGAGGAACAGCTTCCCTAGTCTCTCTCATCTCAATAAGGAGACAGAGAGGAACAGCTTCCCCTAGTCTCTCTCCTCCGTCTCATCTCAATAAGGAGACACAGAGAGGAGGATGGCTCCTTCCCAGACTCTAGTCATTGCTAGCTGCTCAACGTTAACTTCGCTAGCACACATTAGCACCATGTTGTTCCCAGAGGTTAGGAGGTCAGGGTTCCCACGGGTCCTTGAAATCCTTGAAAGTTTGTGAATTTGAGGGGAAAAAATCAAGGCCTTAAAAGTTTTAGAAAATACACATGGGTCATTGAAAGTGCTTGAATTCCCCTCTCTCTCTCTCTCTCTCTCTCTCTCTCTCTCTCTCTCTCTCTCTCTCAAAAAAAGAAGAAGGCAAGAGACCATCTAGTGCACACATTCAAGCCTCTCTTTTTAATTGTTGTCTCTGAGCGGATAGTTCTTATATAAATTCTCATCTACATCTGTCTCAAACTATGCCGTGTTGGGTCCTTGAATTTGAGGGAATTGAGTCTTGAGGGGTCCACAGAGTCATTCAACAGTCATGGAATAGAAGAAGCAAGACCACATTTCTCAATTTAAAGATTACGATTTATTTAATATTGATTATTTGATTTTGTACAACACAGGTTGATGGTTTTTATAGTAGATATCCAGTAAGTGTTCTGCTTAGCTTCAGATATGTCAAACATATGTCCCCTGCAATCATTGACCCATTCAAATGAAGATGACCCGAACCCTGGATATATGTAATAGAGGTCCAATATGACCAGACATGAACCCTGGAATATGTAATAGAGGTCCAACCTGACCAGACATGAGCATCCTCTGACTGTTGACACCATCACAGGATTGGGCTTCAATAATCTCAGATTCTAGACTTCACAGAGAGAGCTCAATCTGAGCTCTGAGAGGCATTGAAGTGGAAAATAATTACATATAAACTCTTAAAACCAAATCACAGAGAAAGATATTTCTACAGAATAGTAGGTTATGATAAAGCATCACTCACTTATGGGGAGCTCTAAGATCACACAGCTCAGCACTGTCACCCCAATTCCAATTAGGCCCAAACCCAGGATAGAGGGGCTGAGAGAATGTGGTCTGGACTTTGTGGAGGAGGGTCATTGTGTCAGAAGAGACGCTGTAGAAGGACAGAGCACCTGCCCTGTGATCCAGGTACACTCCTACTCTGGAGGACCGAGGGCCTGATACTTCAGTCTGAACAATATTATGATAGAAAATATAACCATCACTATTGCAGTCTAACATCCAGGACTTGTCATTTAATCCAAATTTACTCTCCTTACCTCCCCCTGTTCTACTGATGTCTTTATATGAGACTGCTGTACAAACACTCTGACCCTTCATCTCAACCTCCAAGTAACAGCGTCCAGACAAACCCTCTCTACACAGCAACTGTCCCCAGTTAGTGAATCTCTCTGGATGATTACACTGTAAAAAATTGGCCGTAAATTTTACAGTAAAATGCAGGCAGCAGTGCGACCAGTTGAATACTGTACTTTTACGGTATTTCTTATTCTTACTGTAATATTGAAATACAGTAAAATACAAATTTAATAGATTTTACGGTAAAATACAGGCAGCAGTGCGACCAGTTGAATACTGTACTTTTACAGGATTTCAACATCTTACTGTAATATCAAAATACAGTAACATACTGGGCTTTATCATTTTAGAGTAACTTACTGTCAGCGTCATGACTGTTATTTTACGGTATTTTGCTGCCCATAAATTACAGTAATTTTGGAGTTACAGTAACAATAAAAGACAGCTAAATGCTGTATCCACTTAGTACATTTACAGTGCATTACTGGCAGTAGGCTTGAATGAAAAACTTGTACTGAACAGCAGAGAAGAGTCAAGAGAAGCACAACTACATTTTAACCTATTTATTTTACATGTAATCAAATGTACACAAATAATTTGAACTTGACTGACAAATAACATAAATGCCATCACTTGCCACACCATGTGGTATATGCAAAACAAATAAGAAATGCTGGAGAGAATAGGCTAGGTGCACCAGCTCCTCTACTTCTTGAAAGGAAGTGGGCATCTTTACTTCCTGTCTCATACTATTGGATTAAGTGATTAATCAGGTGTGTGGCACACCCAGCGCACACCTGATTAATCACTACCAATACCAATAGTATAGGACAGGAAGTAAAGATGCCCACTTCCTTTCAGGAAATAGAGGAGCTGGTGCACCTAGCCTATTTGAAGGACATACAGCATTTTTTTTTTTTTTTTTAAATAAAATTAGGATTAAACCGAAAAAAATGTGCAGAGAAAGAATAGAGTAAATTATAACAATCGTATAGAGTGTAGAAGGTCTAGTTGCCTTAGATGGAGCACACATGTTGGCATGCAAGACTCACAGGTCAAAAGTCTCTCAGCAGGAGGTTCATGGAGGGGGGGTCTGCAGCGATGGGGGAGGGGTCTTGGAGCGATGGGGGAAGGGTCTTGGAGGGGGGGCCTGCAGCGATGGGGGAGGGGTCTTGGAGCGATGGGGGAAGGGTCTTGGAGGGGGGGCCTGCAGCGATGGGGGAGGGTCTTGGAGCGATGGGGGAAGGGTCTTGGAGGGGGGGCCTGCAGCGATGGGGGAGGGTCTTGGAGCGATGGGGGAAGGGTCTTGGAGGGGGGGCCTGCAGCGATGGGGGAGGGTCTTGGAACCTCTGGACATACAGTGGCGCACATTGGCATACGGGTCGAAAGTCTTTCTCAGCAGGACCCTACAGAGTAGAAAAATAGCTGTTAAGGCAAAGTGACATTTTGGCACCTAGGCCATTTCCACCAATTGATAAGAAATGCAACAGCATTACAGGCATAAGGCACTGGTCGGGTGAATACATGGTGATGGCTACAATCTTACAGAAAGGGAAGAGTTCTGTAATTCCCATCCATTAGTATAGTGGTCTGACATTGGGTGGATTGTGATGTGCATTCAGGTACCTTTTAAAGTAATCTTGCTCTTCTCCAGACTCCTTGGCATCTGGGGATAAAAAATCATTAGTTGTGGCACTTTTACGTCCCCTTCTGGTGAAAATGAGAACTACAGAATGCAAATAATAAAATACTGAGTGCATACTGTTTTCAATAAAAATAACAGGACAATATAAATAAAATATGAAATTACCTGATTTAGTCACCATTGTTCCCCAGGTTGTACTGGAAGTCTGTAAACCTCCTGAGAAGAGTGGACACGTGTGGGTTGACCATTACTGGCTTCTTATGCACTACTCGTCCGGTCCTCTTTGAAGTCACTTTCCCCTTGCTGGCCTTCGTACCCCTGTCAGGATTTATGCCAATGAAGCGCCTGAAAGATTAAACAAAGATAACACATTGCTTAGGAGAGAGACGCTAGCGGATGTTTAAATAAATAAACATCAGGTTTTGTTTACATCAGTTCCATAAACGCGTTTGAAAGAACAACCTCCTTTAATTGAAAAATGCCCAGTCACTGAAAAATGACCAGGCGTAGACACACGGCAATGACCAAAGTCAATGGTACTGTCACTTTGAAAATCTCACCCCTATTGGAATTAAGAGGTCACCATAAAAGTAAAACATTTGAGTGATGTAGTGTATTTGTTTTCAAGTTAGTGTGACTGACCTCTGAATGAATTCAAGAGTGGCTGCAGCCTCTTCTTGATAGGCAAGGTTGAAGACATAGTATGTTGAGAAGAGCGCTGCGAGGCCAGATAACAGGGTTGGTTGTTGGCCTTCGCAAATCACCTGTCCTTCGATGCTCAACAGCCACGGCCCATCCAGAGTGTCATCTAAAGGCATATGAGGGAAGTGAGTGAGCGAGTGAGTATGATTATGTGAATGAGAGTGAGCGAGCAAGCATGACACATACCTCGAATGATCAGCCGAGGACTCCCAGAGAGCGGAAGAGTTGACTCGACATCCACAGCAGTAGTAGACCTCTGCAGGACACACAAATGAGTGACTGAATGATTGACTGAGTGAGCACATGTGAGTGTAACTACACTGGCTGTGTTATAGAAATACTTACGTCTGCATGGAGTAGCAGTCCCTCCTCCCCCTCTCGAAAGTGGGCCATCAGTAGCCTGAGGACCATGGACACCATCCCATCTCCGGTCTTCCTAAGCACTTCTTTCACTTGGTTGTTGGTTGGTGAATTTTTGAAAAAGTCAATTAAGACTTGCCCGCTTTCTTGCAGCGCCTGTGCAAGGACATTGCCAACATGGATGTCGGTCAGCATTTGAAAGTGATCAATGATGCCTTTTTGAGTGCAAAGTAAAGGCCACTTGGCTTTGATTGTTCCAAAGGAAGGGGCTGGTGAGGTGTTCAAGCAGCAGCGCTGCAGGTAGTAAGTCTCCTTCATTAACTTGGACACTTCTTGTCGATCGATGGCTGAAGCTCCTTCTTGGTGTAACCAGGGAGTAGCTGAAAAGGACTGTATACTTTAGGAAAGGGCTGGTTATCTAACTAAGGGAGCTAAATAGGCAGTATAGGAGGATACAGGCAGGGGGCGACAGCAAACCGTTAGACTAGCAGTTAAGGTCGTTAGCATTAGCAAGGGAACTAGCATTAGCATTAGCCTTCAAACAACTAGCATTAGCATTAGCGCTACAAACAACTAGCATTAGCATTGAAGCTACAAACAACTAGCATTAGCATTGAAGCTACAAACAACTAACACACGGTATTACAGATGAACAACACATTTATTACACGACGGTTGTATACATCCCCATATATACATTCCCACCCGGCCGGCCACACACACTCTCAATCACTCACTGATAGTCCCTGGCCTGAACAGGCTTATAGTCCAGTGGCGTGGTGCGCGTTGAGGCCTGGTCGAATGGCATGTGCGTGGTCCGCGTAGAAGCTCCGCGGGAGTCTGTGTTCGCTCGTGGAGACGACGATTAATGTCCAGCTGGCGTCCCGCTTGGTCCAACGTTGAACAGCCGGCCGCTGGCAAGGCGGTCCAACGGGAACACAACTAACAGGCTACAGTGGCTCACTCAAGAATCGCTTTCCTGGCGTCTTCAGTTGCTGCACGGGGTGCGCGCTGCTGAATCCGCCATCTTAGATCGGCTTCGTTGCTTCTCTCGTTCTACTTCTCTCTCTCGTTCGGCTTCTCTACACACACTCTGACTGACTCCGCCCTTCCGTCTCTTATATACCACCACCGAACGTAGCATCCGGGTACCCACAATGCATAGCTTTCCACTGTATTTTACTGTAAGGTGAAGAAACGGTTAATTACAGTGAGATTCCGCTGTAAATTTACAGCAATTTTTTACAGTGTAGGATATCGCTGGGTCTGTTTCATACATGTCACCTTCCTGTTCCCCTCAGACAGAGAGAGGTAGCTGTACGCAGTGTCAGGGTCCAGTGTGAGCTGACAGGAATCTGGGAGAAAAGCAAAGCAGAGACCAAATCAGAGAAATAAAGAGGAGTCAGATATCGAGCCTGTTTCTGATGAGTCTCTCCCTCTCCTAGATCTCTCTAATTATATCTCAGGGTTTGTGGAGAGTATCAGTGGAGAGAGACTGTTAGCTACTTCAGGATAAAGAGACTCACATTGTAAAAACTGGGCTCTGGTCTGGGGCTCTGGAGGCAGTAAAACATCCACTGCATTCACTACAGACACACAAACACATTCACAGAGAGAGAAAACATTCACATCATGTCATATTACGGTACACACACATGTACTGTACACAAAGTGATGATTAGGACCTTGGTCTTAAGTTAAAGGGACTAGAGCAAAGGGATGATTATAGGACCTTGGTCTGAAGTTGACTATATAAAGGGGCTAGAGGTAGAGTTCTAGCTCACCTGTAGTTGAGATCTTGGACCACTCCCCCTTAAAGATGTCCTCTAGTTTCTCTTTCAGCTTAGACACAGCCTGAGTCACATCTCCAAAGTACTGAAGAGGACCCACAATGATGCTGGGTAAGTCTGAAGATACACTGGGACTGGAGAGAGACTGGTAACTCTGGAGAGAGAGAGAGAGAGAGAGAGAGAGAGAGAGAGAGAGAGAGAGAGAGAGAGAGAGAGAGAGAGAGAGAGAGAGAGAGAGATGTTCCTGGTGAAGGAATAACTAAACAGGAAGCTCCTTTCAGTATTCCAGATGGAGGGTCAGCATAGTTACCTGGTTACCATAGTTACCTGAAGGAAATGGATGTGATCGTCTGTGTGTGAAAGCTGCCCCAGCTCAGCGTCTCTCCTCCTCAGCTCAGCGATCTCCTGCTCCAGTCGCTCCAGGAGTCCTTTAGCCTGACTCACTGCTGCCTCCTGCTGGGCTCTGATCAGCTCCTTCACCCCAGAACGCCTTCTCTCAATGGAGCAGATCAGCTCAGTAAAGATCCTCTCACTGTCCTCCTCTGCTGCCTGTGCAGAGCGCTGTTAGGATACACACACACACACACACACACACACGCACAGAACACAGGTGTCAAGTTGTTGCAAACTGTAGCCCGCAATTCAAGTTCCTCCGACCAAGTTTCAAACTTCTGACCTGACCTGCCAACACATGTGTCCATTGTAAGGCGATCAACTTCTCCAGAATTTATTTAATTGAGTCGTCACTTACAAGCGAGTTCGTTTAATCTCAACGAGACGTCCTTGATATAACTTCTAAGATAAAATGATCCAATCAAATATTCGGCACCACTACTGAACTGTTCTTTAAGAGAATATTTATTCGAGCACATCAGCAAACAATAGCATCAGCAAACAATAGCATTTCATTCCATGGAAAGGGGTCTTATCTAGCTTCACCTCCGCAGGCCAGGATCAGCTGGTTAACTGCAGAAGCTTCACCGGACAAGAGCCCCGTTTCGCCTTGGTGCATAGTCTTTATACATTTTCCTTAACATTTAGGGATGGGCTGTCCCTCTGGTAGGTTTTATGGTAAGCGTCTGTTTTATATCGGTATGTGGCTTTCGACTTCTTTCGGTGTCCGTGCGAGTGTGTTATCTTCTTCTTCTGACCCCCCGGTCGTTTGTCATGGTGAGAGTGTTGTCATGGTGAGAGTGTTCGGACACTCTGTCGGCAACGGTATCCTGAGCAGCCTAGTCTTGCGCGACGTTAGATACACACACATTCTAATGTTTTTTAAGGAACCAGTAAGCATATGCACACAGTTATGTTTTTAGGATGCACAGATATTTTGATAGTTATTTTGGGTGTATTCTACGTGCGTTCTAAAGCACTAATTGGCCAGTTATTTAATCTTCAAACACATTCCCTCCTGACCAGGTCTGTAGGTCCTATGTCCTTATCAGGATCGCTTGTGTAAACATCACTGTTGCCAGGCCCACAGACTCCCATGACTTGGGATTCGATTAACAAGTTCAAATACAGTATAGAAGAATATACTTATCATTAATCATTAGTTATGATAGTATAAAATGAGTATAGGAAAATAGAGTATCATAACAGCAGATACAAAATGGTTGTTAGTACATAGGTAAAAATAAGCAATCTACAGGCGGTTTGAACCACAACACTTTCTCCCAGTCAGGAGCCCCTTCCCCCCATGTCGCTCAAAAGCAGAACCTCTCTTTTATGGTTCTGTGAGACTTCAACTGACCTCAGTCACATATTATTAAAATGAACACACAGTACTTGATGTTATCACTTCTAGTTATTTTAATACAAATCCCTAACACCATCTCTACCTGCTGTTAACCAGCTACGCTAGCGAAATATGACAGCGTAGGTTGGAGTATTTGAACTTGAGGAGTGATGTTTAGTATCTCACCTCGGCTACACACACACACACACACACACACACACACACACACACACACACACACACAGAGGGATTTGAGAGTGGCTGACTGGAGGAGAGCAGTGAAATGGTGCATCTCTTCTGGTCAATACTCACTGTGAGAGACTCCACAGCCTGTTGGATCTCCTTCAGCTCCTTCTCTCTCTCCTGGACTCTCTGCTGGACTTTCTGCTGACTCATCCCCAGCTGCTTTTGAGGACAAACAATGCTTTTTTGCTCTTGGAGTCCTGTCTTCTTCAGTTTCTCCACTAATTCAGCCAGCAGAGTGTTTCTCCTCAGAACAGGCCTTGGGATAAAGCTTTCCTTACACATGGGGCAGCTGTAGACCCCTTTGTGATCATCCTGATCCCACCAGCCCTTAAAGAGCCGTCTGTTTTCGATCCTATGCGAGGAAATGGGAGCAGAGCATCATAGCTTGCTACTACACACAGCCGTCCGCTGGCTTTCGCGTGGGAAGGTGTTGGGCCGACTGTATGAGTTAAAAGAAGAACTGAAAACCTTCCTGATAGGAGAGAAATATGCACATGCGGAGCTGCTCGCAGATGAGCGATGGTGCGCAAAACTTGCGTACTTGGCCGATATCTTTAAGCATCTCAATGAGCTGAACATTAAAATGCAAGGCAAAGAAGAAAACCTTCTCACCTCGTCTGACAAACTGCGTGGCTTCAGATCTAAGCTCACACTCTGGCGTTCCTTTGTGGAACAGGGCAGGCTTGATATGTTTCCCTTGTGTAGTGTGCATTTTGCACGGTGAGCAGAACATTTTTCCTTCCCCATCTAAACGCAGCCAGGGGTCAAACAGCAGTACACTTTCTGACCTCATCACTCAGCATCTGAAAACTCTTGATGAGCGATTTAGGCACTATTTTCCATCTGAGTGTTATGCAGAGTTTGACTGGGTCCGTGATCCTTGGAGTTCAAGTGCACTCAAGAGCTCAAGTGAATTGTCACTGCCAACACAGGAGCAACTGGCAGAGATCAGGGAAGATCGCACATTGAAAATTACATTTCAGGACATGGATTTGGACAGGTTTTGGGTATCAGTGGAAAACGAGTACCCACTAGCTTCAAGTAGCGCCGTTGCTATTCTTCTACCCTTCTCCACAACGTATTTGTGCAAACTGAGCTTTTCAAGCCTGACGTACATCAAAAACAAGTACAGGGAGCGACTGAGGGCTGTGGACCAGGAGCTCCGTGTCTGCCTCTCATCCATCCCTGCCAGAATAGGACGGTTGTGTGCGTCTTCCCAGGCGCAGGTCTCCCATTGATGGTGAGTCACACTCCCTCCCCTCTCTCTCAATAGCCGTTGTGTGTGTGTGTGTGTGCGCGCACGCTATATGGGGCCGTCTGAATGATGCAGTGTAATTTTTGAATAGCTATATTTCAGACTGGGGTGCCTTGAGATTTTATGAACTTTTGAAGGGAGCCGTGACTGAAAAAAGGTTGAGAAACGCTGCTCTAGACTACCTAAGACCTCTAGACTACCTAAGACCTGTAGACTAAAGAGGCTTAAGAGAGGTTTAAAATGGACGATTTAAATTGCCCGCTGCTAGCCGGTGCGAAATGCATTCTGGGAAAAAGGCGGCGAAGCCTGCGCCTTTTTCTAAAAAAAGAAGTCTAGTGTGAACACGGCCTAAGAGATGAACTCCATCCCAACCTCACTGGCGCAGACTTCCTCTCTGCAGACATGGGCTTTGTCATCCTACACACTGTCATAGTCCACTGAGAATGACCATGCCCCCCCGCATGGTAATCACATCACCCATGCCAGTAGAACAAAGTCAATTAAATCAGTTACCTTGTATGGTTCCTCCAGTCTGTTACAGCCTGGTCTACTAGACACATCCCCCCCCTGAACCCTGCCAGCCAGACAGTCTGTTTCCAGTCTACTTTCACCCCAGTTAACATTCTCAACAACAGGCAACCTGTGAAAATGTCCCACGTCTCGTCCTGCACTAATAAAGACTGGATGGGGGGGGGGGGTGGATATGGCACTTCTCACTGTTTGATCACTGAGAACTAACACTTTTGTTATTAACGAACTCATATCTGAACAGAACATCTGACTGGGTGGTTAGATAGTGGCAGAGCTGCTGTTCTTACAGAGAGTCCCTCCATGCTGTAGTTTGTAGTAAAGGTGGTGGGACAGACTTGCCTCTATATTTGCTGACGCCCTAAACTGTAGAAATATCCCTATTGGTGATATTTGTACCTTTGAACATCATGATATACTGTTAAAATCCCAAACCCCTGTACTTGTTATAACAATATAACACAGCAAGATATATATATATATATATATATATATATATATATATATATATATATATATATATACTGTATATCTGAAAGACCTTTTGGAATGGAATGGAATGGAATGGAATGGAATGGAATGGACTTTATTTGTCATTGCTACAGTACAGGTACCAAACAACGAAATTTAGGAGGGGTGGCTCCCCTGGTGTTAGGAAAGGAAAAAGAAAACACATTTTAGAAAAAGCATAGATGCATAAAATCACAAGAAGGTAAGGAGCTGGTTTACATCAATAAAGGCTATGTACACAAACAATCCACTGTACTATACTGCACAGATAGTCAACTAGGGTTGTCATATTGCACAAAGAGTATTTTTTCACATTATTTTAAAGTGTCACAGTTTGCAGGCTTGAAAATGTACATGTTTGTGCCTCAGCACTAGCTGCCATACAATCCGTCCGGACTGTCCTGGGCCCAGAACTTAGGCCTTTTCTGTGTTCAGGGCCTTGACGGCCCTGTGGTAGAAGCAGTCCTTCAGTCTGTTTGTCTTAGCGGCCGGGGTCCTGTACCTCCTGTTCGAGGGCAGCTTGACAAAGTGTACGTGCCCAGGGTGGGTCGGGTCCTTGGAGATCTTGGAGGCCCTCCTGAGACAGCGTGTGTTGTACAGCTCCTCCAGAGAGGGGAGGGGGCGCCGGTGATCTTCTGTGCTGTTCTCACGACTCTCTGTAGCTCGTTTCTCTCCGCTGTTGTGCAGCTGTGGAACCAGTTGGAGATGCCGAAGGTGAGGATGCTCTCCACTGCGCCGTGGTAGAAGGCCACCAGTATCTCCTGCTTGTTGTGTTGTTTCCTGAGGCATCTCAGGGTGTATAGCCGCTGTTGTGCCCTCTTGATGGTGCCTTTAGTGTTGTCCTTCCAGGCCAGGTCATCCCGCATGTTGTGTCCCAGGAATCGGAGGGTTGAGACTCTCTCCACGCTCTCTCCGTCGATGAGCAGGGGCTGGATCTCGGACTTTTTCCTCCTGAAGTCTACGATGAATTCCTGGGTCTTTGACTTGTTTAGCAGCAGGTTGTTAACCTTGCACAGCTTGCTCAGTTGCTCTACCTCATCCCTGTACGCCGCCTCGTCCCCCCCCGAGATACATCCCACCACGGTGGTGTCGTCTGCAAACTTTACGATGTAGTTGCTGGGGTGGACGGGGGTGAAGTCGTGGGTGTAGAGGTTGTAGAGGATGGGGCTTAGCACGCAGCCCTGGGTTTTTTTTGCTAGCATATCAGGCCAATAGAGCTCTCAGGTCTTCTGACGCTGGTTTTCTCTGTGTACCACATGTACAAAAGAAGAGATTTGGTGAGGCTGCATTCTCATGTTATGCTCCAGATTGTGTCTCACTGCCAGTTTACATTAGGGATGCAACCTCAGCACATTATGCTCAAGTCAAGACTAAAAACCCATCTTTTTAATATGAGTGACTTTAAATGACTAAATGATTAAATGATGATTATATAATGATTGGAGCACTTTGAGCTGCAACGTTTGCAGGAAAAGCGCTATACAAATAAAGGTTATTGTTATTATTATACAGCAGACCCCCCCAACAGACAGATCCTGTCTCTTTAGATGACTTCACCCAACTGTCAGTATCGGTTATGACAACATAAGGGTCAGAGGTGATTTTAATCTATGTGTCGATAACGCGGCCGACAATAAATCCACAGTTCTTCAACGTGTTGAGCTGTATGGATTATGGATCTTATTCAGAAGGTTAATGGGCCGGTCATACTTTGGATCTAATTACCGCTAATGGTGTAAGGGTTGATGTATGGGTTTGGTTTTGTGACTGAGCAGGTTATTAAGAAACGTTATCTTACCTCAGACTGATGTCATATGTAATAAGTCATATTATCATATCATACACAGATCCTTCCTGCCTCTTGTGATGATGTAGTCAACAATTGTAATAATAAGCTGAAGACCACCATTGATGCTTTTGAACCAGACAAACCAACATGTCATCTAGACAGAAACCACCATGGAGAACTGGGGATGTTATTAATTTAAAGAAAAAGCTGAGCGCCAATGGAGGAAAACTAATAAGCAAGTCCATTATGACATTTTTAAAGAACACCGATTTCACTATCTTCAACAAAGCAATTAGAAATGCCAGACAAGCTCATTTTTCAGTTGATTTCTAAAAATCATAATTATCCCAGAATGCTTTTCTCAACTGACAGCTCATAAATCTCCTAAAAGCCTCTTTCATCACCTCAACTTCAACATGTGAAGAGTTTGCTGTATTTTTCAGAAACAACAAAATCAGGTTGAATATAAACCTGTTATTCATGTTACACTGAATGTGTCTTTTGACTTATCTACTTATCTTGAATTCGTCTTTGTTTTCCAGCTAGAAGAATTCTGTAAAACGCCCACCAGGTAGCCCCACCCACCAGGTAGCCCCACCCACCAGGTAGCCCCACCCACCAGGTAGCCCACCCACCAGGTAGCCTAGCTGGACAAACAAATGTTAGTAGGCCAGAGGGCCGTCACACTGTGAAACCAAACATCGTAGTAAACTGACAAATAATTTCTGTAATTTTGTACAGTTGTGTAACATGTGTCTTACCCATGGTGAACAGTCAATTAAACACCTGGGCCTACAACAAGGAGGATAGATATGACAGACAGGTGTGGGAGACAGGTGTGGGAGACAGGTGTGGGAAACAGGTGTGGCAGACAGGTGTGGGAGACAGGTATGGCAGACAGGTATGGGACACAGGTATGGGAGACAGGTATGGCAGACAGGTATGGCAGACAGGTATGGGAGACAGGTATGGCAGACAGGTATGGGAGACAGGTATGGCAGACAGGTATGGGAGACAGGTATGTGAGACAGGTGTGGGAGACAGGTATGGGAGACAGGTGTGGGAGACAGGTATGGTAGACAGTTAAATTATATTATATTATAGGTTAGAAATACGGGAAAACGTTCGAACGATTAGATTTTGATGGGCCGTTGATGGCCCGGTAAGATTTGGCAGTGCACACGATTTGGCATGACAGCGCCACAGATGTCACAATGTCACAATGTCACAGACATTGGCCGCGTTTGTAAATTCGCTCTAAGAGTGCAGAGCGACCACGTCACTGCCTCTTTTCCAATCAAATTACTTGGTCCCTTTATGACGTTGAACCCATTGTGCGCTCGGGCGAATTTACGAACGCGGCCTTCAGCAGTTATTGAATGGAAAGGATTGTTGACCAAATAGTAAACTGGACATACATTTTAATTTGGACATTATATGAATCTGTCTCATTAATTATGGCATCTTGCAATAGGGGGACTAAGTATAAAAAAGGTAGTGTAATTTCTAAATGGTGAAACTGATATAAATATAATACCATCAAAATGTTCTGACTTTTCTTTTGAAACACGGAACTACGTTTCAACGTTGTTGAGAATCACAACACAAACTCGCTAGTCAAGCCAAAATACTGCAACACAATGGATTGGGTGAGTAATCCCCACTGCTACCTAGTTAACTATAACACTACTTTACATTGTTAGCAGGCTCACAAAACAAGCCGTGTTAGTTGACTAGCGACGTGTCATTGATTTTCAACAACGCAGAAATGTATTCACACTTTTCGAAAGAAAAGTCCGATCATTACATCGGATCCCGACATGAGGACCAAATGATCAGACTGTGTCACATTTACTTTAACCTCATAGTAATTGTTCAGTCTAACCATCTTTTATCCATCTGTCCATCCTACCATCTCAACTTCAACTACCTAGCCATCCTCCTTTCTTCCTATCACCAGTCACTTCTGCTAAACCGATACTGCTATCTATCTATCTATCTATCTATCCATCCATCCATCTACAGGTGCAACTCCAAAAAGTTGAATATCGTGCAAAAGTCCATTCATTTCAGTAATTAAACTTAAAGGGTTAAACTTAAATATTATATAGACTCATTGCATTGTACATATTCAGAGGGCTGACATTTCTGTATTTAACACCCTTTTCTAATTGATTTCATGTAATATTCTGAGATATTTAATTTGGGGTTTTCATAAGATGTAAGCCATAATCATCACATTTATAACAAATAAAGGCTTTAAATATCTCGCTTTGCATGTAATGAGTCTATATAATATCTAAGTTTAACCCTTTAAGTTGAATTACTGAAATAAATGAACTTTTGCACGATATTCAATTTTTTTGTGTTGCACCTGTATATACTACCCACTCGCCATCTTGTATTCATTGGTCCATCCTACTATCTCACTATCATCCAAACCGTCTTATTTCCTATTTCCACAACCAAATTAAGACTGTGTAAACCCATGACATTCCTTCTGGAACTTTTTTTTTTATCTTAGTGAGTGATCAACCAGCATCTGTGTACATGTACGATTACTACTCCACAGATGTCTCATCACTGCTCCAAACATCGTTCATCTGGGAGTGGAGGAGACTGTGACAGTGCAGCTCCAGGGAGCGACCAAACCTGCACGTCTAGTTCTGTCCTTTCAGCACCAAACCTCCAACACAGCTGTGTCTGAAACAAAACAACTAACTCTGAATGAAGCCAATAGCTATCAGGCCGTGGTGAAAATTATGGGAGAACAGGTAGGTTTTGGTAGTTGTAGTTGTGAGTAGTAACATACCAGAGGGTTAACATAGGAGGTTAACATTATACAGTATGCATACAACCTCCCCTACCCCTAACCATCTCCCCTAACCCCGCCACCCCCCCTCCCCCCCTGGACATGCATACAACCTCCCCTACCCCTAACCATCTCCCCTAACCCTGCCACCCCCCCTCCCCCCCTGGACATGCATACAACCTCCCCTACCCCTAACCATCTCCCCTAACCCTGCCACCCCCCTCCCCGTTCGTTAACTCTGTGTTCTATGTGCTGATTTTAATCTGTTGCTTGTTGTTTCTGTGTTTTCCGTTTTTCCCATATTGTCAGCGTCTTTGAGCCTCAGAAAAACATTATATAAATATAATGAATTATTATTATTATTATTAACTGCATACTGTATTCACCACTGTATGCCCTATAGGTGTATCCTATCCTGTATAACCAAGCAGATGAGCAGCACAAATCTAAGAAAGGAACTCCTGCATACGTCCAACTGGCTGCAGAGAGCAGTGATGTTTTCCCCAAAAATGTCAATCTAGGAACGTCCCTTAAAAAAGTGATGTCATGTTGTCAACAAAAAGGGTTATATCTTTATCCAGACAGACAAGCCGATATACAACCCAGGAACAACAGGTATGTTATGACATGGCTGTACATTTTTGCCACAACTTCATATGGGTAGTTGGGTTAGCCCCTAACCCCATCTTTCCTATTTTTCCCCCCAGTAAATTTCAGGGTCTTCACACTAGACAACTATCTGCTGCCCATAGATGAAATCATCCATATGAAGATATTTGTAAGTTTGCAAGATATCTGTATTTGTGACACATTCTAATGCTTTGGTCCTCATGTCGGGATCCGATGTAATGATCGGACTTTCCTTTCGAAAAATGTGAATACATTTCCGCGTTGTTGAAAATCAACGACACGTTGCTAGTCAACTAACACAGCTTGTTTTGTGAGCCTGCTAACAATGTAAAGTTGTGTTATAGTTAACTAGGTAGCAGTGGGGATTACTCACCCCCAATCCATTGTGTTGTTGCAGTATTTTGGTTTGACTAGCGAGTTCGTGTTGTGATTCTCAACAACATTGAAACGTAGTTCCATGTTTCAAAAGAAAAGTCTGAACATTTTGATTGGTTGCCTACCAAATGATCAGACTGTCACATTTCTCTTTGTTGCAGTACAATAATCAGCTGATCTCAAGATAATGCTCATTCCGTTCTGTATCTCCCCAGAACTCTAAACATCTGATGGTGTACAACCGAGCGCTGCGATCAAGTAAAGTCATCCAGAGCAACATTATGATCCCAGATGTTGAAATGTAAGTGGAGAGGATCATCAGCATTTCGTTAGCCTCATAGCATAATTGCTAATGTCATATTTTGGCCAAATTGAGATATCTGCCTAACTCTACTCTCCTAACACTGCTGATTCACTGTGCATTATTGCCTATGATGCCATCAGCATGCTTGTTACATTCCAAAATCACTATCTGCCCAAGTCATCTCTTTGACAGGCATTTTTGACACTACATACAAAGATGGCTCAGACATGTAGCACTAAGTTGTTTTTTAAGACATGTGACATGCTTCTAGGATGACAATGCATAGCCTAGCTAAGTCACTCAGAAGCCAGATTGAATATGGATGACTAACATTGGAGTTAATTAGAGTGAGGACAAGTGGGTTCCACCTCCACCACATTGGTCTAGCTTCAGCTTGGCTAGACAATGCCTTGTATTGACAATAACATCCAGCATTTCTGTGGGTGCTTGCTTGAGTACTAAAAATAACTTTGAGTGAATGAAGAACAACCATAGGCACTGCATTTTATAATGTGTTTAATAACATTGTATATGAATTTACAGGGCTGGCCAATGGAAAATTGTTGCATCTTATGCTGACCATCCAATGTCAAATTCCTCTGCAGAGTTTTGCTATGACAGCATATTTGTTACAGTAGTATCAGTCAGCCATGAATGGTAAACAGACTGCACTTATATAGCGCCTTTTTTGCTGCTCCAGAGCTGCTCCAAAGCGCTTTACAACGGCCTCTCATTCACCCATTCACATACACATTCTCACACCAATGGCGGCAAGCTGCCATGCAAGGCGCTGGCCCGCTCACTGGGAGCAATTTTGGGGTTCAGTGTCTTGCCTAAGGACACTTCGACATGTGGCCAGCCGGGGCTCGAACTGCTGATCTGCCAACCTTGTGATCATTATAAGCATTTCATAAGCTGAAAATGCAATAAAATACAAAAATAATTAATTTCTATGTTGAAATGACTCTTTGTGCAAGGTAGAGAACACTATTATCTTTATTATGATATTTTGTTATATTGCTAAATTACATGTTTTATATTTAAAATCATCACTGCCATGGTGTTTTAATGGTTTCGTGAGAATCACCCAAATAGATGAGAGCGAGGAGGCAGACCACAATAACGAAGACCGCGATCTGGACCCACACCGGGACCAGCTTCTGCCTCTGCAGGGTCATGGGGCTCAGGGGGGTGTCTGGGTACTTAAACTGGACCGGTCGCCCTGCAGCCCCTTTAATGGGCCTGCGACGGGTGGCGCTGGAATATAGAGTCATAGTTTAGACAGATACCACAGCACTCATCTGACTTGATTACAGAATGACCAGGGGGGTATTCCACCAACATTGCTAAAGGAAGTTCTAGGCTTATTTTTTTGATAGGTCTCGCAAAACGTATCAAAATAACTGGATTTTTCTTTAGCGACGTTGATGGAATAGCCGCCCAGGAGAGACACCTTTCAATACAAAACAAATGCAGGACAGGTTTGGAGATGATTTTCTCCCTCCAAAAATGCCACCTCACAAATGGTAAACCATTTCCCCATTGCTATTCTACTGCTTAGTGTTGTTTCATGGGGACTGCAACTCATGTAATGTCAGTGGGTGTGGGTTCTGTATCAGGAAACAGCTCAGTGAGAACATATTTGGCAGGCTCCTGAGAGAGAGTGGAAAAGAAACAGAGGCCCAATCAAAGACAGAAACGGCTACCAACGAGAGGAAAGGGAACCCTCCACCAACAAGTCACCCTCCTGTCAAAGCAGCAGGGGGGAATAACCAAAAGGGATTGAGAGTATGTGGTCCTCTGTGGCTCAGTTGGTAGAGTCTGATTATGACCCTCAAAGTGGCAACACCAAAAGTACTGTACATCCATAAGATTACACTCACTAACTTCTAAAGCCAATAGACCTATCGCTAAGCCACGCCCCCTTTGAGAACTCGGACAAACAAACAACGCTCACTCAAATTCTTCACTGACTGTGACTGACTGACCGACCGTGACTGAATGACATTCAATGACTTACAATGGCGGGAGTTCAAATTTAAGTAATAGACATGTTTTTTTTTAAAGATGACAAGAATATTTAGTCTAGAAGCTTTTCACCATCAGATATTAGTGAGTTGTTTGTCCAAGTTTTCTGCCTGTAGTGACTTTTGCTGTGATATGATTGGACAATTTCTATTTTGGGGCGTGGCTTAGCAATAGGTCAATTGTACAGAATTCTTACAGAAGACCTTCAATTTAAAGCATTGCAGTGAAAGTACTGGGTAACTGGGAAAAGGGGGGGACGAGGCAGCTCGCTCAGCTCTTTCCTAAGAAAGTTTACATTTTTAAAGATTTCAATGCTTTGATTTAGATAATTCAGAGTCACTTGGTTATGTACATACATAAGCCAGCCTGGCAGTTATAATACCAATTACAAATCCATAAACAAGAGTGAATCCTAGAGACCTGTAGACATTTATCCCAAACAGCCTACCGGTAGTTTAAGTTTGAGGTAAAAAAAAAGATGAAGGACAGATGTAAACAAGGAATATGCAAGTGCCTTGGTTTCACGTTTAATAGGTGAGATCTTGGCAGTGAAGGACAGGGATTTGCTAGTCATCATGGCATACTGATCCTTCATCGCCATGCCCTGCTAAAAAGAAGTGAGAAGCAACGCGAGTACTGACCCTGTGGGGCCTGGTCCAAGGTTCCAAGGAGGAGGAGGAGTAGGAGTAGGCGGAGGAAGTGGAGCTGCATAGGCTCCCTCCGAGAATCACGGACGGAGTTCGCTGCAGAGGCAGGCAGGGTTGTAGTTAGGTAGGGTTACTGAACAGCCAATAACAACAACTTAATGTAAGACTACTGCTCGCTTGATCTCTTAAGTTATAGAAAAGGTTATACAAATATATATAAATAAATAAAAAGGTTACATAAATATCCTTGCACCAGTGTCAGAGTGAGAGAGACGAGTGCCTAATCCCCTTAACCCCATGGCATGCAAACTGAGTAAAACTGAGATTAATTCTAGAATAGGAGAGATCCCTTTTCCCTGTGAGGAAGAGTTTGTGACAGTACAGTGAGAGTTCAAATTAAATTAAATTAAATTAAATTATACTTTATTTATCCCCGTGGGGAAATTCAGTTTGCCACGCATCTCTAAAAACAACACATGACAACACAACATAAAGGACAGACAACAATACTGGGCCAGCCATGTATAGTATAAAAACAGTAAGATCATGATAAAAATGGGCAAAGTGATGGCTATAGCTATGATATTAAAATACTAAAAAGTAATGATGATGATTAAAATAAATAAATAAATACAGATGTGGCTACATGTGTAGCAATCTGCTGGTTCAGGAGCCTTGACCCCGACTACTTCTTTAATTGCTGTTAAACAGTCTTAGAGCAGCCGGGATAAAAAAAATAATGGTAGCGCTCTGTCCGGGAGCGTACTGAGACGGCTGCTGGTTTGCCCAGTGAGGACATGGAGGGGGTGGTTGGAATTGCCCCTGATGGACAGCAGCTTGCTCCTCATCCTTCTCTCCACCACCGTCCCCAGAGAGTCGAGCCTCCTTCCCACCACTGAACCCGCCTTTTTCACCAGCTTGTCCAGCCGTCTAGTGTCCCTCTTTGTGATGTTGCCACCCCAGCAGACTGCAGCGTAGAAGAGAATGCTGGCCATGACAGACTGGTAAAACATAGCCAGCATCTCTCCACACACGTCAAAGGACCTAAGTCTCCTCAGGAAGTACAGCCTGCTCTGGCCCTTCCTGTAGAGTGCATCTGTGTTGGCGGACCAGTCCAGTTTGTCGTCCAGATGCACCCCCAGGTACTTGTTGGTCTTCACCACCTCAATATCCTCGCCGCGGATGTTAATGCACCCTCACAGAGCATGAAGTGAGACGCGTGCTGAAGGCGGTGGACCCCAAAAAAGCCTCAGGGCCGGATGGCGTCCTGGGACGGGTGCTGAGGGACTGCGCCGACCAGCTGGCCGGGGTTTTCACCAACATCTTCAACCAGTCCCTGTCCCAGGCCACCATCCCACCCTGCCTGAAAACCTCAACAATCATCCCAGTCCCGAAGAAAAGCACGGTGGCACTCACACCAATCATCATGAAGTGCTTCGAGAAACTGGTCCGGGCCCACATAGTCACACGCCTCCCGCCCAACCTGGATCCATACCAGTTCGCCTACAGAGCCCACAGGTCCACAGAGGACGCCATCGCGACGACTCTCCACTCCACTCTATCCCACCTGGAGAGGGGGAACAGCTACGCGAGACTGCTCTTTGTGGACTTCAGCTCTGCTTTCAACACTATCCTTCCAGACAGGCTAGTGACCAAACTACTAGACCTGGGACTATCACACTCTATCTGTGCATGGATCAAGGACTTCCTGTCTGACCGCCCCCAGAGGGTGCGGGTGGGCTCCCACACCTCCACAGCCCTCAGACTCAGCACTGGGTCCCCCCAGGGCTGCGTGCTAAGCCCCATCCTCTACAACCTCTACACCTACGACTTCACCCCCGTCCACCCCAGCAACTCCATCATAAAGTTTGCAGACGACACCACCGTGGTGGGCTGCATCTCGGGGGGGGACGAGGCGGCGTACAGGGATGAGGTGGAGCAGCTGGGCAAGCTGTGCAAGGTTAACAACCTGCTGCTGAACCAGTCAAAGACCCAGGAAATCATCGTGGACTTCAGGAGGAAAAAATCTGAGGTCCAGCCCCTGCTCGTCGATGGAGGGAGCGTGGAGAGAGTCTCAACTCTCCAATTCCTGGGGGTGCACATACAGGATGACCTGTCCTGGAGGACCAACACAGCAGCCATCATCAAGAAGGCACAACAGCGGCTCTACTTCCTGAGAGTCCTCAGGAAATACCACCTCAGACAGGAGCTGCTTGTGACCTTCTACCGCTGCACAGTGGAGAGCATCCTCACCTACTGCATCTGCGTGTGGTTCTCCAGCTGCACAGCCGCTCAGGCAGGCGGTTCAGGACCATGTCCGCAACGACAAATAGACTGAAGCTCAGCTTCTACCCTAGGGCCATTCAGGCCCTGAACACAGCAAAGACCTAGGTTCTAGGCCCTGGACAATCTAGACAATTTGATGGCAGCTATTAGATTGTAATCAAGTGCAATACTGAAATACAACTGTGAACATTTCAAACCTGCAAACTGCGACACTTTAAATGAATGTGCAATAATACTATGTGCAATATGACAACCCTCGTGTACAGAAGGTTCAGAGATAGGAAATGTTAGGATATTTATAGCATAGCATAGAGTACAGCACAGTGTTTTATTTGTATAGTATAGTAGTATAGTATAGTGGATAGTGTATATAGCCTTTATTTATGTAAACCAGCTCTTTTTCCCTTCTTGTTTTTAGTATTTTTTACCTAGCACCAGGGGAGCCCCCCCTCCTAAATTTCGTTGTATGGTACCTGTACTGTATTAATGACAATAAAGACCATTAATTCATTAATTCATTCAACACAACATGCTAGTATAGTGGTTACTCATGTAAATGTTGTCTCAACGAGTAACCGACCTTTTACTTTTTGTATTATTGATTTGTGTGATGATCTGTGTGCAGTACAATGCGTACATGGCGTAATTACGTGGTAATTAGTGTTTGTTCCATTATGTGTTTGGTTTGGGGGGATTGGGGGGAAATGGCTTGGGGGATGGGGACATTGATTGGGGGATGGGGACATTGCTTGGGGGATGGGGAATGGGGAAATGAACTGCAGTAAAATCTTTCCTATTCAGACTAAAGAATGTGAACGTATTTCCTTTTACAGACTGGTCATCCTATGAGATACTGCAAGCTGAGTCAGGACCTGCCCATCCTGCGTTTGTGGTTTAATGTAGAGGCCGAGCTGAGACAGGACTACCGCCTCAGCAGAAGAGCCATGAGAGAGGCAGAGGCAGAGGCTCCTACAGAGGGAACAGGATCATGGCTGGGGAAATCAGATGGAAGCCCTCATTTATGTGTACTGGCTGGCTCATGGACTGTCCTATCGGGTTGTATGCCGTGTCTTCAATGTGCCAAAAGCCACAGTCCACCGCATCATCCACAGAGTTGCACAGCACATTTGGAACAACCTCAAGCGAGCCATCTCTCTCCCACCGGCAGGAGAGCTTCATGCTGTTGAGCAAGGATTTTCCCTGCTATCAGGAAGCCCTGCCTTCAACAACGTTGTGGGTGCAATAGATGGCTGCCATATCAGGATCAAACCCCCTCTACTACACCGAATTGACTATTTAAATTACAAAGGATTATTTTCTATAAACATGCAGGTGATTTGTGATTCGAAGGGTAGATTCCTTGACATCTTTGTAGGCTACCCGTGGTCGGTTCATGACACACGCATCATGAAGAACAGTAACTTTTACAGGACCAGACAGTACCCTCCCAGGGGTTACATGCTTCTGGGTGATGGTGGCTATCCCTGTTTGGACACACCAATCTGCCTCATCACACCATACAAGGAACCCGTTAATGGACAAATACAGGGGCGCTTCAATAATTATCATTCCAGAGGCCGCAGCATTGTAGAAAGGGCTTTTGGAATGATGAAGACCAGATGGAGATCTACCCTGTTCAAAGCCTTGGAGGTTAAACCAACATTTGCACCTGTGGTTGTTGCGTCCTGTGCCTTTTTGCACAATGTGTGTCTCGATAATGGAGACATGCTGGAGCTAGATCCAGATGCACAGGACATGTTTGACCCCCAACCTCCCGGTGAGCCCCTAGCAGGTAACGAGACCTCTGGGAATGCTACAAGGGACAGACTGGCTGCCTTGGTTTCGGGCCATGTGCAAGCACCATAGTACAATGCTGTTTGTGACCCAGAAATGTATAATTGTATATAGTTTGTATGTTAGCCATGTTGATACCATTTTAGATACCATCGACGAGCAGGGGCTGGACCTCATATTTTTTCCTCCTGAAGTCCACGATGATTTCCTGGGTCTTTGACTGGTTCAGCAGGAGGTTGTTAACCTTGCACAGCTTGCCCAGCTGCTCCACCTCATCCCTGTACGCCGCCTCGTCCCCCCCCGAGATGCAGCCCACCACGGTGGTGTCGTCTGCAAACTTTATGATGGAGTTGCTGGGGTGGACGGGGGTGAAGTCGTAGGTGTAGAGGTTGTAGAGGATGAGGCTTAGCACGCAGCCCTGGGGGGACCCAGTGCTGAGTCTGAGGGCTGTGGAGGTGTGGGAGCCCACCCGCACCCTCTGGGGGCGGTCAGACAGGAAGTCCTTGATCCATGCACAGATGGAGTGTGATAGTCCCAGGTCTAGTAGTTTGGTCACTAGCCTGTCTGGAAGGATAGTGTTGAAGGCAGAGCTGAAGTCCACAAAGAGCAGTCTCGCGTAGCTGTTCCCCCTCTCCAGGTGGGATAGAGTGGAGTGGAGAGTTGTCGCGATGGCGTCCTCTGTGGACCTGTGGGCTCTGTAGGCGAACTGGTATGGATCCAGGTTGGGCGGGAGGCGTGTGACTATGTGGGCCCGGACCAGTTTCTCGAAGCACTTCATGTCAGCTGGTCGGCGCAGTCCCTCAGCACCCGTCCCAGGACGCCATCCGGCCCTGAGGCTTTTCTGGGGTCCACCGCCTTCAGCACGCGTCTCACTTCGTGCTCTGTGAGGGTGAGGCTGCTGAGAGCTGGAGAGAGTGGTGTTTGTGTGGTGGTTACCTCCGTTCGCCCCTCGTCGAACCGGGCGTAGGAGTTCAGCTCTTCCGCCAGCAGGGGGTCGTCCTCAGCGGCTGTGAGCCTGTTGGCTCTGAAGTTTGTCATGTGCTGAACCCCCTGCCACACCCGCCTGGAGTCGTTGCTCAGGAAGCATTCCTCAATCTTCTCTCTGTGGTCTGCCTTGGCCTCCCGGATGCCACGGTTTAGGTTAGCCCTGGTGGTGCTGTACAGCAGTGTGTCCTTCGCTGAGAAGGCGTTGTCCCTCTCCTTGAGCAGTTTTCGGACCTTCTCAGTCATCCATGGCTTCGTGTTGGGGTAGACCCGGACACGTTTGTCCACGGTGACTGAGTTGGTGCAGTTCACTATGTGGTTCAGAACCGACGACGTGAACTGTTCCAGGTCCTCATGCTCATATTCCTGCCATGAGGTGTCATTCAGGCAGATCTGCAGTGGAGCGGACCCTGCTGGCCAGGTCCTGACAGTCTTAGTGGTGATGGGGGCACTTTTCCTCATGGGAGTGTAGGCTGGGATCAGGAGGATGGACACGTGGTCAGACATGCCTAGATGAGCTAGCGGTCTAGCCTTGTAGGCAAGCTTGATGTTGGTGTATACCTTGTCCAGTGTGGTATCTCCTCTTGTTGCACATTTAACATGCTGGTAAAACTTGGGTAGTACTACCTTCAGGTCAGCATGATTAAAGTCTCCCGCTATTATGTGTACTGCCTGGGGATCTGTCCACCACTGATTACGTCATGTAGCCGGGCTAATGCTAAGCTAGCATCCGCGCTAGGTGCTATGTATACAGATGTTATGTACACTGTGTTGAATTCCCTCGGGAGGTATGTGGGTCGGCATTTAACAGTCAAGTATTCCAGGTCTGGGGAGCAGTGGCTACTTACAGTTTTTGTGTTTAAGCACCAGATGTCCTTCGTAGATATGATCAGGCCGCCTCCGCGGGTCTTCTAGCTTAGCAATGTCCTGTCTGCTCGGTGTAAAGAGCGGCCTTGTAACTCGACCGCAGAGTCAATAATGGAAGCGCTGAGCCAGGTTTCTGTGAGAATAATCACACAGCTATCCCCCACGGTGTTGTTGGAAGCAACCTGCAGTCTCAGTTCGTCCATCTTGTTAGCTAGGGATCTTACGTTGCTTGGTTAAAAACTTTTTTGCAGTCTATCGTACATACCCAAAACTGTTCCGTCAGTATTCTGGCGCGTCAAAGACGTCTTGCTCTTCCATGATTTCTCAGGTGTGTTGATAATAAACGAAAAAAGATGCTTATAGCACACGCAACAGAAATAAACACAGCTGAAGAAGGCATTGCGAGTCATGTGAGAATTCGCCGGCAACATAACGCGTCACCCGTACCGCGTCTATTTAAACCACTGTTGATGACGTAGCCGCCGTGAAGGGTCGTCCCAATTCATAGGGGTAGATTTCAAGGGGTATGGCTTGTGACTCTGTTCGAAGGCCTTGGCTTCGAATCGAGTCACACTCGAAAACGAGCCATAGGGGTAGAAAAGGGAATCGGGATTGATGTGTAACATACATAATACATACATGCAATTTCAACCTACACGTTGCACTACTGCCATCTTCTGGATTTATCCAATTCCTACATTGTCCATCTCGTCACAGTCTCCCTATCATGCGGCCCTTCTTCAAAGGGATTAACGTGATACAGATTCTGTAGCTCAGTAGCTGAAGCACACAATGATTGACATCACTAAGAGCCAATGAAATTGCGGAGGCACACACGGGATGGCCAATCCGATTGCTTCTCGAAATGTTCACAACGTCATACTGATTGACAGCACTCAACACCCAATGGGCGTTTGGGGGGCACACAGGGTGGCCAATCAGATCACAGGGGGGGCGGGTGCCACCCCGTGTCACCCATTTAGCTCCGCCCCTGGACTCGACGGGTCGAGTCGACACGGTGCCACAACGCGCAGACCCCGGGGGAGGGTCTTGCCACCTGGGCAAGTTAAGTGCCTTTTTAATGTTAACATATTTATGTTGTGTTACGTCTGTGTTTACGACAGTTTGGGCTTTACGACATGTGCCGTATTACGTTTTGTGTTAGACTCGTGTTTGATTAAATGGAGTACACGTTCCAACTTGAAGCTCTGAGTTCAGTCTCCATTATTGAACATAACATTGGCGACGAGCGATGGCTGATTGTTCTCTACCAACACCCCCTCCTTTCCTAGCAGTCCCGGCAGAACCACCGATTCCGTGGGGCCGCTGGATTTCCTCTTTCGAAACATATATCCTAGCCGCCGGTTTGGAGGATGTATCAGACAAGAGGAAATGCGCGCTGCTGCGGCACTGCCTGGGAACGGAGGGTCAGCGCGTGTTTGGAACTCTTGGCACTGCGGCGAGATACACAGACGCTGTGGAACTATTGAAGGAACACTTCGCCCCTCCACAAAGCGCTCTTCTCCGCCGCGTCATATTCAGACGAAGACACCAACGAACAGGTGAGACAGTGACACAGTATGTGGCTGATCTGCGGGGTTTGGCGAGCGTATGCAAGTTCGGGGCATTGCAGAACGAGATGATAAGAGACCAACTCATCTTGCACACGAACTGTGACAAGATTAGGGAAAGACTGTTACTGGAAAATGATGAACTTACATTATCAGCAGCTCTGAACATGGCGGTCCAGGTTGAAACAGCTTTAGAATGTGCAGTTAGTTTTTCAGCCTCTCCCAGCTCACCGGCAGAGGGCGCGCACAGCCTACAGGTGCCCCTCCTCCACGTGAGTGCAACCAGCGGCGGGGAGAGCATTTTACTGGCCTCTCGGTCACGCGACCAGCCACACCAGCCGTGTGGGAATTGCGGCTCTTCTGCACACAATTCAAGAGCTCAGACATGCCCAGCCCGTGGTAAAACCTGCTCCAACTGCGGGAGACTAAACCACTTTCACAAGGTCTGCAGGTCTGCCCCAGCTAGAGCTTCCCAGTCACCTACCACAGTCATCCATAATGTCAGCTCAGGAAGAGCGCCATTCAAAACATGCTCGTTGGTGGTTGGTGATGTCACTCTGCCGCTCCTCCTAGACACTGGAGCCACAGTGTCCCTTGTGAACTTGACGACTTATACACAGTTCTTCTCCCATGTGCCCCTGGGGTTGCCCTCCACCACCCTGCGTGGCTATGCCAACTCTAAGATTGACATTGTGGGCTCTTTTCAGCTGCCTGTGAAGTACGGGGAGAGGACACTGCCGGCTTTCAGGTTCAACGTTGCACGCCACGGGACCAACTTGTTAGGCCTCGACCTGTTCAACGCCCTCGGTTTCACCCTGCTAGACACAGCTGGCTCAGAGATTCACACCGTTTCCACCCCCTGGCAGCAACAGTGGCCTGCGCTGTTCAGCGGTGTAGGCTGCCTCGACACTTTTGCCCACCAGCCTCTGTTAGATCCTACAGTGATGCCTGTTATACAGCCCCTCCGCCGCTCCCCCCTGGCTCTCCGCGATGACATCTCCTCTCAACTACAGAGCATGCTCGATAGCGACATCATTGAGCAGGTGAACGCATCGCCTTGGATCTCCAACCTGGTGGTGGCGAAGAAGAAGTCTGGGGGGCTGCGCATCTGCGTGGATCTGAGAGCGGTAAACAAGGCCATCATCCCTGACAAATACCCCCTGCCAACGATAGAGGAGCTCACCGCCCAGTTCTACGGGTCCAGCGTGTTCTCTAAACTGGACCTCCGTCAGGGTTACCTCCAAGTGCCACTACACCCCGAGAGCCGCAACCTCACAGCGTTCATCACTCACAGAGGGGTTTTCCGCTACAAACGCATGGCTTTCGGTTTAAGCTCCGCCCCCAGCTGCTTCCAAAAGATCATGGCCTCCATTTTCGCTGGGATCCCAGGTGTGGCCATCTATCTTGATGACATCGTGGTTCACGGGGCCACCGTCGAGAGCCACGACGAGCGTCTCCACAGTGTGTTCAGTGCATTGGCCAAGCATCACCTGACACTCAATGGTGAGAAGTGTGTATTCGCCGCCCCAGCCATCGACTTTGTGGGGTTCCGCCTCTCAGCTGATGGCACGTACCCGCTGCACTCGAACACCGAGGCCATCCATCATGTCCCGGAGCCCACCACAGCCGCTCAGGTGGCCTCCTTTCTAGGCATGACGGCGTACTACCTCCGTTTCCTGCCACAGTACTCGGCCACAACCACACCGCTGCGGAAGCTGTTGAAGCATGACGAGCCCTGGCTCTGGACGTCTGCCTGCTCAGACGCCGTACGCCTCCTGAAGGCCCAACTCACCTCGCCACCGGTCCTGGCGCATTTCGACCTGGCCAGCCCCACTCTTGTCACGTGCGACGCCTCTGCCACAGCCATTGGTGCGGTGATGTCCCAGCTGCAAGGGGGGGTGGAGAGACCGATCGCCTTCGCCTCCCGTGCTCTCAGCCCCACGGAACAGAAGTACTCGGTGGGGGAGCGAGAGGCCCTAGCATGCCTCTGGGCATGTGAGCGCTGGCACATGTACCTCTATGGACGGCTATTCACACTGAGGACAGACCACCAGGCCCTCATCACCCTCCTGGCCACGTCTGGCACCGGTCACAAGCCACTCCGCCTCCACCGCTGGGCCGACCGCCTGCAACAGTACAACTATCGGCTACAGTTCACGCCAGGACGAGACAACGTGGTAGCCGACTTGCTATCACGCGCAATCCCCAGCCCACCCACAGCCCCAACCTTGACCCCCGGACTGGACCAGGCTGAGCATGACCTCGTCCAGCTCCTCCACACACCCCTTCAGGAGACGGTGTCGCTGAAGGAGCTCCGGGATGCCTCAGCCGATGACCCCACCCTCTCTACACTCTCAACCTACATCACGCAGGGGTGGCCGGTAAGAGTACCTGACGAGCTACTCACTTACTCCAGGATCAGGGAGGAGTTGTCGGTTTGGAATGACACCTGTGTCGCTCGCGGGTTCTGCACTGTGGTCCCAGGTGTCCTTCGGGCGCGTATCCTTGCTATGGCGCACGAGGGTCACCTGGGCATAGTCAGGCTCAAACAGCGCTGTCGTGAGGTTGTGTGGTGGCCAGGCATCGACAGGGAACTCGAAACCCTGGTCAAGGATTGCACTGCCTGTCTCCTTAGTGGTAAGACCAGGGCTCCAGCTCCACCCCCGCCCATGCAGCCGTTGGACTGGCCATCTCAACCCTGGGAGCACCTGCAACTGGATATCTGCGGCGAGCTGCATGGGGTACCACATCACCAGCGTTTTCTCGTTGTGACCTACGACCTCCACTCTAAGTGGCCAGAGGTGACACCTGTGGGCTCGGTCACAGCAAAGGTGCTGATCGACATTCTCGACGCTCTGTTTGCGCGTTGGGGCCTGCCCAAGAGGATCACGACTGACAACGGTCCTCAAATGGTTTCCCATGAACTGTCCTCCTATCTAGTGGGTAAAGGGATCCACCACATCCGCACAGCGTTCTACCACCCTGCTGCGAACGGGGGGGTGGAACGGCTGAACCAAACCCTGAAGAATGGCATCAGGGCCCACCTGGCACAAGGGTGCACGCTCACCACCAGCCTCCTCCAGACGCTGTTGCATTATCGGGCCACGCGACACGCCACTACAGGAGTCTCCCCAGCCTCCCTCATGCTGGGGCGGGAGCTCCAGCTGCCTCTCGATAGGCTCCGCCCTATAATAGCTCAGCCCCCGGTCCATCCAGTTCAAGCCACAGTCACCAAACACCAGCGCTTGATGAAGGATCGTTTCGACAGGGCCAGACGTGCTAGGCCACCTGTCATCGCTGTGTCGGACTGGGTCAGGATCCGACGACCTCATCGGGACAACAAACTCCAGTCGTTTTGGTCTGACCCTGTCCAGGTCAGCAAACAGCTTGGCCCGGCCTCGTTTAGGCTCGCCGACGGCACTCGCTGGCATGCTACCCGCCTGCGTAAGGTGCAGCCTCCCCCTGGCCCAGCGCTGAGTGTGGCCTCTTCCACAGTCTTGCCAGCCGCACGGTTGGATGAAGCAGCAACCCCGGCCTACCAGGCTCAGCCCCAAGGCGTGGAGCCGCCACCAGTGGCTGTGGCTGCACCAGAGCCACGTCTGGTTCGAGCACGCAACAGGCCCGAGCACTTGCGTGATTACATGACTGAGTATCACACCTAGGTTGTGTGAGGGGGGGGGAAATGTTACGTCTGTGTTTACGACAGTTTGGGCTTTACGACATGTGCCGTATTACGTTTTGTGTTAGACTCGTGTTTGATTAAATGGAGTACACGTTCCAACTTGAAGCTCTGAGTTCAGTCTCCATTATTGAACATAACATGTTGTTTGTTGTTATTGTCCGTGTCTGTGTTTGGGAGGGGGGGGGGGGGGGGGGGTTGTTCGATTTTTGTAGGTTTTTAAATAGTCTAAAACAGCGGGGTTAATTGGTGGGATCTGAGGCTGGGGGAACTTAGCTGTCGGGTTGGTCAAAGGAAGCCTGGTCGTACCTGTTAATCAAAGCACCCTAATCATGTGTGCCTAGGCCCTAGTGAGAGGGTGAAATCATGTGTGCCTAGGCCCTAGTGAGAGGGTGAAATCATGTGTGCCTAGTGAGAGGGTGAAATCATGTGTGCCTATATAGGGTGTAATTATTCTGTATGATAGCTGGTTAATCCAGGGGTGTGAACAGCACGTAAGTGCCTTATGCGCTGGTTAACTGGGATAGACTGCTTGAGGGGGGTATAGGTCTTGGCAGGGCCGGTCAGCCCACTAATAACATGCTGTGAGGCTTATGAATTGTTGATGAATAAAGTATTTCTATTTTCTATTGGTTTTGGTAACTCTGTGTCGTGTGGTGGTGTGCTCCGAGTCCGACCACTGTCCCCGGACCTTACCGGTACAAAAAAGGTGGACCCAGTGATCGGTTCCCCTTTGTCAAGGGAGGTTCTTCAGTACTATCTCCAATGGGGTCATTATTTACTCTCTCTCTAGCTATTATACTGCAATTTTTCTGTCAAAGGCATGTCGCACCCCGAACTGCCTCTCAGGCTTGCATCACCCAATGCAAATTGTGCCTAGAGGGACTTATTTTCACTGGTACCGGCGAGATTGAAATATGTCGGACTTCAACATATTTTTCTGGACAAAAAGGATACCCCTTGCATTTAGACAAAGCTATACAGTGAATCAACCTGCTTCAGTGCAACAAGAAATGGGTTAACTCCCAGTGAACAATTTTACGTTGATTAGACGTCTAAACAACGTCTAAATGGCCCTTAGACGTCTAGGCGAAATCGAGGCTAAATACCCGCCAAATTGGAAATTTAAAAAACGTCTATGTTTAGACGTTGAAATGCCGTTGAAACATAGACGTTGTTTCAATTTCCAATTTAGCCTAAATTTAGCTTAATTATAACCTAGACATTGAAACACCGGTGTTTAAACGTCTAGGCTAAAACAAAGCCAAATGGAGGTGAAATTGAAACGACTGTTTCTATAGGCATTTCAACGGCAGACTATATATAGCTGTTGAAATGCAGTTTAAACAGACGTTTCAATTTCCAATTTCACATCAATTTAGCTTTGTTATAGCCTAGACGTTTAAACACTTAGTATAAGTAGACAAATACAATTTTCATGAGTAATAAGTAAATATAAATAAGGAAATATGAATAGGAACATGTATTTATTTAGGGAACTAGTAAATACGAAATAAAAATAAGGAAAATAGAATATTAAATATTAACAATGTTGATTGTTGTGGAACATTTAACAACATAATAACAACATATCATAATAACAATTAAATAGGAACATTTAACTAGTAAACATTTAACTAGTAAACATTTAACTAGTAAATACAAAATAAAAATAAGGAAAAAAGAATATTAAATAATAACAATGTTGATTGTTGTGGAACATTTAACAACATATTTACAACATTTTTAATAACATAACAATTAAATAGGAACATTTAACAACATAATAGTTTTTATTGACAGTTATGAGACAACATTTAGGTTGTCTTCTGTCTGTAGCCAGCACCGCCCATTCTGCCTGGGGCCTGCTTCAGGTGATCTCCGATGCTCGCCCTTGCCTCCACCTCTGTGACCTTTTTTAGTTTCATGACAGCCTCTGTAATTAAATAAAGCAAAATAAAAGTTATTTTCACAGAAGAATCCCATTTAAAACTTTAAAAAGCAAGAGTAAAGAGCCAGATAAATTGTGGATTGCCTACTATGTGCCAAAGAAAATGTAATATGCTTGAATGTCTGGTGCCCTGTAGCTCTTGTTCCTATAGTGAGCAAATGTTTGACACTCGCCACAAAATAATCTGTAGTATGCTACCACCCACCCTAGACCCCCGTGTATGGATAGTAGAGTTGAAGCCGTTGCTATAGACAACAAACCTTTAGTGCACACCTTTTTGATCATGTCAAGTTAGCTGATGACGGTGCAGGCCTGATCAACAACAACATGGCGGCCTACAGTACAGAGGATAAGTTAACCACCTAGTATAATGCTGCCTGGAAAATTACCTCAGCATCGACAAGACCAAGGAGCCGATTGTGGACTATAGAAAGGGTAGCAAGAGGAAGAGAAGAAAAAAGCCCCACCCCTTGCAGATACAATGCTTCTTGCCCAGTTATCGGTTCCAACCTACCCAATATGACACGGTACAGGGCAGTCTGCCCAAAGGCCCTCTTGTTCCGCGGCCCCCCACCACTGATGTTGAAAAGGGACATCAGGCTATTTGTCATGCATCTGTAAGAGAGAGGAGGAAAAGCCGTTACATGACTAATGTGCATTATGGGTGAAATTATGTTATACATGAAGTCAACCTGCGTCTTTGTTCATGCATTTAAATACCTGTCCATCATCTTGTTTATGCAGTCCCTTGCACTTTTCCCTCCGATCCTCATCATCACGGAGGTCTGTGTGGAATTTTTTTTACAAATCATGTACAATCATTTCAACCCTTTGAAGTTTAAATATTTTGCCATCTCCATTGAACTCATTTTCAGGTGTATTATACATTGAACTCATTTTCGTGTATATTACATTTTTGGGGGTTTAAATTTGTCGCGGTAAATGCAGCCGTAAACTTTTATTTTAAATTATCACCATGCTTTGTCGGAAATGTTCCTTCTTCAGCTCCTCCTCCTGCTCTGTGAACTCTGTTTCTGTCCCCAGCTGTCGCAGTGAAAATGTTTGCCCTGGCTCTCTCCTCCTCACCTCGTCCAAAATTTCGAGGAGTAGGCCCACAACTCTCTTCTGGAATGCTGATGTAAATCACAATGTAATAAGTTAAACAAAGTGAAAACATTCCGTGCTTAAGCAAACCGCAAAGATCTCACAAATATAACCATTTCTGACTGAGGCAATGGAAGGAGCTTCTTCTTTTGTATTTTCACATACTTAACAGGACTGAAGTCAAATAACATGAAATGTTACTAGCTTCAATTGGAATTCTTACTGTTCTCTGAGACTGGGTGTTTGTCTTTAGGTCCTGTTGAGATAGAGAGCATACGAACAAGTTTGCTAAATCAGTTTGGAGCAGAAGAAAAAAATCACAAACATGCAGATAATCGTGAGATGCATTTGAATACATACGTTTAGGGGGAGTCAGGCTTTTCTGGGGTGTACCAACAACAACATGTACCAACAACAACATGATTTGAACACGAACCTCTAGGAGTCCTGGTCTGTGCTGGTGGAGAGTCAGAGAGGGCCACTATTGAAATGAGAATGAAACATGTTAGTGATACAGGTCACTAATACAGACCTGTAAGCTTCTTACTATCAAAAGGAAGTACCATTGGAGCTCTGTGCCCTCTGTGGAGTCAGGCGTTTCTTGGACAAGCCTGAAACATAGAATGATTTGTATTCAACTGTTAAGGGTCGCTCTAGACCTCATCTGTGTCAAAACATCAACAATAACTAAGACATGCTGTGACAACGTGATTTGAACACGAACCTCTAGGAGTCCTGGTCTGTGCTGGTGAAGAAATGAGGGGCCTGGACCTTGATATTTGACTCAGCCTTCTATGTGTCAAGCCTGAAACATAGAATCATTTGTATTCAACTTCAATGGGTTGCTTTTGACTTCATCTGTGTCAAAACAACAACAACAACAACAACAACATGATTTGAACACGAACCTCTAGGAGTCCTGGTCTGTGCTGGTGGAGAGTCAGAGAGGGCCACTATTGAAATGAGAATGAAACATGTTAGTGATACAGGTCACTAATACAGACCTGTAAGCTTCTTACTATCAAAAGGAAGTACCATTGGAGCTCTGGGCCCTCTGTGGAGTCAGGCGTTTCTTGGACAAGCCTGAAACATAGAATGATTTGTATTCAACTGTTAAGGGTCGCTCTAGACCTCATCTGTGTCAAAACATCAACAATAACTAAGACATGCTGTGACAACGTGATTTGAACACGAACCTCTAGGAGTCCTGGTCTGTGCTGGTGAAGAAATGAGGGCCCTGGACCTTGATATTTGACTCAGCCTTCTATGTGTCAAGCCTGAAACATAGAATCATTTGTATTCAACTTCAATGGGTTGCTTTTGACTTCATCTGTGTCAAAACAACAACAACAACAACAACAAAAACATGATTTGAACACGAACCTCTAGGAGTCCTGGTCTGTGCTGGTGGAGAGTCAGAGAGGGCCACTATTGAAATGAGAATGAAACATGTTAGTGATACAGGTCACTAATACAGACCTGTAAGCTTCTTACTATCAAAAGGAAGTACCATTGGAGCTCTGTGCCCTCTGTGGAGTCAGGCGTTTCTTGGACAAGCCTGAAACATAGAATGATTTGTATTCAACTGTTAAGGGTCGCTCTAGACCTCATCTGTGTCAAAACATCAACAATAACTAAGACATGCTGTGACAACGTGATTTGAACACAAACCTCTAGGAGTCCTGGTCTGTGCTGGTGAAGAAATGAGGGCCCTGGACCTTGATATTTGACTCAGCCTTCTAGGGGTCAAGTCTGAAACATAGAATCATTTCTATTCAACTCCAAGGGGTTGCTATTGACTTCATCCTTGTACGGTAAACTTAAGAATAAGTCGGACATGTGCTGTGACAACTGTTGACAATGTGATTTGAAAACGAACCTTTAGTATTTCTTGCTTGTGCTGTTACATTTTTATGTTTCATCAGCACAAAAGAAAAGTAATAATCCTCAAGCTTTGTCACCAAAAGCTTGAGGATTATGACTTTTCTTTTGTGCTGATGAAACAAAAATAATGTATGTAATGTATGTAAAAAAATAATGTATGTAATGTCTATGACATACTACCGGTGCTTCATTACTACCTTCGCATAATACATCAAAATCTGTAATGTAATTTGCCATTACCTTTAAATGGCATTTCTCTGACAGGAGTGGACGTTCGGGGGTCTTGAGACACTGGGACTATTTCAACAAGAAAGGTGTTATGAGTCTTTGCAGCTCCATGACAGACCTTACCATATTCTCATGTAACAACAACATTAACATTTTTTATAATACCTGGTGTGGATGAGTGTGGAGTTGGTAACAAAGTAGAATCTTCATCAGCTTTTCAAAGCGAAAAAAAAACAAAAATAAATCACATGATCCCATATATTCAAGTTAGTTTCACTAGGAATAAATAGTAGAGGAGGAAAGTTAGACCAGTTATATATTTAGAATACTAACTCATTACTTACATTCACCATTCTCAGGCAGGGTGTAGAGGTTCTGAAAAACTGTAAAATAAACTAAAACATTAAAACCTGCTTTCTTTGAAGTAAATGTCAGTTCAACACAATATGGAACACAATACGGAAAATGAAGATGGGTGGACTAACATTGTGGCTAGCCTACTTAACATCAAGACCGCCCGCAATCTATGGACTTTCAAGACTCTGCTCAAATCCAACTATTGCTGTAAAAAAAGGCTATTGAGACGTCCTCATGCTTTATTTAGTTTGGACATTTGTCTTTGTCTTAAATGTGTGCTGTAACAAATGTTGGTTGTCCCCTATTCTATTGTCCTTACGCTCTACTCTATGACTATGAGGCTGGGAAGACAAATCGGCAACACACTACATGAACTGAATTGAGATTATATAGAAAAATAGTCATAGTACCTGGTGTTGATGACTGCAGAGGAGAGTCTATAATTGTAGAGTCATCAGTGGCTTTTGAAACAAAGATCAAAGCACATGAACAACTTCAAACAGGAACAAGTAGCACAGAATGAGAGGAAAGTTATATTTTAAAAATACAAACGCATTGCTTACAGGCATATTCTTCTTTGTCCTTTTCTTCTATTTCAAAGAGGTCCATAGAAACTGATCGTTAAAAGGAAATATCGTTAAAATGTGCTTTCTTAAATACAAATTAATTATTAAATTGAGATGGGTGAACCAACATTGTGACCAAACTCACATGGATTTGGGGGGCCTTTTTCTAGCATTTGCTTCACAGAGGCCTTCTGCAACCCTGCAACAAATATACTGATATGAACAATAACTACACATGAACAATCAATTTGTAGCAAGACAGACATCCGGGGTGAATAGAAAGTTAACATTTATACATTTAAGTATAGAATAGAGCGCCAACTAGATTTTACCTGAAGTGACTTTTTTGAATTTTGGCGGTGGGGCAGGGAAGACAACACCTGTAATGACAAAGACGTGTCAATACCTATGCTAATGCTACTGAACATTTGCAGGTCTTGCAGAAATGAATAAAGGTATGGATTACTCGTACATTTCTTGGCTGGTGGAGAGATGGATGAATCCCCAGAAGACATATCTAGGCATAAATGGATGAAAAAGTTTGGTGTTAAGTTTGTTCAATTGTTGTAATAACAAAATAGACAAGCTATAAAAATTAAAACATACCTTGCACATAATCAACATAGTTTCTTTTTTTAGGGATGCGCTGAGAATGGCGCGCCATGGTAGCCTGGAAATATTAATGAATATTATTAAATATTGAATGAAACTTAATTTTTTATACAATTTTGGCTATGTTATGAAAATAAGTGCATTTAAAATTAAGCATATTTACCAAGAGAAATAGTCACTCTATTCCGTGCAGCAGTGGGAATATGGCTAACCCCTGTAAGTGCGGAAGGCAGGCCGCCTTGCGCCGCAGGTCTCCTTTAGTAATTACTCTTTGCTGAGCTTCATTCCTCGTGGTCCGCTCCACATAGGCAATGTTAAGCAGCATGGAGTTGCATGGACGCTCAAAGACATTACTAGCGTCATTGAAGTTGACAACATCAGCCACCATTGTGCCATCACTCCTCTTCTCCTGGACAAACGCGATCCCTTCGTCGATTATAAAACATCCGTCTCTCATGTTGGTGGACACAAAGCATGTCTTGCAAGTCTGTCTTTTTGGTTTGACCAACTCTTTTTCCGCAATTCTTTTTGCGACTTGTACCGCTGGGTTGTGGCTACTTCTCACCATTTTCTTGATTGAGTGCAGATGGTTTTCGAAGGGAAAGCTTGAGATGTCATTGAGAGAGCACTGGAACTTCTCAACATCATCACTCAAGTGCTGAAGACTGTGGATGTTGTACACTGGAAAGGTTTCCCCATAGAAATTCACAGCATTGTCTACAAAGTGCTTTAGCACATCCCTGGCATAGTCCAAATAGGCTTTTCTCTGTTCAGTGTCAGACTGCAGGAGAATTGAAATACCAACTGTGAGACACATCAGGTGGTCATAGTGGGCATCGGGCAGTATGCCTTGAAGCACAATTGGCCCAGTGTAGAGAAGGAACTGACGAAGTTCCGTAGCTTTCCATCTATCCAACTCGTCCAGAGACCTGGGTTGCCTTGCAAATTCAGAAGGCATTGCTCCTCTGAGTGCCTTTAGCCGGTCTGATATTTCTTTTCTCAATTTTGGTGCAAGTTTACATTCCTCAGGACCCTTCAGCAAGTACGTGAGAATCCTCTTAACACTCCCATGGCAAACTAGGTGCATGTAATCAAGTACAAACTGGCTTACACAACCAACACCAGCAGCAATGAGGGGCGACGCCTTCTTCTGGTGGACTGTGTACTGAACCTGGTTGAATTTGTCATCCGTTCTTTTTACATGTTCACCTCCTGTTGTGTAAGCCATCCTGCCCTCAACCATGTTGGACGCAGCCTCACATCGTTCGCAGCCCTGGTAAGCATTATGGCCTTTAATGCACTTCAGAAAGGCTCTTGCTGGAGCGTCGCAGATAAAGGCATTGAATATGATTTTTAATGATGTTCCCAGATAAGAAATGCCATGTTCCTGAATGCTTTTCATTTCCTGTATCATGTCGTCCAAATAGTCATCCACCGAGTTGGGTTTTGTATTCCCACAATAGAGGGCAACAAGAAAAGGCTCTACATCCTTGAATTTTCCCAAAATAGGCCAGAACTGGGTTTGAGAGGACTTGTACAAGGGAAGGCCGTCTACGTTGATATCAACTACTACCGGTCCAGTTGGGTTAGTGCAATGCGTTAGATGCCTGATGATGCCACTTTCAAGCCCAAAATACATATATGTTCCCCCACACTTAACTTGGCTCTCAATATAACGTGGAGTTGCAAGCAGTGTACGAGCATCTCCAGGCAGATTCAGGCCATGTATATTGAGGACGCGGAGCAGCTCATTCAAACTCCTCTGTGTTTGCTGTGTGCCGGTGGCCCAAGCTGCAAGGTCCCGTCTTAAATTGGACTCTTCAGCCTCTGGTGCAGCAGTCTCATCTTCCGGTGCAGCAACTTCATCCTCTGGTGCAGAGTCTAATTCTAAGAGCTCTCCATCTGAGCCACTGGAGTCTGGATTTTCCCCAAAGTCCTCATGCTCCTCTGTTTCGTCATTACTCTCATAGTTAGAGCTTTGCTGAGTCAAGTTAGACACGTCCTCTTGCATGTCCCCCTCCTCACGTGTGTCCCCCCCCTCCTCCTGCTGTGGCACATTCTCTTCAGATGGCTCTTCATCACTGCTTGATGCTAAGGCAGCATCCAATCTAGCCCTTTTTCGTTTCCAGTCCCTTACATAGTTGGAAGCCATGTTTATGTGTGGTGTGTAAGTAACATACAACTCACCAAATAGTGTGAAGTACTGGTGTCAGCCACCAGCTGAGAAACTGGAAAAGAAACCAGAAGTTCGTAAATTACACAATACACAGCACCATTAGAACTGCACATGAGCAGTATTGCAGTTTGATATTGATGATTGAAATGGAGACTATTTACAAAGGATGAGTCAGGTCATAAATTCATACAGAAAAATTCCAGTTAAATCAATAACTAGGGGTGTAACGGATCACCAAACTCACGGATCGGATCGTGTCACGGATTTAGAGTCACGGATCGGATCATTTTCGGATCAACACAAAACATTTTATCTTTTTATAAAAACTACCTTTTCCTTGAACATCACTGCTGCAATCTGGTTGCCAAGTGAAACCTAACTTTACCTAAATAATAAAGTGAACATACATTTAAACATGGTATATAAAAAAAAAGCAAATAAAGCAAAGCAGCCTCAAGTTTATAACTTCATATTCATTTTCAAAAAGATGATGTCCACATTGTCTGGGGAGAGGGTAGATCTATTTGCAGTCACTATGGCTCCTGCTGTGGAGAATAATCTCTCGCTAGGAACTGAAGTAGCAGGCACAGCCAGGTAGCGTGGCTCAAGCACGTTGACCATATTTTGAAACCCTCTGTTCTCCACAACGGAGTATGGCCTCATGTCTGTCGCGATAAACTTCCCAATGGAATTTGTAATGGCTTTAGCACGGTTTGAGTCTGCAGGAATGGGTTGTTTAAATGACATTTGGAGAAGTTGTTGAGCTACCTTTTTCTTGCTCCCCGGTCAACACACCAGGGTGATGTCGAGTCAGTGAGTACGTCACAGATTATTTTTTTCTCTCGCAGGGCTCAGGGTATCAGATTTCAGGGTATCAGGTTGCACACAGCTTCATGGCAACTCTACGTCGTGATTTACAAGAGACATTAACTAATATTAAGTAATGTTATTACTTGATTACATTTTGCTATTGTTCCGCAGGTACACATGCGTTCCGAACTGTGGAGGGTGGATTATCCGTGATCCGTTACACCCCTATCAATAACCCTTAAAATCAATAACTTAAAATAAAAAAAACACTGAAATTAAATGCCCACAATGAATCTCACAACCACAAATGTTACACATACCATTGTAAAATATATATGTATTTATAAATAAATGAATAAATTCTCATATCAACACCCACTTTCATCAAATAAAAAGTTCGTTTGGGATGAGATCGCCTGTCTGATCTGCTCTCCTGTCACTCAATTTGCAAGTGCAACAGTGGCTCTCAGTCAGTAAAAAACAATGGTGCCATTTCACTGACAAGAGTAAAGAGAAGGAGAAATGGCTCAAGTTTACAGGTTACCTCAATGTTTAGGTACCTATTAAGCATTGGGTTTAAATCCGAAATTTTAGGCTACCTAATAGGCGCACTTTCACTTGCGTTCATTGCAAATCGGCAGCAGCTAGCCAGCACTATTTGCCTGCAGTTAGACAAACCAAGGCCATAGCCTGTAACGTTAGCTAGCTCCACGCGGCCAATGGCGATTCCTAGAGTAGCCCTAACTTAAGCTTCCAATTCACCCAAAGCTGGTTAAACTCATAGCAATGACATTACGTTCTTTTCTGCAGTGTTTAACAAATAATCAAGTAACGTTATCTAAAACTCTAAAAACGTATCTAAAAATCTAGATAACGTTAACGTAGCTTTGTGTCGTAGGTTAGCACTTGCTAACCGCTTAGCTAGTTTCATTTACGTTCTTCGACAGCATGGTTTGTACAACGTAAAAACAACATATTTTTGTACTCACCCGCAAATACCCCTTCAAATACCCAGTTAATGAATTTGTACAAACCTTCGTGGTGAAAGGACAGGGTTTTCGACTTGCTTCACTGAAAATGTGATGTTTTCGCTGGTGAAACTGCTATGTGACCTTCCGCGGCGAGGATTAGAGGTGTGTGGAGAGGTGTGTGGTGCGATGACGTATGGTAAGAGCGACGCTTCATTGAACTGCTCTGCTCAAGTAATACTTTATTATTCATTAAGTGATGGTAAAAATGCCAGCACATGGATATATATAAATATATATCATCCCATAAGTGGGTAAAATGTATAAAAATAAGAAATTAAAGAAATGAAATAAAATCATCAAGTAATTTAAAAGTCATACTAGGCCACCTCAGTCCCTCCCCCTTTTGTCCTTTCTGGCTCATTCATTGGCTAACAGAGGCAGAATGGGGACGAGTGATTGGCCCTCAGACCTGTCAGGCATTTCTGTGCTTCATAATGAGCAGGAGGTGTATTGGGACTACTTGACATTTATTTATAATGAGTACATTGTAATTAACACAAAATGTTAAGAGATGTTAACTCCAAAATAAGATTTTGCTGGTCTGGAAAGGAGAAAGCTCAGCTGGAGGGAGCTCTGGGGAATGGAGGCAAGCAACATCAGCTTCATCATCAGAGCTACCTATGATGTGCTCCCATCTCCAAAAAACCTTCACCAGTGGTATGGTGAGGACCCAACCTGTGCCCTCTGCCCAACTCCAGCGACTCTCAAACACATCTTGTCCGGTTGTAAGACCAGCCTCGCACAAGGCCGCTACACCTGGAGGCACAACCAGGTCCTCAAGAGCCTGGCAGCAGCTCTTGAGAGCAAGAGGAATACCACCAACTCCTTGCCCTTGAAAGCAACCAATTCCATCACGGCACCAGCATTCATCCGAGAGGGACAGAAAAAGTCCAACCATCCTCCAACCAAACCAGAAGCTGGACAGCTAGCCATGGCCCGGGATTGGAAGATGCTAGTGAATAAATGAATAAAATGTTTAAAATGTTTAAAATGTTTAAAATGTTTAAAATGTTTAAAACAAGCACATTTATTCAATTAAAAGCTTCACACACCAAAGCCACGTGTCATTATCACTCTGCCTGTCAAACGTGCGTGTGTGGATGTATCAACTCGTCTGGGACGTATTCTGACAGTTTAGAGGGGTTTAATAACGGTTTTAATGCATTTGAGATAAGTAGAAAATATGTTTAGACACAGACCGCATTTATCTGGGTTAAAGGACAGCGACGTATAGACGCAATTTAAACCACCACTTCCGCATGAATAACTATGCTGGACTACATGGAATCTCAGAATAAATGACGGTCTGGTATATATTTTGACAATCTACAGGCGTTTAGGGTATTAATTTAAACTCAACGTGCTGCTAGACTAAAACAGGTTTAGACACAGACCGCATTTATCTGGGTTAAAGGACAGCGACGTATAGACGCAATTTAAACCACCACTTCCGCATGAATAACTATGCTAGACTACATGGAATCTCATACTACATGACGTCTGGGACGTATTCTGACAGTTTAGAGGGGTTTAATAACGGTTTTCATGCATTTAAGATAAGTAGAAAATATAGCCGTAATATAGCTGGTCTATATTTGGTTTATATTCTAGACGCGAGGTTGAAAAGACGTCTATTGCTCACTGGGCTAGTTCCTACGTGGTCCTACAAGTGACTACAGGTGGTCAGAATCAGATACCTGGTTGAAAGTAAAATACTTTGAACATCCCTGCATGAAAACACAAAAGGGCATCTAAATTCAGCACATTTATTTACATTACTTGACACCATGATGTCAATGGGAAAAGAGCGGCGCAATTCTACCAGCGATCATTTCAAAACAGCGATAATCGAGGCTGCGTTCGTAAATACGTTCTGGAAATCTGATCACCACTCAAGGAATGCCTCTTGTCCAATCAAATTACTTGGTCCCTTTATGACGTTGCTCCTAGTGTGCGTTCCGGCGCTCTCAGAGCAAAATTACGAACGCAGCCCAAGAAACGAGAGGAAACAAGTCAACTCCGACATGGATATGTTACGGTACATGTGGGAATACGGTACATGTGGGAAAAGTAGGGTTAGGGTTAGGTGCTACGTCGACTTGGTACATGCTGGCATGTCTAACCCTAACCCTAACCCTAGTTTTCCCACATGTACCGTCCGTAACAGATATATCTAACAATTAAGTGGTATGACAGACAGGTATGGGAGACAGGTATGCCAGACGGATATGGGAGACAGGTATGACAGACAGGTATGGGAGACAGGTATGGGAGACAGGTATGGTAGACAGGTATGACAGACAGGTATGAGAGATAGGTGTGGGAGACAGGTATGGGAGACAGGTATGGTAGACAGGTATGGGAGACAGGTATGGGAGACAGGTATGGGAGACAGGTATGACAGACAGGTATGGGAGACAGGTATGAGAGATAGGTGTGGGAGACAGGTATGGTAGACAGGTATGGTAGACAGGTATGAGAGACAGGTATGAGAGATAGGTGTGGGAGACAGGTATGGCAGACAGGTATGGGAGACAGGTATGAGAGATAGGTGTGGGAGACAGGTATGACAGACAGGTATGGGAGACAGGTATGTGGACAGGTATGGGAGACAGGTATGGGAGACAGGTATGGGAGACAGGTATGTGGATGGGAGACAGGTATGGCAGACAGGTATGTGGATGGGAGACAGGTATGGCAGACAGGTATGGGAGATAGATATGGCAGACAGGTATGGGAGATAGATATGGCAGACAGGTATGGGAGATAGATATGGCAGACAGGTATGGGAGATAGATATGGCAGACAGGTATGGGAGATAGATATGGCAGACAGGTATGGGAGACACGTATGGGAGACAGGTATGGGAGATGACAGCGCATGTCTGCACAAACACCACATGCAGAGGGAGACAGCCAGAGACTGAGAACCCTCCAGTCAGTCTCTACATAGTCGACAAAGAAAATAAGCAAAGCTGAACCATTCCTTGCTTGTTGAGCCTTTCTACGACGATGACAGACTGGCTAGAAGTGACTGAACTGAAACTAAGGTCATGTTCTCACATGAAAGTTTGAATCAGGACCCGGAGCAAGTGGATGAGATTGCAACATTGTTGCATAAATTATTTATCTGATTTGCGTTCCCACAGCCCTTTATGTAAACAAAGTAACATACGCAATCGAAGCAACAGACGTGGTAGTTGATTTGTCAGAAAAATTGAAAATTGCCCGTTCGTCCCACTCTTATCCAGATCAACACGCATGCGCTGTTGTTTTCCTGTGGACAGCCTCGATGCGTCGCTTCTAACCGGAGCGAAACCACCCTTTTCAAGCGGAGCATGCGTCGGTTGTTTGCTCCGGGAGCGACTTCGAATGCGCGTTCTCACAGCTCCAAACGACGCAGAGCAAAGCGAATTTTATCCTAAACTCCGATTCCAAGTGAAGCAAATTTTCTAGTGAGAACACACCCTAAATGTTCTAGTGAGAACACACCCTAAATGTTCTAGTGAGAACACAGCCTGAGAGTGTGAGTCCCCTGGCCAGGGCTCTGACTGTGGCCGTGTCAGGAGGGTTGTCTGAGCTGGGCCAGCTGCTGGGTTCAGTGATGTAACAATGATTAACATCAGGTGACGCACCTGGACATTAACACATCCTAGACGTCATTCCCTGGGGACTCAGATGTGTCTGTGAGGTTGTGATGTCGTTACGGTCGGTCCTTTTCTGCTCGGAGCATTCGCCCTCCAGATGCATTAAGGGAACATCTGACATCTCCAAATGACCCCAGGACAACATCTAATGGATCTGCTATGGAGATTATGACAGTGAACGGCATAAAACCAATAAACTCTGCCTCTGACGGCAATAACAATCCCTTCTCTCGCTCTGAAATACATTTAGAGAGCAGCCATTACTTTGAATATGGTGATGTGGGGGCTGGGGGGTGTATATCTGGGGGGGGGGCAGGTCGTAGAATAGCAGCGTTAGATCTCATCTGATGGACAGGATGTAGAACACAAAGCAACACAAGGCTCAGGTGGACAATATAGATTATATATTCGCACACAAGACCTGCAATTATTCTATGTTCATATTTATCTGCTCTTATCAGGTTTGTGTGCCATCTACAAGGTGTACAGGACACATTTAAACATGGGGGATGACAAACCTTTATTACAAGTGTGTTTCTGCCTATTTAATTTCTAATACTTTCTGCTGAGAGCAATTCCGCTAACACACACACACACACACACACACACACACAAGGACAAGGGTTATTAATCACACAAGATGGACGTTTGTAACAAATAGATATGACTTCAGATCGGGGCTGACGTTGTAATTAAGCATTACAAATGACCCTGCCATCTCAGATAGCACACATTAATTGGATAAGCATGATAATTCATTTATTTATCTAAATCACTTTGTATCTAAGTGGTGTGAATGAAGGATGAGAGAGAGGCAGATCTGGGGGATGTTCTGGTATACCAACGCCTCTGCTGGAGGCAGAACATTGTAGTAGCTCGATGTTTGACATGGGAACATTTAAGGGATTGTTTTTCATTCTAGTTGTGAATTTGACAAAAACAAGAATCCATCTTTTAGCATCAGGAATTGTTACAGGTTCTTGTGTTCCGTTGCTATTCCAACAAATATGAATATGTGACACAGTCTGGTCATTTGGCCCGCAAGTCGGCAACCAATCAAAACGTTCAGACTTTTCTTTTGAAACACGGAACTACGTTTCAACGTTGTTGAGAATCACGACACAAACTCGCTAGTCAAGCCAAACTACTGCAACAACGCAATGGATTGGGTGAGTAATCCCCACTGCTACCTAGTTAACTAGAACACTACTTTACATTGTTACCTAGTTAACTACAACACTACTTTACATTGTTACCTAGTTAACTAGAACACTACTTTACATTGTTACCTAGTTAACTACAACACTACTTTACATTGTTACCTAGTTAACTACAACACTACTTTACATTGTTACCTAGTTAACTACAACACTACTTTACATTGTTAGCAGGCTCACAAAACAAGCTGTGTTAGATGACTAGAGATGTGTCGTTGATTTTCAACAACGCGGAAATGTATTCACATTTTTTAAAAGAAAAGTCTGATGATTACATTGGATGGCGACTTGCGGACCGATCGACCAGACCGTGTCACATATACACACTTTCACATAATTGTCAAGAAAACACACTCCTTATTTTCTGTCAGAGAAACATTACATTTTACAGTACATAATAATAATAATAACAATAATAACTTTTATTTGTATAGCGCTTTTCCTGCAAACGTTGCAGCTCAAAGTGCTCCAATCATTATATAATCATAATGTAATCATTGAGTCATTTAAAGGCAATATTAAAAAGATGGGTTTTTAGTCTTGACTTGAACATTTGCTGAGGTTGCATCCCTAATGTAAACTTGCAGTGCATTCCACAATCTGGGTGCATAAAATGAGAATGCAGCCTCACCAAATCTCTTCTTTTGTGGTACACAGAGAAAACCAGCGTCAGAAGACCTGAGAGCTCTATTGGGCTGATATGCTAGCAGAAGACCTGAGAGCTCTATTGGGCTGATATGCTAGCAAAACGTCTTTCAGATATTCTGGTGCTGTGCCAGTGAGAGCTTTATAAACAAGCAGAAGGATCTTGAGTTATATGAGCTTGTCTGCTTGTTTTGGTTAAAACTCTCGCTGCTGCATTTTTAATGCAGCTGGCCAATAGCTTTCTTTCTTCAGGAGACCAGAAAAGGAGACTGTTACAATAGTCCAAACGGGTAATAACAAAAGCATGCATTAACACTTCTGTATCAGCTTGCAGGAGAAAGGAGAAAATGTCTAACTTTTGCAGTACATAACGTCCTATTCGGTTGTTAAGTCGTGACGTGTTTCCGGGTCCAACGTTGGCTGAGGCGCTCTCTTCGAAATGCCTCAGTAATAATAATAATTCATTATATTTGTATAGCGCTTTTCCGAGGCTCAAAGACGCTGACAATATGGGAAAAACAGGGAAGTGCTGTGTCCCTTGTTGTATGAATAGATCCGAGTCTAAAAAACGATTGAACTGTCATTCTACCGCTGTAGTACACTGGTACTCTGGTGCTTTAGTACACTGGTACTCTGGTGCTTTAGTACACTGGTACTCTGGTGCGGGGAATTTCTGGTTTGGACCCGGAAATTGCTAAACGTCACGTTTGACGTCAGACTTAACAACTGAATAGAGTCCTACACGGTCCTCTACACTCCTACACCCCGGTCAGCGTCTCGTTCAGCGTGGTTGTGACGTCGTCCCTGGCGGACAGCTGTCTCTGGCCGGGGCGGTAGCGTCCTGGCCGGTGGCGGAGCAGGAAGAGGCGCCGCGCGGCCGCCCGGTACTTCCTGGACATCAGGTTGTAGAGGACGGGGTTGATGGAGGCGCTGAGATACACCAGCACCATGGACGCCACGTTGAAGTCATTGCTCAGTTTGGCCTCCTCGTAGTGGTCGGCCAGGGAGAACAGGTACCGGCCCATGTGGAACGGCAGCCAGCAGATGATGAAAGCCAGGACCACCACCACTGGGGAGAGAGAGAGAGGGGGAGGGGGGGGTAAGGTGGAAGCGGCAAGCGGAAGGGTTGAAGACAGAGAGAGGGGGGGGGGGGGGGGGGTTAGAGAGAGAGATGAAGACAGAGAGAGAGGGGGGAGTTAGAGAGAGAGAGGGGGGTTAGAGAGACGGGGGGTTAGAGAGAGAGATGAAGACAGAGAGAGAGAGGGGGGGTTAAAGAGAGAGATGAAGACAGAGAGAGAGTCGGGGTTAGAGAGAGAGAGGGGGGGTTAGAGAGACGCACACATGGTCAGAAGCTTCAGAATCAATTAGTATTAACGAGGAGTAAGAAAACCCTGTGCGTCTTTGGTCTTGGTCTCGCCGGCTCTTATGAGAGGTGATTTAGTGTCTCCTAGTCTCCTCTGTACTGAGCCACCACATCAGAAGGCAGTTCAGCAGCACAGGAGCACGTAGCTCCTCATTACCTCTGAGTTATGACTGTCTTAGATGACAATTCGATTTGGGAATCGCACAAACGTGGACGCAAAGGGAAGCATGTCAGATGACATTGGCTCTGTGTAGTGTGTATGCTAGGCTGACGATAAACATTAATATAATCACGGTTTATATTATGGACAGTCAGAGATGATCCTGGCTAAAGTATGTCACTGTAAAACAGGATTATTGTGTAAAAACATGCTGGAACTACAAACCACGCAAGACACTATTATCTTCTTTGTAAAGGGACATTGTTTGTCCTAAAGAAAACTGGTGTCATTATTAATTTGTGTCACACAAACCTTTTTCAGGTTCAGAGCAGCTAGTGCACTTACTTGTAGGAATGTTTACACTGTCTTACAGCTTTACACTCTCACTGTCTGCTGGCTGATGGATATGAACTATCTATGGGGACGTTCATCTCTGTGTGAATCTTTTTGCAGACGAACAAGTCAGTTTGTTATTGTACCACAACATTTATTAAACAAACACTCTAACTATCAAGTTATATTCCCAAGATCTACTTTACTGTAAGATAATAATAGACAGGAGTTGGTTCTGAAGAATGGACACATTTTCTCGTATAAAATACGCTTTAGAGCGAGTTGTAGTCAAATGTGTCACAGTCTGATCATTTGGTCCGCATGTCGGAAACCAATCAAAATGTTCAGACTTTTCTTTTGAAACACGTAACTACGTTTCAACGTTGTTGAGAATCACAACACAAACTCGCTAGTCGAGCCTAAATACTGCAACAACACAATGTGATTGGGTGAGTAATCCCCACTGCTACCTTAACTAGTACACTACTTTACATTGTTACCTAGTTAACTACATCACTACTTTACATTGTTACCTAGTTAACTAGAACACTACTTTACATTGTTAGCAGGCTCACAAAACAAGCTGTGTTAGTTGACTAGCGATGTATCATTCATTTCCAACAATGCGGAAACGTATTCACCTGTTTCACGATCATCAAAGTCCTTTATATCATTACCTCAGATCCCGACATGAGGACCAAAGCATTACAACCTGACACAAACACAAATATGTATTACGTAAGTCAGTCGACTCACCCAGGATCTTGACGGTCTGTCTGTGTGACCTCTCCCTGGCGATGGCGCAGGGACCCTGCAGGTCGTTCTTGCTCTTCCACAGCTTGCAGCCGATGGAGCCGTACAGGAACACCAGGCAGAACATGGGGCACAGGAAGTAGGTGGTGGACACCCAGATCATGGTGTGCAGCTGGCCCGAGGCGATGGCGTGGTTGGTGGGCTTGCACTGGCGCGTGCCGTTGTCCGGGTGCGTGTCGTTGTCGTACTCCACGCCCACCAGGAACAGCATGGGGGCGGCGGACAGCAGCGCGAAGCTCCACAGCGCCACGATGATGTACTGGACCCGGCGTTTGGTCACCACGACTTTAGCCCGGAGCGGGAAGCAGATAGCGAGGTAGCGCTCCATGCTAAGCGCCGTGATGTGCAGGATGGTGGCGTAGGTGCAGAACTCGTTGATGTAGTGGAAGAGGCGGCACACCAGCTCGCCAAACACCCAGGGCACGTACTTCCACAGGCGGTAGAGGTCGAAGGGCAGGCTCAGGAAGATGACCAGGTCGGACACGGCCATGCTGGAGAGGTAGAGGTTGGTGGTGGTCTTCATGTCTTTGAAGCGCTGGATGATGAGGATGGTCATGGTGTTTCCCGTCACGCCGATGATGAAGAGGAGGATGCAGATGACCGTGACGGGGATGAGGGTGGAGGAGGGGAACAGGGAGCCCTCATAGTGGTAGTCGTCCATGTAGGATGAGTCCTGGGGTGGGTGTGCTGGCTGGGGGGGGGGCAGGGCGGGCGGGGGTCTGGGCATGCTACTGGCAGAGGCAGAGAGGTGGAGGAGATCAACAAGTAGCTGTGGAAACAAAGGGAAGGTCCGATGGTCCTCTCTATCTATCAAAACAAAAAAATTGGTGAAAAAAATTGTATTAGGAGTCCAGAAATAGTGTGACTTGGTTATCAGAGGTGATTAACCACTGAAGCTGAGCTGTGAAATCCCCCTGGTCTCCACGACTCTCTCTGGTGCTTCTAGTCCGGTTCTGTGTCTGTGTGCTTCTAGTCCGGTTCTGTGTCTGTGTCTGTGTGCGTCGGGAGCAGAGAGGAGAAGTGAGGGAGGAGAGAGAGGGTTAGAGAGGAGAGAGAGGGTTAGAGAGGAGAGGAGATGTGAGTGATGAACTTGTCCCCGCTGTGGAGAGAGGAGCTCTGGAACTGGAGAGGAGCGCAGGGAGGGACAGGGGCTGTGTGTGTGTGTGTGTGTGTGTGTGTGTGTGTGTGTGCTCCCAGTGTAACCAGTCTAATTCTTCATCAATAGTGAGAGGGTGGATGAGGGTAAAAGGGGGGTGGAAGGAGGGAGGAGTTGGAGATGGGGAACCCCATATCCCTTGTGGAACGACCTCTCAGTTAATTTCAGTCTCTGGGAGATAAAAAATGAATTCTCTGTAATAAATTTCAAGTGTACCAGTGTACTAAAGTACCAGAGTACCAGTGTACGAAAGTACCAGAGTACCAGTGTACTAAAGCACCAGAGTACCCGTGTACTAAAGCACCAGAGTACCAGTGTACTAAAGCACCAGAGTACCAGTGTACTAAAGCACCAGAGTACCAGAGTACTAAAGCACCAGAGTACCAGTGTACTAAAGCACCAGAGTACCAGTGTACTATAGCACCTGAGTACCAGTGTACTAAAGCACCAGAGTACCAGTGTACTAAAGCACCAGAGTACCAGGGTACTAAAGCACCAGAGTACCAGTGTACTATAGCACCAGAGTACCAGTGTACTAAAGCACCAGAGTACCAGTGTACTAAAGCACCAGAGTACCAGGGTACTAAAGCACCAGAGTACCAGTGTACTAAAGCACCAGAGTACTGTAAGGCGATCAACTTCTCCAGAATTGAGTTAATTGAGTCGTTACTTACAAGCGAGTTCGTTTAATCTCAACGAGACGTCCTTGATATAACTTCTAAGATAAAATGATTCAATCAAATATTAGGCACCACTACTGAACTGTTCTTTAAGATAATATTTATTCGAGCACATCAGCAAGCAATAGCATTTCATTCCATGGAAAGGGGTCCTATCTAGTTTCACCTCCGCAGGCCAGTATCAGCTAGTCGTCAATAGGTTAACTGCAGAAGCTTCACCAGACAAGAGCCCAGTTTCGCCTTGATACATAGTCTTTATACATTTTGATTTCACATTTGGGGCTGGGCCGTCCCTCCTCCCCCTATCTGGTAGTTTTTAATTGTCAGCATTAAATCTGTTGTGGCCTTCAACTCCTTTCGGTGTGTGTGCGAGTGTACTGTGTGTTATCTTCTTCTTCTGGCCCCCGGCCGTTAGTCATGGTGAGAGTGGTTGCACACTTTGTCGGCAACTGTATCCAACTGTGTGAGCAGCCTAGTCTTGCGCAACGTTAGACACACACACATTCTGTTATGTTTTTAAGAAATCAGTAAGCATACAGTACAGGCCAAAAGTTTGGACACACCTTCTCATTCAATGCGTTTCCTTTATTTTCATGACTATTTGGTACATTGCAGATTCTCACTGAAGGCATCAAAACTATGAATGAACACATAGGAATTATGTATTTAACAATAAAGTGTGAAATAACTCTAAATATGTCTTATATGTTAGATTCCTCAAAGTAGCCACCCTTTGCTTTTTTGTTGTTAATAAAATATATAATAATAAAACAAATATCATATGTTTTAATAATAATATGTTATTATCTATATATATATATAATATCATTATTATATATTGTATTAACAACAAAAAAGCAAAGGGTGGCTACTTTGAGGAATCTAAAATCTAAGACATATTTAGTTATTTCACACTTTTTTATTAAGTACATCATTCCACATGTGTTCATTCATAGTTTTGATGCCTTCAGTGAGAATCTACAATGTAAATAGTCATGAAAATAAAGGAAACACATTGAATGAGAAGGTGTGTCCAAACTTTTGACCTGTACTGTATGCACACAGTTATGTTTTTAGGATGTACATTGTATATTTCTATACAGTTAATTCTATGTGCGTTCTAAAGCACTAATTGGCCAGTTATTTGATCTTCAAACCCATTCCCTCATGACTAGGTCAGTATGTCCTCCTTATCAGAATAGTTTGTGAAAACATAACTGTTGCCAGGCCCACAAGTTAAAATACAGTATAAAAGAATAGACTTATCATTAATCATTAGTTATGAAAGTATAAAATCAGTACAGGAAAATAGAATATCATAACAGCAGGTGCAAAATGGTTGTTAGCACATAGGTAAAAATAAGTAATTTACAGGCGGTTTGAATTATAATACTTTCTTTTAGTCAGGAGCTTTTCTTCTTCATGTCGCTCAAAAACAGAACCTCTCTTTTGGCTTTGCGTGACCGTCCCATTTTTCTCAACTGACCTCAGTCACATATTATTTAAATGAGCACATAGTACATTATTTATCACTTCTAGTTATTTTAATACAAATTCCCAACAGTACCAGTGTACTAAAGCACCAGAGTACCAGTGTAATAAAGCACCAGAGTACCAGTGTACTAAAGCACCAGAGTACCAGGTACTAAAGCACCAGAGTACCAGTGTACTAAAGCACCAGAGTACCAGTGTACTAAAGCACCAGAGTACCAGTGTACTAAAGCACCAGAGTACCAGAGTACTAAAGCACCAGAGTACCAGTGTACTAAAGCACCAGAGTACTAAAGCACCAGAGTACTAAAGCACCAGAGTACCAGTGTACTAAAGCACCAGTGTACTAAAGCACCAGAGTACCAGTGTACTAAAGCACCAGAGTACCAGTGTACTAAAGCACCAGAGTACCAGTGTACTAAAGCATCAGAGTACCAGTGTACTAAAGCACCAGAGTACCAGTGTACTACAGCGGTAGAATGACGAATCGTTTTTTAGACTCTGATCTATTCATACAACAAGGGACGCAGCACTTTCCTGTTTTTCCCATATTGTCAGCGTCTTTGAGCCTCGGAAAAGCGCTATACAAATATAATGAATTATTATTATTACTGCGGCATTTCGAAGAGAGCGCCTCAGCCAACGTTGGACCCGGAAACACGTCACGACTTAACAACCGATACTCCGAAATGACTGTTAATACAAAGTAGCTAGCCTGTAGATGTTTGTGTTCGGGTTACTAGGCAACAGTCCAGTTGCGGAACTATTTTTTGTTGACAGAGCCAAAATAAATGATTAAATAAACAAACAAATCATAATCTGCTTATTACTCTTAACTAATAAATTGCGCTGTAGAACTGTTGTATAAAAGCAATATCACACTCGAGGTCGTGCTGTTATACTGAATATCAGCACGCAGATATATAAACTCCTCAAAAAAAGTTTGGAAACTTTATTTCAGTCGATTCTTCCTTCCCTTTAATAATACCAATTGGTATTGTATTTTATATTGTTGGAAAGCCTTATTAGTCACCTTTACAACAAGGTACATGCATTTGTGGAATGAGTAACACAGCTAAACGTGTGGGTAGCGGCCCAATTTATTTTGCCAAAATCCCCTGCATTATTCTTCTGTTGGTATTCACTCTTGTTTTGAGCTTCAAGTGCTGGCAGGTGTATGTCAGTCACAGGTGTGTGACTGGCACCTGAATGGCACCTAATTGACAGGAATGATATTCTGGGGCCAGTGGCGATCCCATATCTCCAGAATCTGGGGCTGTGTTCGGAATGGTATACTAGCATACTGCATACTAGCATACTCAATGAGTATATACTGCATACTGTCTACTAAATTCATAATAAGTATGCGAAAACCAGCCGACCATTTACACAGTAGGCCTACGCATACTGCCTCCCAGAATGCATTTCGCCGGGAGCGGCAAATTTAAACCTCCATTTTAAACCTCCATTAGCTAAAAGATGTAATTTAGGCTTTACAAGTGTTAACATGTCATTTTATTAAGTTGTAATATGTTTTCAGGCGAGAAAGTAACCACATATATTCCCAAAATGTGTCCAGTTTACCAAAATAACCCGTTTATATATCTGATCTGACGATTTTTTGCGTCTTCTGTTCGCTAGCTGCGTTCGTAAATTCGCCCTGGAAATCTGATCAGCATTCATGGAATGCCTCTTGTCCAATCAAATTACCTGGTCCCTTTATGACGTTGTGTGCGCTCCGGCGCTCTCAGAGCGATTTTACGAACGCACCCTACGTTGCTTACCTTCACTTACGGAGTTCGACAGAAATATTGTAACATAATTACAACACGTTGTAAAATGATTTGGGGGGCCAATATCTTTCGCTAGCTCAAGTAACTAGCTTACTATATTGTTGTCTTAACAGTTGGTAAAATAACATGATTAAAATAAATATATATGAGCAATAACATATCGTGGGCAAGCACTACAACCAACTTGTCCGTCTGAAGCTACAATACTGGGATCATTCGTGATTGGGATACAAGCAGTCAAATACTAGGTGAACTTGTGTGTAAGACACAAATAAACTTGGATTTCATGCATTTCAAGTGGCATATTTGTAGCTAATCATGATGACGTAGCCTTCTTCGTCTAAGAATGCATTTCTCCATGTTAATTCCCAGTATAGTGAAAATACCACCGCTCATCCGTGATCAGACTTAGCTGGGGTGCTGCAGCTGAAGAGTATCAAATAGAGTGCAAAAAAGCAGCATCTGCACACTCAAATCTGTGCAAAAAACTATGTTTATTGCAAGCTTTCGGTCCCCAGGCTATCGGACGATGTAAACAACAGCTGTATGACGGGTTTGACGAGGTTGAAAGCGCACAGGGTTGCCAGATGGGATCGACAATTTACAGCCTAAACTTTCTATAACCTCAAAATCAAGTAGCCCATTCAGCGGTAACCCACCCCATCTGGCAACCCTGTACGCGAAATGCATTTTGGGGCACTAGTATGCCAAAAGTGTCCATCGTAACAGACTTCAATTTTCCCGGAAGTATTGCTCGCATACTACATTTCTCGCATACTCAAATCTCGCATACTGTACAGTGTGAACGCACTACATACTCAAAATCTACGTCATATCTAGTATGAGTAGTATGCTATTCAGAACAGCCTGGTACCTAACTCCATCCTCCAGGATGACAACGCTCGCCCCCACAGAGCCAGGATCATCACAGAGCACCTCCAGTATTTGGGAGTGGAGAGGGTGGAATGGCCTGCCGTGAGTCCAGACCTCAACCCAATTGAACACTTGTGGGATCAGCTTGGGCGTGCTGTACGTGCCAGAGTGACCAACGCAACCATGTTGGCTAACTTGTGGCAAATCCTGGTTGAGGAATGACCAGCATGAGGAGGAGGTAGCAAGCTGTTGTGACTGCGTATGGATCTTCCACACGCTACTGAGGTCCCTGACAGTGTAAAATGAATAAAATGTAAAAAATGGCCAATGTGTTGTTTTTTCCTTATTACTGTGGGAGAGTGCAATCATCCAATCCACCAAGCAACTCAAAACGAGAGTGAATACCAACAGAAGAATATAGGGGATTTTGACAAATATTTTTGGGCCGCTACCCACACGTTTAGCTGTGTTGCTCATTCCACGAATGCATGATCCTTACAAGTTGTACCTTGTTGTAAAGGTGACTAATCAGGCTTTCCAACGATATAAAATACAATACCAATTGGTATTATTAAAGGGGAGGAATAATCAACCGAAAAAACGTTTCTGAACTTTTTTTGAGGGGTTTATATAATATTCAGTATATTCAGCACGACCTCGAGTCTGTTGTTGCCATGTAGCACATTGAGCAGAGAGGCTGCTGGGTAATAGAGTGCTGAAGATGTGAGATGAAGAAAAGGTAATTCAGTGCCTCTATAAGTAATGGGACTTTTCTTTTCTTCTTTTCTGTACTCCAAAAGTTTGGATTTGAAATCAAACAATTACTATGAAGTTAAAGTTATAGATTTTCAGCTTTTATTTGAAGGTATATAAACACATTCCTCAGGGTTTCACCATTTAGAAATGTGTTTAGAATTTAGACTCAGTTAGTTGTAGTTTTGGATGGTGCATACAGTCCCATAGTCTTTTAAAAGTTGTTTATGTGACATCATGTTTCCATTCTTTATAACATTATTGCAGAAAATTATTCTGGTTTTAAAAAAGAATTCTATAAACAGTTTTTTCAAAAAAACAGATTATTTGTTGTAATATGTGACTGTTGTTGAGGAGAACATTGACATTGTAACCAGCTAGCCTATATAAGCATGTTTAGAGAAGGGTGAGACTTTGTACAGTATTTCATTTTCAACATACCGAAAATGAGATGTTGTGACAAGGCGTATATACACATCATCTGTATGAAGGCAAAAAGGCCTTTTAAATATCGTTTCTGAATAATTGAAGCTTTTAGGGAGAGGTTCAATGCTCTGATATCATTCCCTCATATTCATATTAATTACATAGAGGCCTGTTTAATTTCGTCTGGTTCACCGTTCCAGTAGATCTCTCTTTAGAGTACAGTACATATCCTATCAAGCTCTGTAGTGTGAAATATATTAACTATACTGTATATATAAATATATTAACCCAATTACAAACTCCACACCAGCAAGAAACCTCTTGAGCGAGACAAGATGAACATGACTGTCTGTTCTGGCCAAACAGGAAATTACTTCTTACATTACAGAACCACTCCCAGCCATGTTCCTACAATGTCCAGAGACAGCTCCGTTATAACACTACCAATGTGGCCAATAACACACACACACGCCTGCGCTTCCTCAGAGAGACACGACACACACACACACAGTACACACACACACACACACAGGAAAACAAGACCGCAAAGAAGAATTATAAATCTTTTATTGTGCATGGATCTTTTGTAGATATCATGGCTATACAGATACACTTTAGATACATATTTATGATTATACATATTTTTCCCATAGCGAACATGTTAAAGTGATATGTCTGGTAGTATGTCATATAACAAATCTTCATTTTGGAATGTACGGTATATGAGGTAACTGCAAACATTAAAATTACATAAAAATGGTCTCATTTTTTGTGCATATTTTATTTCTTTTTGTAGCGTTTTTGTTTCTCTCTCCTCGGCCCAGAGCAGTGGCCCGCGGCGGTGAGGAGGTGTTAAAATGGCACACGTTGCATCACTATCAAAAATAGGAATTTTTGTCTTTAAACCACAAAAAGAAGACATTTGCAGAATGTCTGATAGACCAAATCATGTAATTTTTCCAACACATTTTGCAAGGTACCTGTATCTCATAACAAGACTCTGCCCATAACCAAACACTACTCCCTACAGACAGACTAGGACACTGATCTCTCAGTGTCACAATCTGTTACAAAGACTTAACACACAGAGAAAAGGCAAACATTTAGATTCACAGGAAGTACAGAGTTCACACATTATCTGCTGTTTGCTTTTCATATTTCATGAGTACTAAGGTTCTCTTATTTTCTCTGGACAAAGTTAACTTATATTACTTCAATATCATAAAAAAATATACTTCACACATGTAGGACCCTGACGAAAGGAAATCAAAATAAATCAGTAATAATAATAATAATAATACCTACTGTAGGACAACATTACATTATCATGATTATTTATATGCTGACTAACATTAAATCAATATTGCTAAAAGAAAAAAAAGGAACAAAAACACATATTAGTGCTTTCTAAAAATAAAAACAAACCCCAAAAAGTTCTGAGAAATTAAGAAAAATGCTCCCAAGTTTTTCTTTGCCAACCTTGCGCTTTCTGAAGCAGCTGGTGTCGACACCGTGGTGGTGGGAGACACCGACCGTCAGAGAACACATGATGATGTGGTACTACGACTTTTAAAACACCCAGAACAGAAACAGGGCAGAAACAGAAACAGAAAATGCATCACGAGACCAGGATACATCCAGTCATGGTTCTTCTTCACTAAGGTGCAAAATCAATTACTGAAAAAAGATAATCAGGGTAAGCGTACATTTATTGTGCTGAACAACAATATCTCAGAGTAAAGCAGCTGCATGATTGAAAAAAAAAGCTACAATTTAACTATATGATAGTAAAAATAATTAGAATTTGTTGTGTTAGTTTGGTTGTTGTTGTTGGTTTTTCTATCTCAATTCTACGCAATTTCTTGAACGAACAGGTCCTTGAGTATTACTGTACAAAAATATACTAACATCTCTCCATTTTTGCATTCTTACACATTCTGAACATCAAAAAAGTTGGAAAGTGCTAAATTAACATTCTATAATGCAAACAAGAATAGTATATCTGTTCTACCTCTCTAGATAACCCCTCATCTTATCTTCCCACGGCCCTCAGGCCCTCTCCTGTGTGTCTAGACACTCTCCTGTGTGTCTAGACACTCTCCTGGGTCTCTAGACACTCCTCTGTGTATCTAGACACTCCTCTGTGTATCTAGACACTCTTCTAGACACTCCTGTGTATCTAGACACTCCTCTAGACACGCCTCTGTGTATCTAGATACTCCTGTGTATCTAGACCCTCTCCTCTGTGTATCTAGACACTCTTCTAGACACTCTCCTGTGTATCTAGACACTCCTCTGGGCTCCAGAGAGTCACGCAGACAGACTACCCATACACCTACACTATATTTTTTTGGAACATAATCAAAAACTGTTTTATACTGGACATTTAAACTCATATATAAATAACTCACTCTATACATATATGATCAACCAGTACATAAAGTCATAACGTTATGATGTATGTACTCTGTCTTATAACCGTTATCCATGCTCTCCTTCCATTGGCCCTTCTGTGGCAGGATAACCAATCACAATGAAGTATAGAAGAAGGGGACAGGGAGGGGGGGAGACAGGAAGTTATAATAGGGGCAATAAATCGTAGCATGTCCTTGTTGTTGTTCAGGTCGTCTGTCCTCCCGTCTCCTCGCTCTGATAATCTGATCACCTGGTCTGACACGACTAAAACAACATCAACAACAGGAACCCTGCAGCTGGGGTGGAGGGGGGGGGGGCTGGGGTAGGGGGGGGGCTGGGGTGGGGGGAGTCATGACTCATTTGATGACAAAGTACTGGATGACGAAAGCGATGAGGATGGACACCACGGCGAAGAACATGAGGATGAGCGCGGCGCACTGCTCATCTGACAGGCTGCGTCTGGGCCTGGCCCCCCCCGCCTCCCCCCCTCCCCTGGCCCCCCCCGGCCCGCCCGGCCCCCCCCCGCCCCCGGCCTGGGGCTCGCTGCGCTGGGGGGACAGGGTCACGGTGGGGCTGTAGGGCCCGCTGAGCTCTGGAGCCCCCCCTCCCCCGGGGCAGAGGCGGAGGGCGCACACCCGGAAGCGGTGCTCGCTGCTGGGCTGCAGGCTGGGGAGCTGGCAGGAGGTGGAGGAGCCTTTGTACACCTAGAGAAGAGAAGAGAGAGAGAGAGAGGGAGGGGGAGAAGAGAGAGAGAGAGAGGGAGGAGGGGAAGAGAGAGGGAGAAGTGAGAGAGGGAGGCGGCTGTGGGTGCAGGAGGTAGAGGCTGTGTCTCAGGAGGTAGAGGCTGTGTCTCAGGAGGTAGAGCCGGCGTCTAAGGATCTCAAGGTCGGCAGATCGGCGGTTCGAACCCCGTGTCAAGGTCTCCTTGGGCGCCTTGCATGGTAGCTTGCCTCCATTGGTGTGTGAATGTGTGTGTGAATGGGTGAATGAGAGGCTGTTGTAAAGCGCTTTGGGATAAGGAGCTATATAAGTCAGTGGATCCTCTCACACCCCAGACACTTTAGTTTGTTTGCTGAGTATTTGTGTATTTGTGTTATTAGTCTCTTATTACATCCTCTCTGTGCCACACACAGTTACAATTGTCTGTTTTGATTCATGTTTTGTGTTCATGCAATCTTGGTTGAATCATTTGAATAATAATGACAGAGTCAGTTGACAACATGCTATTATCATTATGTTTCATTCAGTTGCTGCAGTCTCTTCAGTCGCTATGGAAACACAATACAGCGCAGTGTTGGAAAGCCAGATAATTAATCTGGCTAATTAGCCTAGGTAATAACGTGAGCGTCATAAACAGTCAACACCACACTCTCTGGTGATATGTTGTTGAATAAGAACAGTTGGGCATAGATACAGACAGTGTTTCCTCCAGGATTTTTGACATTAGTGGCGGAGCGGCTCTGTCGCCGCGTTTTTTTTCCCCGCGTGCACGCGCATAAAACACGCACTGGCGCTCAAAACAAAGACGTAGTTTCACCAAAAACTACAGGGTGGCAACAATTATAATTTCTTAGTCATTAAAGCCGAGCAGGTGATTTTATATAGAAGGTTGTAGTGACCGCTGGTTAGCAAGCAAAGTATTCATAATTCACGGCGTTCCAGCCTTGTATAAAGCACTGTTATATGTGTGGTGGCCTGGGAAAACCCGTCGGATGTCGCTGGCGTTCGTTCGTGGCAAAGAGCAAATATAGATGGAAATCGCGATTTTGGCGATTTTGATATTATGTGGTATTCTAGTACTTTGAACTCCATACTACATTATGGTGAATAAACATTTTAAGAAAACAAAAGAGAAAGTACTTATTTTTATGTTTTTGTGGCGGGTAGTTTGCTAGCAAAACAACATCACGTTGAACGTGTCTCATTCTCAGTTAAGCAACGCACGCACACATGAGCGAAAGGAGAGACGATACTTCCACCTGTGTTATTGCCAGTTTACTGATGCTCACAATAAGCATAAAGTAATAACATCTTAACTAGAAGACACACAAATGGATCTGTCCCTCGCATACCGACGAGGCAAGCAGATTACCACCGCATCACAAGCAGACTAACGAGACCGGCCGATCTGCATAGGCTCCTCCCCCGACCCGGAGGAGAAAGGGGAGGATTTCTCCCCTTTCACTTTTTTTGACATGCTACATTAAAATGCTCATAACTTTTTAAAATAAAGGGCTATCTCAGTCATTCAACCAGTTATGAATAGCTGAGAACTTCTAATTTATGGAAATATAAAAAAAATGAAAATGTCAAAATGCCACCATGTGAAGGGTTTTCCCAGGCCACCACACATATGTTTATGTTTACTACAACACCCATGCTGCTTAGCGGGTGATATGACGTGATATAAGTGGGACGGAGATGAATGAATGTTGTTGTCAGTACGCATGCAGAGAGTGAGAATAAAGCGCACATGATTGTTTTTCTACCGGCAAAACGACTAGATCGTCCTGTTATTTCCGTCACTCCTACAAGGTGATCAAATACCAATATATCCTACAGCTGCAGCGGAACATGCGGAACGCGCATTACACACACACACACACACACACACACGGCCCGCCACCAATAAATGCATATAGAGGAAACACTGCAGCATTTAGAACTGTGTCATGATTTATTATCTGTTGATAGTCAGTTCACAGACCTTGCATGCAGCTTACCTGTGTATAGTCTGTTGTATGTTCTCACTTGTTGCCCTCAGTTCAAACTGGCAAATACAACTTGAAGCTGAACTACAAGGCTGGACATTGACTACTGAGCACTGCACTATTTCTAGCACAAGACATAAGCAAACTACTTTTAGTTATTCTGATCCTGATTGATGACTTGTTTGGATCATTAAAAGAATAACAGTTACAACCACCATACAGCCTCCATAATAATAAGCTGGCTAATTAGCTAGGGTAATAACATTGCTAGGTGATAATGTTAGCTATAGCTAGCTATGTACTGTAAACTTCTCTTTGAAAAGCCTATCTGACCCAGTGACTAACACTGACAGATATTGACAGCTGACAGCTGCTTGTTCTCAGGATTGTGACTTCAGGGGGACCGACATTCAAACACGCATGTCGTCTTCACAAAATGTACAATCTGTAGTTTCAGAATATGTAACAAAAAAAAAAAAAAAAAAAAATGACTCTAGCCCCTGGTTGGTCAGAACACTGGCTGGTGTGACTTGTACTGGTACCTGTTTGTACTCTGAGTTTCCCAACATGCACTGCAGGGTGTAGATGATGGGGTCTCCCTTCATGGGCGGCACGGGCTCCCAGCTGACCTCACAGGAGTGGTCCTCCAGCCGGTCGACCCTGGGAGCTGAGGACAGGAAACCAGTATTAACACTAGAACACCACATCACCAACTGTCAAATCTCATTTCAAATTTGAAAGTGACAGTTAAATCTAAGTGACAGTTAACACTAGAACAGCCGTGTCTATGTTACCTACTATAAGAGCCACCTCGGGGGTCACATGACCATAGTCTTTATAATGGGAAGCTGCTACTTACACACAACGACCACTAGTTGGTCGGCTTGTAAGTTAGCCTGCCTCCTACACAGAAAAACTGCAAAATAGCTTCATACTAGCTTATCCTGATGTGATGTTGAAAATGTAAGGATACTGGGTGGTAGAACGCACATATCTAGGAGAAGTCATGAAAGGAGGGTCCTGAAATTTGATCGAGTGCAAAGAGATAACAATTTTCTTCACTCACAGGGTCAAACCACCCCACCCACGGCTGTTCTACTGCTAATTAGTTCAAATTAAAAATGGTCATGGAAGGCTAACATAGGCAATTATGACTGAATGAATGTGGAGAGTCTGGGGGAAGACAGATGAGAGATGAACAGATGAGTAGATGTCTGGTGGCGTACCTTTGACGGGGGCAGGGGGGGAGTGGGGGGTGGTGAAGGTGTAAACATTGGAGAAGGGCCCTTCGCCCGCCTCGTTGAAGGCCTGGATGCGGAAGGTGTAAGAGGTAGACTCATTAAGCCTCTGGACCTTGTGAGTGTGGCAGGGTCCTCTGTACAACGATAGAAACCTGGGGGAGGGAGGGAGAGGGAGAGAGAGCGAGAGGGGGAGAGAGAGAGAGAGAGAGAGGGGGAGAGAGAGAGAGAGGGGGAGGGAGAGAGAGAGGGGGAGAGGGAGAGAGAGAGGGGGAGAGGGAGAGAGAGAGAGAGGGGGGGAGAGAGAGAGAGGCAGAGGGAGAGAGGGGGAGAGAGAGAGAGGGAGAGAGAGAGAGGGGGAGAGGGAGGGAGAGAGAGAGGGGGAGAGGGAGAGAGTGAGAGAGAGGGGGAGAGGGAGAGAGAGAGAGAGAGAGAGAGAGAGAACAGATTATTCTACTGAAACATGAATTGACAAAGCAGAGCGTCTCTCTCTCAGTCGCCTGGTATGCTTTACTTTTGTGAGGAATTTCCAATCAATTTACCACAAGCTTTAGGATATTGGTAGGAAAGAATACCTTAGCTTACTCTGGAGCGGGAGCATGAATAACCTCCCAGCTTCTCTTACATCTGTTAGCCCTGCAAACCAGTTTAACGTGGCAGTAGAGACCTTCCATGGGAGAGCCTGCTCTAGTTTTAGTGCTTCATAATGTTTTATATAGTTTTATCATAACAACATTATCATATTGTGTTTTATATTGTTGCTGCTGTATGTTGATGTTGTCTGTCATGGAAGAGGACCACAGTGGAAATAAGTCTCTGACTTCTCTGTGTTTTATCCTCGTTAGTTATTGAGTGTCACACTGTGACTTTATGTCTCTGGTTCTGACCTGCTGGTCTCTGGTTCTGGTTCTGACCTGCTGGTCTTGTCCTGGAGCTGCAGCTGGTTCTGGTACTGACCTGCTGGTCTCTGGTTCTGGTACTGGTTGTGGTACTGACCTGCTGGTCTCTGGTTCTGGTACTGACCTGCTGGTCTTGTCCTGGAGCTGCAGCTGGTTCTGGTATTGACCTGCTGGTCTCTGGTTCTGGTACTGACCTGCTGGTCTTGTCCTGGACCTGCTCTGGTACTGGTTGTGGTACTGGTTGTGGTACTGACCTGCTGGTCTTGTCCTGGAGCTGCAGCTGGTACTGCAGAGCGTCGGAGGTGGTTCTGGTACTGGCCGGGCCGTCGCCCCACTTCAGCCGGAGGGTCTGGTGGCTGGAGGCGGTGCACTCCAGCCGGGGGGGCGGGGGGGGGAGGGGCTTGGTCTTCAGCTTGAAGGTGTGGCTGAACGGACCCGCGCCCAGGCTGTTCAACGCCTGGATCCTGATCCTGAGGGGGGGGGGGGGGGGGAGGCAGAGGGTAGAGAGGGTGTTGTTTACTGAGAGCAGCAGACCACTAGAGACACCACTGATATAAATGTACCTGTAACTGGTGTCAGGCTGCAGCTGCGTGATGACGTGTCTGGTCTGTAGCAAGTATTGATAGAGGTGTGGTTGGGGTACAGGGGTAGGGGGTGGTGTGTACCTGTTGGGGTACAAGGGTACAGGGGTACAGGGGTAGGGGGTGGTGTGTACCTGTAGCTGGTGTGTTGGGGTACAGGGGTAGGGGGTAGTGTGAACCTGTAGCTGGTGTGTTGGGGTACAGGGGTAGTGGGTAGGAGGTAGGGGGTGGTGTGTACCTGTAGCTAGTATCAGGCTGCAGCTGTGTGATGAGGTGTCTGGTCTGTAGCTAGTTAGGGGTACAGGGTGGTGTTAGGGGGTAGGGGTACCTGTAGCTGGTGTCGGGCTGCAGCTGTGTGATGAGGTGTCGGGTCACAGGGCCCACGGCGGTGGCCTGCCGCTCCCCCAGGTCGATCAGGTAGGAGGTGATCTCAGCGCCGTGGTCGCAGGGGGGGTCCCAGCGCACCCCCAGACAGGTGGATGGGGAGTACAGAGGGCTGGCCGCAGCCAGGGGACCCCCCCCCTCCTCCTCCTCCTCCTCCTCCTCCTCCTCCTCTTCCTCCTCCTCCTCCTCCTCCCCCAGAGGGGTGCGGGGGGCTCTGAGCTCGGCCTCCGTCAGGGCGTGGATGCTGCTGACGGCCGCGGGGACGGAGCACGGCGTCTGGCAGAGGACCGCCTCGCTGTAGGGCCCCACGCCTGCCACGTTCACCGCCTGCAGGGGGACAGGGGGACACGTTACTGGTGGTCTGGTGGGTAGTGAGTTGGACTGGCGATCGGAGGGTTGTGAGTTCAAATCCCCCCTGAAACACCACCACAAGTGTGTCAGTAAGATCTGGGAACACTACCACTAGTGTGTCCTTGAGTAAGACCTGGGAACACCACCACTAGTGTGCTCTTGAGTAAGACCTGGGAACACCACCACTAGTGTGCTCTTGAGTAAAGCATTTAGCCCTCAGTTACTCCAGGGGGAATGTCCCTGTAATCTGGAATTGTAAATCGCTTTGGATTAAAAGCGTCTGCTAAATGGCACATTCTAAATTCATACGATTTTATTCTAATTAAATTATTGCACAGTGGATTAACAACAGTCAGATGCATAACACCTCCCAAATTTCGTTTTTTGGTACCTGTACTATAGCAATGACAATAAAGACCATTCATTCATTCATTCATCATTCATTCACAACACTTTAGCTTGCACTAGTTCCCAGCGTGTAATGACACTCTGTGACCACTAGGTGGGAGTGTAACAGTCTCCTGTTCTTCCTCTTCTGTATCTGGACTCACAACTGAAACTCCTTGATACACACGCACTGTTTCTGGTGTCGAGGCTGAGGAAAATTACATTGGGATTAGATAGTAATATGTGTGACATGTTGTAATGCTTTGGTCCTCACATCGGCAACCAATCATGTTCTTTTTTTTTTTAAACATCAATGCAATTACAGAGATTGTCAATGGGACTATAGTCGTTCGGTGAGAGGGCTATGTAGATTTGAGTGTCATCCGCATAGTTGTGGTAGGCAATTTTGTTCTTTTTTATGATGTGTCCCAATGGAAGCATGTAGAGATTCAAGAGATTGAATAGAAGGGGGCCAAGGATTGACCCACATGTCATTTTAATTTGGTCAAAGCATGAGACTGTGTCTCACCTGGACCCTGCAGTAGTAGTTACAGTGGGGCAAAAAAGTATTTAGTCAGCCACCAATTGTGAAAGTTCTCCCACTTAAAAAGATGAGAGAGGCCTGTAATTTTCATCATAGGTACACTTCAACTATGAGAGGCAAAATGAGAAAAATAAAATCCAGAAAATCACATTTTTAAAGAATTTATTTGCAAATTATGGTGGAAAATAAGTATTTGGTCAATAACAAAAGTTCATCTCAATACTTTGTTATATACCCTTTGTTGGCAATGACAGAGGTCAAACGTTTTCTGTAAGTCTTCACAAGGTTTTCACACACTGTTTCTGGTATTTTGGCCCATTCCTCCATGCTGATCTCCTCTAGAGCAGTGATGTTTTGGGGCTGTCGCTGGGCAACACAGACTTTCAACTCCCTCCAAAGATTTTCTATGGGGTTGAGATCTGGAGACTGGCTAGGCCACTCCAGGACCTTGAAATGCTTCTTACGAAGCCACTCCTTCGTTGCCCGGGCGGTGTGTTTGGGATCATTGTCATGCTGAAAGACCCAGCCACGTTTCATCTTCAATGCCCTTGCTGATGGAAGGAGGTTTTCACTCAAAATATCACGATACATGGCCCCATTCATTCTTTCCTTTACACGGATCAGTCGTCCTGTAGAAAAACAGCCCCAAAGCATGATGTTTCCACCCGCATGCTTCACAGTAGGTATGGTGTTCTTTGGATGCAACTCAGCATTCTTTCTCCTCCAAACACGACGAGTTGAGTTTTTACCAAAAAGTTATATTTTGGTTTCATCTGACCATATGACATTCTCCCAATCCTATTCTGGATCATCCAAATGCTCTCTAGCAAACTTCAGATGGGCCTGGACATGTACTGGCTTAAGCAGGGGGACACGTCTGGCACTGCAGGATTTGAGTCCCTGGCGGCGTAGTGTGTTACTGATGGTAGCCTTTGTTACTTTGGTCCCAGCTCTCTGCAGGTCATTTACTAGGTTCCCCCGTGTGGTTCTGGGATTTTTGCTCACCGTTCTTGTTATCATTTTGACCCCACGGGGTGAGATCTTGCGTGGAGCCCCAGATCGAGGGAGATTATCAGTGGTCTTGTATGTCTTCCATTTTCTAATAATTGCTCCCAAAGTTGATTTCTTCACACCAAGCTGCTTACCTATTGCAGATTCAGTCTTCCCAGCCTGGTGCAGGTCTGCAATTTTGTTTCTGGTGTCCTTTGACAGCTCTTTGGTCTTGGCCATAGTGGAGTTTGGAGTGTGACTGTTTGAGGTTGTGGACAGGTGTCTTTTATACTGATAACGAGTTCAAACAGGCGCCATTAATACAGGTAACACGTGGAGGACAGAGGAGCCTCTTAAAGAAGAAGTTACAGGTCTGTGAGAGCCAGAAATCTTGCTTGTTTGTAGGTGACCAAATACTTATTTTACAGAGGAATTTACCAATGAATTCATTAAAAATCAGACAATGTGATTTCCTGGATTCTTTCCCCCCATTCTGTCTCTCATAGTTGAAATGTACCTATGATGAAAATTACAGGCCTCTCTCATCTTTTTAAATGGGAGAACCTGCACAATTGGTGACTGACTAAATACTTTTTTGCCCCACTGTATGTGTATATATATGTATATGTATATATGACTCACCTGGACCCTGCAGTAGTAGTTATATATACATATATATGGTAGTTACCTGGACCCTGCAGTAGTAGTTATATATGTATATATATATGGTAGTTACCTGGACCCTGCAGTAGTAGTTATATATGTATATATATGGTAGTTACCTGGACCCTGCAGTAGTAGTTATATGTAGGGATGCTCCGATTTATCGGCCACCGATTTAAATCGGCCGATTTCACTCCAAATGACTCGATCGGTGATCGGCAAAAATGGCCGATCGCAAAAGCCGATCTTTTAAGTTATTTTATTGTGGGAAAACGTTATTTCTATGTTGCGATAACTTCTCAACAGGATTTCACAGGGTTCGTTCAAACTATCGTAATTCTTGAACTATATGTGCAATCGGAAAAAAAGTTTCTGAAAGCAGAGAAGTTGCACTCTCTAACCATTTAGGGTTATTACGGTAGTTCACCAAAAAAACAAATGCATTGACCTCTAAGCGTCATAGGAGCTGGAGAGTGATTTCAAGAGAAGCGGTATTTTATACTTTAGTGAGTTTCTGTACATATATGTTTGTGATTGTGAAATGTCATGAGGTTAGTTCTAGAGAATTTACCTGATAGAACATCGACATGCTAGAAACACATAACTACACATAATTAGATGATCATACCACCCCAAACACAAACACGTCCCAAAACAAAAGTATTTACAAAAGCCTTACCAAATAGTAGTCTATGGCAAACGAGAATGGTGAATCCAATCCATAAAGTATTTAGTGATCGTAAAACTGTTGTTTATTTTTCGTGTTATGAAAAAAAACGAGTCGGCGAGTAGCGTAGTTCTAGGCTGCGTTCGTAAATTCGCTCTGGAAATCTGACCAGCAGTCATGGAATGCCTCTTGTCCAATCAAATTACTTGGTCCCTTTATGACGTTGAGCCCAGTGTGCGCTCCGGCGCTCTCAGAGCGAGTTTACGAACTCAGCCTAGAACTACGCTACTCGCAGACTCGGTTTTTTTCATAACACGAAAAATAAACAACAGTTTAACGATCACTAAATACCGTCAGTTAAGCTGCGCCCAAAACCCTGATATGTTGCCACGTGAAACGATAAGACAAGAGGCCACGATACGATAATCGCCGTAGGAGGCGATTCGACTGTAGGCATGTGAAGTTATAATTTCTTCAAACTTGCAGTGGTAGCAACGGTGTGTGTGGTTTAGTAAATATAGCGTGCGTGTGTGTGTAGCTGTACGTGTGTGTGTGTGTGGCCCTCCTGTGAGAGGTGTGTGTACCTGTGAGAGGTGTGTGTGTGTGTGTGTGTGTGTGTGTGTGTGTGTGTGTGCCATATCTCAGTATGTAGGCTATGCAGTGTAAGTAAGTGTGTGAGTTTATTCTGTTATTTATGCTATTATATCTAGTATTGTGTTGAGAAGCAATGGAAATGAATCAAGAATTGATAAAGTAGGCTAACTTACATTATCATTGTTCTATATGCAACAGAACAGATCACCCAGCATTGCTAATGAAAAGAATCAATGAATGTGAGTCTAATACCAATACTTGCTCAATAGGTCTTCAAATCTATTAAAAGTGTTCTTATAAAGGTCTTAAATGTAACTTGTAGAAACCTGCTTACATTAATTATGCGGGTTTTACGGTCAGGGCCATCGCTACTTACACGCGCATCGAGGTTAGACTGTTAATGATAGAGCTAACCATCTACGGACAAAAAAAAAGTGTCACCTTTTTGGACCATCGCCAGTTTGCACCCCTGCGTATGTAAACCATGAAGGCCACGTTTATGATGTCTTTTATACAGCCATATCGACTGACTTGGGTCTGCGTTTGCTTGGTGCCTAATGGATCAAGACTTTTGTCTAAAAAGCAAAATATATGTAGGCTATTATCCAGTCAGTAGGCATAAAGTTATGTATTTTTAAAAAGATCGGTATCGGTATCGGTAGATCTTGAGGAAAAAAATCGTGATCGGTATCGGACCCAAAAATCCAGATCGGAGCATCCCTAGTTATATGTGTATATATATATATATATATATATATATATATATATATATGTGTCACCTTTTATATATATATATATATATATTATATATATATATATATATTATATATATATATAACTAGGGATGCTCCGATATATATATATATATGACTCACCTGGACCCTGCAGTAGTACCGTATTTTCCGGACTATAAGTCGCACCCGAGTATAAGTCGCAGCAGGCCAAAAACGGGGCACGAAGAGAAAAAAAACACATATAAGTCGCACTGGACTATAAGTCGCATGGTTCAAGGGAACGGGCTTGGCGGAATCAGCGGGGAAAGAAGACCCTGTTGAGCTTGACTCTAGTCTGGCACTGTGAAGAGACATGAGAGGATTTGTAAGCCCAGGAAGGACATAATTCACGTTAAAACTTCTTCTGAAAGGTTAGAAATACTTAAATTATCGAGTGTAAAGCCAGGGCTAGCTAGCGCGTTGCTAACGAAGGTTAGCAAAATGGCGTCGCGGGAGCAAGCAAACAGGATGGAACAGCCTCTGAAAGGTGATAAATGACTTTAATATCGTGTATAACGTTCATAATAGCGTGTATAACGTTCATAATATAGTGCTTAATGTCCACATTGTCGAGTGTAACGACTATTTATCGTGTATAAGGCCATGACAAAGATAGCTTGGTGAAAAACGGAAGTAGTTAGGATGAAGGGCGGCCTACAAACAATGCAACATTGAACAGCCTCTGAAAGGTAATAAATGACTTTAATATCGTGTATAACGTTCATAATATCGTGTATAAGGTCCATAATATCATGTTTAATGTCCACATTGTCGTGTTTAATGTCCACATTGTCGAGTATAATGGCTATTCTATCGCGTATGTGGCGCTAGCGGAAGTAGCAAAATAGCCTCGCGGGGGTAACTTAGCAACATAGAACAGTCTCTGGAAGGAATAAATGACTTTAATATCGTTTATAACGTCCATAACATTGTGTATAAGGTCCATAACATCATGTTTAATGTCCACATTGTCGTGTTTAATGTCCACATTGTCAAGTATAATGGCTATTCTATCGTGTATGAGGCGCTAGCGGAAGTTACTCCTTGGTTCATGTCAGTCAGAGATTACAGTATGTCAGTTCATGTCAGTCAGAGATTATGAATTATTGATATATAAGTCGCACCTGACTATAAGTCGCAGGACCAGCCAAAGTATGAAAAAAACCGCGACTTATAGTCCGGAAAATACGGTAGTTATATGTGTATATATATATGACTCACCTGGACCCTGCAGTAGTAGTTATATGTGTATATATATTAGGGATGGACGGTTTCCAATTATTGAAACCGAAAAACCGTCAAAGACTAAAACCGCGGTTTTCCGGTTAACCGAAAAACGACCGAAAAACGAAAAAAAAAGAAAAAAAAGATAGCGACAATTTCAAATAATTGAGCCCTACTGCTACAATACACTCATGTCGAACACCATTAAAACACCGTAAGCACAGTCGCAACACATTTAGGCTACTTAGTTTCACAAACATAAGTGGAAAGGCAGACTTTTGTAAGCTACACCATACAAGAAAACACATGAACACTTAACACACCAGCTCCGCTGATCCAGGGTGCACGCCTGCACGGAAGATAATCTCTTGGAACAGCGTCTTCATTGAATGAACTGCTTTCTCAATATCTTGGTTCTTAGACAAAGTTTCAGCTGCTGCTCAATGTATTTAAATATTTGAATACTGCTCAATAATCACTGAAATATTAGACTTAGAATTATGCAGTGAACATACTTAAAGCTTTTCATAAAAACCACATGCCGCGAGACTGACTCGTCCTGAACTGTCGTAAGTCAATCAACAAAGAATGCCCCATCAAAATAAAAGTGCCCATGGTAGAGCTGTCAAAATAGAGCTTTCAAAATAAATGTACTAATACAGATAGAGATAAATACAGAACTACCTTTGCGTCACTAATGACCGCGTATCTTCTGAGACATGCGTTCTGTCATCACTTTCAGTAGCGCCTTCACACACAGTGGCGCTGTGCACAAACACTCTTGATCCGTATAGCTCTTGTTTTATTATATTGTGGTTTAGTAAATACTGCACTTGGAGTTACATTCAATGCATGATTTGTGCTATAGAACATAAATAAAGTTTCATTGATTGATTGATATCAAATCACATTTTATTTCTATAGCGCATTTCTCACAAAAGTGACCCAATGCGCTTTACAGAGAGCAGCGAAAATGATCTTATTAAATGTAAGCGAGTAATTGTAAAAAAAACTTTCCTATCTACCAATAACTGAAGGCAACTATCTTTCCCATAGAGTGATTCGTTACCCATAAATATAATCCCAATTAGATATTAATCCTCAGTTATTCTTCACAACTGACCAAACCTCTCACTCATTGCGCAGCAGATTCAGACTGTATCATTGTTATTTTCACACACGACAAACATGTGACATGTTCCAGTTTTATTCTTTGAACAACATAGGAAAAAAGGGAAAAAAAAAAAAAAAAAAAAAAAAACGGTTTCAGACGGTTTTGATAAAAAAACGTTTCTATTTTTATAAACCCCGGTTTTCGGTTTAACCGAAAAACCGTCCATCCCTAATATATATATGACTCACCTGGACCCTGCAGTAGTAGTTGGTGGCAGGCAGCAGGCCCTTCATCTCGTAGCTGACCCCCGGGCCGCTGTAGACCACCTGCATGCTGCCCTCCGCCGCCCCCCACTCCACACGGTAGTCTGACACGGGGGCTCCGTTACACAGAGGAGCCTGGGGGGGGGCACATAAACACAGGGTCTCCTTTAACACTGGAACAGCCGGTGGGGTCATTTGACAATGTGAGTAAAGGTTTTTTAAATATCTTTGCACTCAAATTTCAGGACCCTCCTTTATAACTTTTCCTAGATATGTGCATTCTACCACCCAGTATCCTTACATTTTCTAAATCACATCAGGATAAGCTGGTATGAAGCTATTTTGCAGTTTTTCTGTGTAGGAGGCAGGATAATTTACAAGATGCAGCTTCCCATTGTAATGGTTCAATAAATCTGTGCACTGGGGGGGAAATTAAACATATTCTTCATATAAAGAGAAGTGATGTCAGAGTGTTGTGGTGTTTAGCAGCAGTCTCACCTCCCAGCTGATGACGGTGCAGGTAGGAGACTTGCAGGTGGTGTGAGGAGGTCTGCAGGGCTCTGGGGCCCCGGGGCCGGTGGTCACCTCCACACGCTCTGACAGAGGCCCGAACTACACAACAGTAATACAATAAATACTGTTATTTATGTTATTATTTGTGTGTAGTACGGGCCTCTGTACTACACACAAATAATAACATAAATAACAGTTAGAGTAACACCACCGCCTACAACATTCACAAGAGCACACATCCATCTAGTTTGACAGTCAGTTCTGGTAAAGTTCTAAAGGTTAGGGGGGTCTGGTTAGGGTTAGGCAGGGTTCTGGTTCTGGTATGGTTCTCACCCCAGCCTTGTTGGCGGCCCGCAGGCGGAAGGCGTAGGTGCGGCCCGGCAGCAGACAGCTGACAGTACAGTCCAGCTCCGGGCCCTGGTGGACCTCCCTGCCCTCCTCCGCCTGGACACACACCTCCACGCTGTAGGACAACACAGGGCTGCCCCCGTCTGCCTGGGGAGGGCCTGGGAGAGAGAGAGAGAGAGACAGAGAGAGAGAGACAGAGACAGAGAGACAGAGGGAGAGAGAGGGAGAGAGAGAGAGGGGGAGGGGGAGAGAGAGAGAGAGAGAGAGAGAGGGAGAGAGAGGGGGAGAGAGAGGGAGAGAGGGAGAGAGAGAGGGAGAGAGAGGGAGAGAGAGAGGGAGAGAGAGGGAGAGAGAGAGACACAGACACACCGCTCAGTACAGCCCGTACTGTAGATCTGACAGCATGACCAAGACGGCAACAAATATGTGACGTTCTTGTGCTTTGGTACGCATGTCGGCAACCAATCAACATGTTGGGACTTTTCTTATGAAACACCTGACTCACCCCAGCGCAGCTGCACCTCCCTGGCCTTGGGTTTGCCCAGCAGGCGGGGGGGCTGGGGGGGGCCGGGCGGCACGGGGGGGGTCTGCACCTGCAGCGTCTCCGACACCTGGCAGAGAGAGACAACCAGTTACAGGGATGTAAGGATGCATCGTGAGACAGTTAACTATCCATACAAATATGTGATGATTCAAATCGGTGAGATGAATCTTTTTCAGTCATAATGTGTCTGAGAAAATTGTATGGTGAACCCAGTATGGGGAATCGTATCGACACCAGTCTAGCGACAAAAGGGAGAGAACATTTGAGCTGGAGATATTAATGAAGCGTGTGTTAGAACTCAACTAATTAAGAAACACGAGTGAGGTGGTGTGTGTGTGTGTGTGTGTGTGTGAGGTCATGTGACTCACGGGGCTCTGCCCCCCCTCGCTGAGGCAGTAGACTCTGGTCTGGTAGGAGCAGCCGGGCTTCAGACCCTCACACACGTGCTCCATGGCCGCCCCGCTGAACGCCAGCTCCCAGGACACGCCACTCAGGCCTTCAGAGATCTCCACGATGTACTTAGACACCTCCGCCCCGCCGCTGTCTTTGGGGGGTTCTAGAAAAGGAAAACACATCATCAGGTCATATAGAAGGATACCTGCTGGGTCACTGGTTATGAAGTAGCTGAACCAGTGATGGTGTCAGGGTGTAGTCAGGGTGTGGTCAGGGTGTTGTCAGGGTGTAGTCAGGGTGTAGTCAGGGTGTAGTCAGGGTGTAATCAGGGTGTAATCAGGGTGTAGTCAGGGTGTAGTCAGGGTGTAGTCAGGGTGTAGTCAGGGTGTAGTCAGGGTGTAGTCAGGGTGTGGTCAGGGTGTGGTCAGGGTGTAGTCAGGGTGTGGTCAGGGTGTAGTCAGGGTGTGGTCAGGGTGTAGTCAGGGTGTAGTCAGGGTGTAGTCAGGGTGTAGTCAGGGTGTAGTCAGGGGGTAGTCAGGGTGTGGTCAGGGTGTGGTCAGGGTGTGGTCAGGGTGTAGTCAGGGTGTAGTCAGGGTGTAGTCAGGGGGTAGTCAGGGTGTGGTCAGGGTGTGGTCAGGGTGTGGTCAGGGTGTGGTCAGGGTGTAATCAGGGTGTGGTCAGGGTGTAATCAGGGTGTGGTCAGGGTGTAATCAGGGTGTGGTCAGGGTGTAATCAGGGTGTAGTCAGGGTGTAGTCAGGGTGTTGTCAGAGTGTAGTCAGAGTGTAGTCAGGGTGTAGTCAGGGTGTGGTCAGGGTGTGGTCAGGGTGTGGTCAGGGTGGGGGTGTTGCGGATCGCTATGTGTGATGCCCCAGTAGTAGTCAGTCTCACCCCAGGCCAGTCTGAAGCTGCCAGGCAGCACGCGGCCTCTGATGGCGGGGCGGCAGGGCCCGCCGGGGCGGTCAGGGCAGGTGGAGAACTCTGCCACCGGGCTGGGGTTGCTCTTACCCTCCGTGTTGTACGCTGCCACCTGCAGGACACACACAACATGGCAGGCAGGAGTCAGAGACACAGTCTGGTCATTTAATAATAATAATAATCATAATCATAATCATAATAATCATAATCATAATAATAATGTTATTTATGGGTGCCTTTCAAAGCACTCAAGGACACCTTACAAAGCATGATTAAAAAATGTATAATTAAGCAACAGATTCAAACAGTGATTCAAACAAAACAATACAAAACAAAACAAGACAAAACGACTTAAAAACAACCATCAGTTAAAAATACGCCAGTTTAAAAAGATTTTCAGGCAGGATTTGAAGGTGGAGAGAGAGTCAGTGTTGCGGTCAGGGTGTGGTCAGGGTGTAGGAGAGGTCAGGGTGTGGGAGAGAGTTTCAGAGACGGTCCATCTGGTCCTCATGTCGGCAACCAATCAAAATGTTCAGACTTTTCTGTTTGAAACACGGAACTACGTTTCAACGTGGTTGAGAATCACAACACAAACTCGCTAGTCAAGCCTAAACACTGCAACAACGCAATGGATTGGGTGAGTAATCCCCACTGCTACCTAGTTAACTACAACACTACTTTACATTGTTACCTAGTTAACTACAACACTACTTTACATTGTTACCTAGTTAACTATAACACTACTTTACATTGTTACCTAGTTAACTACAACACTACTTTACATTGTTACCTAGTTAACTAGAACACTACTTTACATTGTTACCTAGTTAACTATAACACTACTTTACATTGTTACCTAGTTAACTACAACACTACTTTACATTGTTACCTAGTTAACTACAACACTACTTTACATTGTTACCTAGTTAACTACAACACTACTTTACATTGTTACCTAGTTAACTATAACACTACTTTACATTGTTACCTAGTTAACTACAACACTACTTTACATTGTTACCTAGTTAACTAGAACACTACTTTACATTGTTACCTAGTTAACTAGAACACTACTTTACATTGTTACCTAGTTAACTAGAACACTACTTTACATTGTTACCTAGTTAACTACAACACTACTTTACATTGTTACCTAGTTAACTACAACACTACTTTACATTGTTACCTAGTTAACTACAACAATACTTTACATTGTTACCTAGTTAACTACAACACTACTTTACATTGTTACCTAGTTAACTAGAACACTACTTTACATTGTTACCTAGTTAACTACAACACTACTTTACATTGTTAGCAGGCTCACAAAACAAGCTGTGTTAGTTGACTAGCGACGTGTCGTTGGTTCCCAACAACGCAGAAATGTATTCACATCTTTCTAAAGAAAAGTCTGATCATTACATCAGATCCCGACATGAGGACCAAAGCATTAGAACGTGACACACATCAATTAGGTCATTTGTGTACGTCTGTACGAGTCATCAGACATCTGATAATGATGAACTCTGACTGGCCACATGGAGGAGGCTAATGAAGAGACTGAGTCTGACAGAGGAGAGCTCAGCTAATACTCATTTAGCCTCAGATTAATTGACTATCAAAACAGCTTCTTCGGCTCCTTAAAACCGCCCACACGCGTCAACATCACTCTGCTGAAACTCACACACACACACGCATCAACATCACTCTGCTGAAACTCACCAAGGAGTTAATGACGGGTGTCAGTGACATCCCCCGTCTCTACACACACACACACACACACACACACACCTCCTTCTGCTCTCCTAGTGAGAGCTGGGTCCACACACACGCTGTACACATACAACCCTGCACAGCTGCCAGTCAGTCAGCCAGCCAGTCAGTCAGTCAGTCAGCCAGTCAGTCAGCCAGTCAGTCAGCCAGTCAGTCAGCCAGTCAGCCAGTGAGATTAACAGCGTTTTGTTTTGGGTAATACGACGGGCGAGCGCCCCTCTCTCTGACAACAGAAGGGGCCGGCGCTCCAATCCTCCCTAGAGATGCGAGATCAGCATGCAACAGGTGGATAACTCTCTATAACACAACGCTCTGCTCTGCTCTGCTCTCAACCCAGATATGAGTCAGACAAGAACAGAGAGAAAGAACAGGGAGAGAGAGACGAGAGGTAGAGTGTGTGTAGAGAGGGAGGAGAGGAGAGGTAGAGAGTGTTTGTGTGTCAGAGAGAGACAACAGTCAAGTAGGTTAGGTGGAGAGAGGGAGGAGAGGAGGAGGAGGGAGGAGAGGAGAGAGGGATGAGAGGAGAGAGTGAGAGCAGAGGTAGAGTGTATTTGTGTGTCAGAGACATTGACAACAGTCCAGCAGCTTTGCTGAGGGTTAGGTGTGTCAGGTGGGGTCATTAAGGGATGTATCTGACAGCGTTATCTGGCAGGAACATCTGGCTTGCAGCCAACCACCTGCACCTCTGACACCAGAACGCTGGTCAAGGCCTGTCTGTCTAACCTGCCCCTCTGACCCCACACACACACACCCTGGTCAAGGCCTGTCTGTCTAACCACCTGACCTCTGACCCCACACACACACCCAGGTCTGTCTACCAACCTGCCCCCATCATCCGTCCACTACAAACCTGTTTCAATCACACCTGTGGTCAGAGAAACCGCTCGGCTTTTAACCTCCATGCTTTGAACCACAACAACAAAGACTGGATCAATCAAAAACAAAACTCCTGATATGGTCTAAACGTAGTGGAACGTGTTGTGTTGTCTTT
>NC_137674.1:88460956-88473456 GCF_963989245.1 Nansenia antarctica | reverse complement strand
GCTCACCGCCTCCGAGGGGCTCCCCTGTAAACACTGACACCTGGCCTGGACCCTGGGGGGGGGGGGGGCAGGGTTACACACCTCTACACACACTACTACATACTCTACACACTATACACACTATACACACTATACACACTATACACACTCCCCTGTAAACACTGACACCTGGCCTGGACCCTGGGGGGGGGACAGGGTTACACACTCTACACACCTCAGGGTTACAACCTCTACACGCCTCCCTACAGCGTGAGCTGCTTGTTGACGTGTGTCAGGCAGAGAAGGAGGAGGTGTACTAACCTGACGTGGTAGTCTGTTGCTGGCCGAAGGTCTTCTGAAGTTGCACTTAGTTCCTCACCACTGGTGAACGACACACAAACACAACATCATTAGACAGAAGAAGACACAGTTAAGGAGACACAGTTCAGTGTTCTTCACAGAAAATGAAAAGGCAACATGTTCGCTCTCTTAGTCAGTGGAAACAAAAGTGAGTGACTGAGCAGGACTCACCTGTAGGTGGCGCTGTACCTCCCGTCTCTGCCAGAGGAGGAGAGGGACACCTCGTAGCTGAGGGGCTCGGGGGGGCTGCTGTCTCCCCCCTCCGCCTCTGGACCGCCCTCTTCACCCTCCGGCCTGGGGGGGGCGCTCCAGCTCAGCACAGCTCCTCTGGCCTGGATGTCTGACACCTGAGGAGCAGGGAGGGTCACCTGTGTTACCTACTATAAGAGTTTAACACTAGAACAGCCGTGTAGGGGTTGGACGATTAGAAAATGTCATGTCACGATTATCGTGGGCAAAATAATCGCAATCCACGATATTATGCGAGAATAAAAAAAAAAAAAAAGTGTAATACCAATAAAACACACTGTAATCACTTTAACTTAGATTTTGTTGTATTTTTAGGACATTTTAAGTCAGTAATTCAAATTCAGATTCTAGTGGCACATAATATCTCTGGACATAATCCGGGTCCTTAAGAAAGAGCAATTCCTTTTCAGCCAATCAGCACCTTTCATTAACGTACCCAAGGAAGTTTAAAGAACGCACTCCCAGTGTTGCCAACTTCCAGAGCCCCTTGGCGACTTAGTAAAAAGCGACCAGCGACAAATCTAACTTCCTTTTCTGGTCATTTGGGGAATTACTGTAAAGCATCTAACATATCCCGTATTCCACGGTTCACGTTACAACCGAGCTCAAGAGAGACGAGTAGGGATACAGTCTATGGCGAGCGAGGGTTGCCGTCTCCTCTCTCCCTCAACACTCACTCCCTCAACACTCTCTCCCTCAACACTCTCTCCCTCAACACTCTCTCCCTCAACACTCTCTCCCTCAACACTCACTCCCGCGGGTCTGATATCAGCCGCGGGTAGCGTACCGTTGTTCCCCGGGTCCTCGCAGGGGGTTCGGGCAAAGTTCGGGAAATAACGGACGGTTGTCATGTGTTTATACAGCATGGATGTTACGTGCCTAATGCCTTTGATGCGCACACTTGCTACTTGCCGCTTTAATCATTGTATTTAGCCTATAGCACAAGTCATGCATTGCTTGTAAGTGCTGAACAGTATTAAGTAAACCACAATATATTTGCTAGAGCTTAGGGGCGACCGTGCCTTTTGCAGCCATAGACTGTCACTGCCTGGTAATAACAAGGAAGGCCAATGACAGTATGTATCCCGTCTAAAGTTTTTCACCAGCCATGGTGAGTAGGCTAGCATACGTTACCTAGTGACTGACTGCCAGGCTGACTTGACAGTAACGTTACCCATGCAGGCTGAACAATAGCGCGAGACAAGTTCTGTGAGGATATTCGCGCGCGGCTCATGTGAGGAATTGCAATTATATTACAGTAACAGTCGCTAACTTGACTGCAAAAGTAATGTAGCCTAGGCTGAAAAATAGCGCCAGACATTTGTTAAACACAGTTTATTCATAACATACGATTATGACGATTATTCAAATAATTAAAATTCTCCACGATTAAGTTATCGCGGGTGTTTTTATCGCGATTAACGATAAAAACGATAATCGTCCCATCCCTACAGCCGTTACCTACTATAAGAGTTTAACACTAGAACAGCCGTGTCTATGTTACCTACTATAAGAGTTTAACACTAGAACAGCCGTGTCTATGTTACCTACTATAAGAGTTTAACACTAGAACAGCCGTGTTTATGTTACCTACTATAAGAGTTTAACACTAGAACAGCCGTGTCTATGTTACCGACTATAAGAGTTTAACACTAGAATGAGCCGTGTCTATGTTACCTACTATAAGAGTTTAACACTAGAACAGCCGTGTTTATGTTACCTACTATAAGAGTTTAACACTAGAACAGCCGTGTCTATGTTACCTACTATAAGAGTTTAACACTAGAACAGCCGTGTCTATGTTACCTACTATAAGAGCCGCTGCTAGCTAGCCAAACAAACCAGTGTTTAACACTAGAACTATTCGGTTTTTTTTTGTGATCAAATGTTTCTTTATTTTCTTTTAAAACACACATAAAAACAAAACAAGACAACAAGGCCACATCCTGCAACCAACGCCCCCAACAACCCATACGACCACACCACAACACACAAATTACAATATAGCTATCTAGGTATTAGGGACATACATTAAATGTCGGGACCCAAAACAAAAAAGAAAGTAAATCAAATAACCCCCACCCACCCACCCCAGGGACCTGAGGACAACAGTCAATTACAATTGTGATTACCTACACTCAACTCAAAATATTTTTAAGATCAACAGCTGTGGATATCCACAAATTAATATTTGCCTCTTTAGCACTATGCATACGGGCCATAGAGAGTTCCAACTACTATTCGGTTGTTAAGTGGTGACGTGTTTCCGGGTCCAACGTTGGCTGAGGCGCTCTCTTCGAAATGCGTCAGTAATAATAATTCATTATATTTATATAGCGCTTTTCCGAGGCTCAAAGACCCTGACAATATGGGGAAAACGGGGAGGTGCTGTGTCCCTTGTTGGATGAATAGATCCGAGTCTAAACAACTATTGAATTGTCATTCTACTGCTTTAGTACACTGGTACTCTGGTGCAGGGAATTTCTGGTTTGGACCCGGAAACTGCTAAACGTCACGTTTGACGTCAGACTTAACAACCGAATAAGAGCTGCCTCGGGGGTCAAATGACCAAAGTCTTTTTTACAATGGGAAGCTGCTACTTACACACAACGACCACTAGTTGGCGCGTCTTGTATATTAGCCTGCCTCCTACACAGAAAAACTGCAAAATAGCTTCATATTAGCTTATCCTGGTGAGATTGACAAATCGTAACGCATAGTGGCAATAAACGTTATCTCAATCTCAATCTCAAGTCAAAGGTCAAACTGTGATTGGATGTCACTTTGTATCAGCAACAAGATCACAAGATTCCCAATAAAGCCGTTTCCTTAAAGATCATTTGGAAAAAGTTGTAGCAACAACACATGACAACCGTGCATTAAACAGAATGACCCATATATCCCTACGGCTCCTTATCTACCCAGGACAGTCTGACCTTTGGAACCAAACACACGGCTCTTTGTGTGCCACAGCCTGCAGGTCTCTCACACTACCAGCAGAGGGAGCTGAGCACCAAACAAAGCAGTACTTTTATCAGTAGGAACAACAGTTTGTGGAATAATCACAACAATTTTCTATTAACAGTACATAGCCAAATGTCCGCTTGTACTATCCTCCAGAAGACTTCACCAACCAAACTACCCAGGATACCCTGCAAGGCGCAAACTACTGTAGACACAAACACAGGACGGCCAGGTTACTAACAACACTGTTAGAAGCCTGCAGAGTTCTGTAAGAAAGGTGGTGGGACGATAAAATATGTCTTATCATGTACCAGAGCGATTGCAGTAAGGTTTGGAGAAAAAAGAAACTGCCTAAAGATCCACAGGAGGGGTGTTACAGTTACGGCTGCCACCACAGCTGGCTAGATGGTCTTAGTTGTAACAGCAGTACAATTTAATTAAAGTGTACAGAAACGTCTACTCAAGTACCAGCAAATGCCTCAAATTCATTGGATGGTTCTTCATCATACAGTAAGACAACGACCACAACCATACTGTCATAGCAACCATACTGTCATGTAGGGGTGTAACGGATCACCTAACTCACGGATCGGATCGTGTCACGGTTTTTGAGTCACGGATCGGATCATTTTTCGGATCAACACAAAACATTTTTGTTTTTATAAAAACTGCTTTTTCCTTGAATTCTGTAAAAACACCACTTTTACTATGTGACAAAAACCAACAACATTCAAGATGTCAAAACTGGTAATATATATATATATATATATATATATATATATATATATATATACATATATACATATATATACTGTATATAATATATATATATAACATATTCTACACTCAAACATTACATAATTATACTGAAATACACTCAATTTAAATGATAGGAGAGAGGGAGGAGGCGCCTGGTTGCAGCAGTGAATCACTGGGCTCTTTAAAGCAGATGAATAAACATGTTTTATGCCACTTTTAACTAAATAATAAAGTGAACCCTTATTTTGAACATGGTATGAAAAAAATGCCTACATTATTAGAAGTTGTCGAGCTACCTTTTTCGTGCCTCCCGTCATAGTTGACAGAGAAGCCAAAGTGCTCCCATACATGGGATTTAAATGACGAGGGAGGCATTGAGTTCTTCTCCGCCGAACAACGTAACATGATACACTTGGGCCGCGTTCGTAAATTCGCTTTGAGAGCGCCGGAGCGCACACTGGGTCCGACGTCATAAAGGGACCAAGTAATTTGATTGGACAAGAGGCGTTCCTTGAACGCTGATCAGATTCCAGAGCCTTGTTGTTGAGGATTCCCAGCTTCACGTGTAGTGAGCAAACAACGGATTATTTTTCTTTCGCATTATCAACCTATCATTGCGCTTTAGAGTAAAACAAAGCCCGCAACTGTCGCGTCTATCTTTTCATGGCAACTCTACATTGTGATTTACAAGAGATATTAAGTAAGATATTAAGTAATATTATTACTTGTTAACAGTGATACAGTATATAGGTTTGCTTCTCTGTCCACTTTATCCAAGCTAGACCCCCTGTATCATTCGGTTCTAAGATACATCACCAATAGTGCCTTCAGGACCCATCACTGTACACTGTATAGTCTGGTTGGATGGCCATCTCTTTCTGTCAGAAGGCTCCAACACTGGTACACTCTTGTGTTTAAAATCATCTCTGGCTTCTTACCGAATTATCTGGGCCTGAAGTTCATCCCTATACCGAGTGGCTCGGGTCTCAGGTCTCGTAGATGGCTACAATACAAGGTGCCACTTATCATGAACAATGTTGGAAGGGCAAGCTTGTCTTATTATGGCCCTTGGTCTTGGAATGACCTACAGACTACTTTTAAATTAGAGGCCCTTATTTCCATAAGTATCTTCAAGCGTAGATTAACACTAGAACAGCCGTGAGGTGTTAAACAGCACCAGTGAGTACAAAAAAAAATCTACCTTTGCACTCGATCAAATTTCAGGACCCTCCTTTCATGACTTTTCCTAGATATGTGCGTTCTACCACCCAGCATCTTTACATTTTCAAAATCGAGTTAGTATAAAGCGATTTTGCAGTATTTCTGTGTGTGTCTGTGTATTTGCCTTGGGATTCGGCTGCCATATTTTTCTCCAAGGCTGCAATTCTCTTTTATATCAGCAGAGGTAGCAAGGGGGCACACACTGTGCTCAACCTTCAGGCTTCAGTGCTGAATTAGATACAGTGGATAAGACTGATATTTGTAACATAATGTGTTTATATATAGGCTATATATAGCAATAGTGATACATAAGATATGTATATGTACAGACAGTTATGAAAATGATAAACTGTACAGTATGACTTTTACAATCCCTTCAGATTTGTTGGAGCTGAGGTTTTTTTTTCACCCAAGTTCCATGCAATAGTGATAAGATATTATGATATGTGTAGCCTATGTACAGTTATGAATGATACACTGCACAGTATGTACCTATCAAGCTGTGTGGTATTACATAGGTACCACAGCAAAGTAGTTCATCAACAAATATTATATAACAAACGGATATTTATAATATTGTATATAATGTCTTTTTTGATGATTATGCCTGTACAGCGCTGTCAATTTTCAAATAATGCTATAGGCTATATATATATATATATCTACCCTCCCTCCACCCCCACCCAGAGAGCTTTGGACTGTCTGGATATGAACACTTGATCTCTGCACTTTATATTTATATTAATTATGACTCTTGCACTTTGATGTTGGTTTGCACTGTCTTGTCCTGTCTTGCACCTATCCTGCTGTAAACCGTGCTCCATTGTTCCAAACCAAATTCCTAACATGTTTACATGTCATGGCAATAAAAGTCTTCTGATTCTGATTCTGATATGAATGTTCAGTTGTGATATGAAGTAGCCAACAATTCTCATGTCGACCATGATAATAATAGGCTACAACAGGGTTGTACATAGATATACGCAGATTCATATTTGGATAGTTGATTTTGGCACCATTGTATAGTAGCCAATTGCAGAGAGTATACATTATTTTGTTTGTTTACTGCACATTATAAATGAAATGAAAATAGCTTTTGTGAAAAGTGAAAATGAAGTGTGTTCATGTTGCAGTGAAATCTATTTACATAGATATATCAGATGTGATATTTCTACTACAAACGAACACAGAGAGACAGATAATTCAAGTAACATTTTTATTTACTTGCAATGTTCACTTCAATTCTTCCAAGTAAAAAGTATGGTAATTAATATGAACACCAATATATATTTAAAAAAAGTAGAAAGTGAATAGGAGGTCGCCGGAGCGCTCAGCGTTAGCGTCAGCGCTCAGCGTTAGAGGGGTTTAATAACGGTTTTCATGCATTTAAGATAAGTAGAAAATATAGCCGTAATATAGCTGGTCTATATTGGTTTATATTCTAGACGCGAGGTTGAAAAGACGTCTATTGCTCACTGGGAAATGTGTACATCAAATAACATGATGTCGACGATCTACTAGAACTGCGGGACGACTGCAATGTAGCTACCACTTGACTTCATACAATCACTTGATGCACGGGGGAGGGTAATCTTATTGATCGTTTTCCATTAGCAAACAATAGCTGCCAATTCATGAGCGAGCCAAGCGGGTTTCAAAGCTGCCAAGCAGGTTTCAACGCTTACACGCTTACAGCAGTCGATTGTCTGCTGATGTTACGGGCACGGCCGGCGTGAAGTTCACGATAAACAGACTTTATCACTGTGAAGCTCATAACTATGATAACACAATATTGCAATATTTATTACTATTATTTTTGTATAATAATAATCAACCATCATTCGTTAGTAATGAAAACTCCTGCAGTTCCGATCAATCTCCTCTCCACTTTACACATTACATAACCAACATCTCTTTTGACATCACAACAATGTCAACACAATCACAACATAATCTTATTTTATCCAACCAGGTTTTATATTTTGATTATGACATCATGTCTTTCAACATTGTCACACTTTTCATTACACACATTAGCGGCATCAAAAATGATGGGCTGGGCGTGCGAGGGAGCGTGCTTATTCTGGCAGATTGTGAAATATTAAAACCAATAACATTCTGAATGATTTATCATTCTGTACTCTTTCTCTCCTTTCTTTCATGTATTTTCTTTTCCTTTTCTCAATTAGTAGTCTCCTAATCTCGCTACAGTTTGAGCGAGACTGTAACTGTCATTGTTTGAATGAATGAATGGTCTTTATTTGTCATTGATATAGTACAGGTACCAAACAACGAAATTTGGGAGGGGGGGCTCCCCTGGTGCTAGGAAACTAGGTGCTAGGAACTGGTGCTATAACTGTGTTCATGTTATAATGTTTAGTGAACGAACAATTGTTGGGTGTTTGCCACAAATCGGAATTCTCTTGCCGTGAAATGTGTACATCAAATAACATGATGTCGACGATCTACTAGAACTGCGGGACGACTGCAATGTAGCTACCACTTGACTTCATACAATCACTTGATGCACGGGGGAGGGTAATCTTATTGATCGTTTCCCATTAGCAAACAATAGCTGCCAATTCATGAGCGAGCCAAGCGGGTTTCAAAGCTGCCAAGCAGGTTTCAACGCTTACACGCTTACAGCAGTCGATTGTCTGCTGATGTTACGGGCACGGCCGGCGTGAAGTTCACGATAAACAGACTTTATCACTGTGAAGCTCATAACTATGATAACACAATATTGCAATATTTATTACTATTATTTTTGTATAATAATAATCAACCATCATTCGTTAGTAATGAAAACTCCTGCAGTTCCGATCAATCTCCTCTCCACTTTACACATTACATAACCAACATCTCTTTTGACATCACAACAATGTCAACACAATCACAACATAATCTTATTTTATCCAACCAGGTTTTATATTTTGATTATGACATCATGTCTTTCAACATTGTCACACTTTTCATTACACACATTAGCGGCATCAAAAATGATGGGCTGGGCGTGCGAGGGAGCGTGCTTATTCTGGCAGATTGTGAAATATTAAAACCAATAACATTCTGAATGATTTATCATTCTGTACTCTTTCTCTCCTTTCTTTCATGTATTTTCTTTTCCTTTTCTCAATTAGTAGTCTCCTAATCTCGCTACAGTTTGAGCGAGACTGTAACTGTCATTGTTTGAATGAATGAATGGTCTTTATTTGTCATTGATATAGTACAGGTACCAAACAACGAAATTTGGGAGGGGGGGCTCCCCTGGTGCTAGGAAACTAGGTGCTAGGAACTGGTGCTATAACTGTGTTCATGTTATAATGTTTAGTGAACGAACAATTGTTGGGTGTTTGCCACAAATCGGAATTCTCTTGCCGTGAAATGTGTACATCAAATAACATGATGTCGACGATCTACTAGAACTGCGGGACGACTGCAATGTAGCTACCACTTGACTTCATACAATCACTTGATGCACGGGGGAGGGTAATCTTATTGATCGTTTCCCATTAGCAAACAATAGCTGCCAATTCATGAGCGAGCCAAGCGGGTTTCAAAGCTGCCAAGCAGGTTTCAACGCTTACACGCTTACAGCAGTCGATTGTCTGCTGATGTTACGGGCACGGCCGGCGTGAAGTTCACGATAAACAGACTTTATCACTGTGAAGCTCATAACTATGATAACACAATATTGCAATATTTATTACTATTATTTTTGTATAATAATAATCAACCATCATTCGTTAGTAATGAAAACTCCTGCAGTTCCGATCAATCTCCTCTCCACTTTACACATTACATAACCAACATCTCTTTTGACATCACAACAATGTCAACACAATCACAACATAATCTTATTTTATCCAACCAGGTTTTATATTTTGATTATGACATCATGTCTTTCAACATTGTCACACTTTTCATTACACACATTAGCGGCATCAAAAATGATGGGCTGGGCGTGCGAGGGAGCGTGCTTATTCTGGCAGATTGTGAAATATTAAAACCAATAACATTCTGAATGATTTATCATTCTGTACTCTTTCTCTCCTTTCTTTCATGTATTTTCTTTTCCTTTTCTCAATTAGTAGTCTCCTAATCTCGCTACAGTTTGAGCGAGACTGTAACTGTCATTGTTTGAATGAATGAATGGTCTTTATTTGTCATTGATATAGTACAGGTACCAAACAACGAAATTTGGGAGGGGGGGCTCCCCTGGTGCTAGGAAACTAGGTGCTAGGAACTGGTGCTATAACTGTGTTCATGTTATAATGTTTAGTGAACGAACAATTGTTGGGTGTTTGCCACAAATCGGAATTCTCTTGCCGTGAAATGTGTACATCAAATAACATGATGTCGACGATCTACTAGAACTGCGGGACGACTGCAATGTAGCTACCACTTGACTTCATACAATGACTTGATGCACCGGGGAGGGTAATCTTATTGATCGTTTTCCATTAGCAAACAATAGCTGCCAATTCATGAGCGAGCCAAGCGGGTTTCAAAGCTGCCAAGCAGGTTTCAACGCTTACACGCTTACAGCAGTCGATTGTCTGCTGATGTTACGGGCACGGCCGGCGTGAAGTTCACGATAAACAGACTTTATCACTGTGAAGCTCATAACTATGATAACACAATATTGCAATATTTATTACTATTATTTTTGTATAATAATAATCAACCATCATTCGTTAGTAATGAAAACTCCTGCAGTTCCGATCAATCTCCTCTCCACTTTACACATTACATAACCAACATCTCTTTTGACATCACAACAATGTCAACACAATCACAACATAATCTTATTTTATCCAACCAGGTTTTATATTTTGATTATGACATCATGTCTTTCAACATTGTCACACTTTTCATTACACACATTAGCGGCATCAAAAATGATGGGCTGGGCGTGCGAGGGAGCGTGCTTATTCTGGCAGATTGTGAAATATTAAAACCAATAACATTCTGAATGATTTATCATTCTGTACTCTTTCTCTCCTTTCTTTCATGTATTTTCTTTTCCTTTTCTCAATTAGTAGTCTCCTAATCTCGCTACAGTTTGAGCGAGACTGTAACTGTCATTGTTTGAATGAATGAATGGTCTTTATTTGTCATTGATATAGTACAGGTACCAAACAACGAAATTTGGGAGGGGGGGCTCCCCTGGTGCTAGGAAACTAGGTGCTAGGAACTGGTGCTATAACTGTGTTCATGTTATAATGTTTAGTGAACGAACAATTGTTGGGTGTTTGCCACAAATCGGAATTCTCTTGCCGTGAAATGTGTACATCAAATAACATGATGTCGACGATCTACTAGAACTGCGGGACGACTGCAATGTAGCTACCACTTGACTTCATACAATGACTTGATGCACCGGGGAGGGTAATCTTATTGATCGTTTTCCATTAGCAAACAATAGCTGCCAATTCATGAGCGAGCCAAGCGGGTTTCAAAGCTGCCAAGCAGGTTTCAACGCTTACACGCTTACAGCAGTCGATTGTCTGCTGATGTTACGGGCACGGCCGGCGTGAAGTTCACGATAAACAGACTTTATCACTGTGAAGCTCATAACTATGATAACACAATATTGCAATATTTATTACTATTATTTTTGTATAATAATAATCAACCATCATTCGTTAGTAATGAAAACTCCTGCAGTTCCGATCAATCTCCTCTCCACTTTACACATTACATAACCAACATCTCTTTTGACATCACAACAATGTCAACACAATCACAACAGAATCTTATTTTATCCAACCAGGTTTTATATTTTGATTATGACATCATGTCTTTCAACATTGTCACACTTTTCATTACACACATTAGCGGCATCAAAAATGATGGGCTGGGCGTGCGAGGGAGCGTGCTTATTCTGGCAGATTGTGAAATATTAAAACCAATAACATTCTGAATGATTTATCATTTTGTACTCTTTCTCTCCTTTCTTTCATGTATTTTCTTTTCCTTTTCTCAATTAGTAGTCTCCTAATCTCGCTACAGTTTGAGCGAGACTGTAACTGTCATTGTTTGAATGAATGAATGAATGGTCTTTATTTGTCATTGATATAGTACAGGTACCAAACGACGAAATTTGGGAGGGGGGGCTCCCCTGGTGCTAGGAAACTAGGTGCTAGGAACTGGTGCTATAACTGTGTTCATGTTATAATGTTTAGTGAACGAACAATTGTTGGGTGTTTGCCACAAATCGGAATTCTCTTGCCGTGAAATGTGTACATCAAATAACATGATGTCGGCGATCTACTAGAACTGCGGGACGACTGCAATGTAGGCTACCATATCATACCGTTTTATATTGAAAAATATGATGGTAAATAAATACATGTGGGACCGATGTATGATGGCAGAGGTGTGGTGTGTATCAGTCAGTCTTGTTCCAGTGATAAGACATGCGCTCTGATCAATGAACAGAGATCGGGTTTCCCCCGGGTGTGTTGGGTGTTCACGCTTCTTGCGTGACATCGCCCTCCAGCGATCTTTGTGCGTCAGTACACTCTTCTCTATGTTAAACTATCATAGTGCTGAAGCACACCTCATCGCGCTTGAATAAGGTCGCGATCCGCTGCGCTCCCAGTGTTAAAGGATGTGGTCACCGCTCGCTGTACCTGCTTTGGTTAGACTTCTCAATGTTTTAATCACCTTGTAAATACCCCTACCATTGTTTGTCTATTGTATTGTTGCCACTGTCTTATGTCCTGTCTTGTTATCTGAACTGTTTTTTAAGCTACTATTTTGACCCTGTCTTGGCCAGGTCTCTCTTGTAAAAGAGGTTTTAATCTCAATGTGACTTCCTGGTAAAATAAAGGTTAAAAAAAAAAAAAAAAAAAAAAAGCAATTGATCCGCGGTACACACGCGTTCCGAACCGTGGAGGGCGATCCGAACGGATCACGGAATTTCCGTGATCCGTTACACCCCTACTGTCATGGCAACTAGG
>NC_137674.1:88440956-88455956 GCF_963989245.1 Nansenia antarctica | reverse complement strand
TATCACACAGTCAAACTATCTATCTATCTCGTGTGAAGTGGGAACTAATATTTCCTAAAAGACACTTGAGGAACTGTCGTTCGGGATGTAGTTTCCGCCTGTGAGCCTTTTTTGACGCAGGCATTACCGAAACCAGCCTGTAAGTCTACTCGGGACCAGAATTACTCAGAAGGATTGGTTGCATAGCAACCAAGCAGCGAATTATTTGAGCCACATTGATGGAACCGACCGCAAGCTTATTTAAACCTGGATCAGAGTTAATCTCCTGGATCAGAGTTAATCGCGCCTAGTGGAACGGGCCCCAGGTGTGGGAACAGATGGCTTTTCACCATCAGATATTAGCGAGTTGTTTGTCCGAGTTTTTTGCCTGTAGTGACTTTTACTGTGATACGATTGGACAATTTCTATTTTGGGGCATGGCTTAGGTCTATTTACCACAGGACACATCGTCAACCCTCAACCCCCCCTCTGCCCCCCTACCTCCTGACTCCGCCTCCTTCGCCCGGCCCGTCACGCTGGCGCTGGTCTGCCCCCCCGCCCCCCCCTGCTCCGCCTCCGCCCCCCCCTTCCCCCCCACGCCGTTGTGCACGTCCAGCACAGAGGGAGGGGTGCTGCGGCTCTTCTGAGGCGAGGGAGGGGGGCTGTCCTTTATCTGCCCACCCCCACCTCCTCCTCCTCCTCCTCCAGCACCTCCTCCTCCTCCTCCTGCACCCCCCCCGCCCCCCTGCCGCTCCTTCAGCTTCTTCTGCAGGCGTTCGTAGGTCTTACTCGCCCTCTCGTCCCGGTGGACGAACGGCAGGCGGCCGTGTTGGGAGTGAGAATCTGCTGAGACTGAGAGAAGAAAACACACAGAACACTTAACATAGGAGAGAGGGAGGGAGGGAGGGAGAGGGAGAGAGGGAGGGAGGGAGGGGGAGAGAGGGAGGGAGGGAGGGAGAGAGAGGGAGGGAGAGGGAGAGAGGGGGGGAGAGAGAGAGAGGGAGGGAGAGGGAGAGAGGGAGGGAGAGAGGGGGAGGGAGGGAGAGGGAGAGAGGGAGAGGGGGGGAGGGAGGGAGAGGGGGAGAGGGAGGGAGGGAGAGAGGGAGAGGGGAGGAGAGAGAGAGAGGGAGGGAGAGACAGACTCACCCTGCTCTGAGTAGATGTTAGCTTGGTGGTAGGAGAGAGAGAGAGAGAGGGAGAGAGGGAGGGAGAGGGAGAGAGAGAGAGAGAGAGAGAGAGAGAGAGAGAGAGAGAGAGAGAGGTAGACAGACTCACCCTGGTCTGAGTAGATGTTAGCGGGGTGGTACTGGGAGATGTATTGGGAGCTCATGTCTCCCACGCCGCCCGCCATGCCGGTGTAGAGGTGGGGCGGGGGGGGCAGCATGGCGGGGTGGGGGATGAAGGCAGGCAGGTGGGCGTGGCCGGGGGGCAGGGCGTGGTGGAGGGGGGAGTGGCCTCCCGGGTGGAACTCTGGCTGCTGGGGTAACACCAGGACACGCCGGACTCCATTCTCCTCTATGATCTGAGACAGGGAGAGGAGGGGAGAGAGATCAGGTCAGAACACGGTTAGAAAGACAATATGGAAGAGGGGTTTGAAGGCAACAATGCTCATGACAAGATGAACTACTATGTGGTTATGTGGCAATTAAAGAATCTTGAATACCCAGATGCCCCAGGGTTAGGGTTAGAGGTAGGGGTTAAGGGTTAGGGTTAGGGGTCAGGGTTCATACCTGTGACACGTATCCAGGAGGCACATAGATTGGAGGCACTGAACCATTTGGGGACATCATGGGAACCTGAGCAGGACCTGGCAACAGAAGAAGTCATTGGTAAACAGACTGACTTATATAGCGCCATTCCAAAGCGCTTTACAATACACAGCCTCAACCTCCTGAGACAAAGCCTCTACCTCCACCAGCCTCTAACTCCTGAGACACAGCCTCTACCTCCACCAGCCTCTACCTCCTGAGACACAGCCTCTACCTCCTGAGTCACAGCCTCTACCTCCACCAGCCTCTACCTCCTGAGACACAGCCTCTACCTTCACCAGCCTCTACCCCCTGAGACACAGCCTCTACCTCCACCAGCCTCTACCTCCTGAGACACAGCCTCTACCTCCACCAGCCTCTACCTCCTGAGCCACAGCCTCTAACCTCCTGAGCCACAGCCTCTACCTCCACTAGCCTCTACCTCCTGAGACACAGCCTCTACCTTCACCAGCCTCTACCCCCTGAGACACAGCCTGTACCTCCACCAGCCTCTACCTCCTGAGACACAGCCTGTACCTCCACCAGCCTCTACCTCCTGAGCCACAGCCTCTACCTCCACCAGCCTCTACCTCCACCAGGCTCTACCTCCTGAGCCACAGCCTCTACTTCCTGAGCCACAGCCTCTACCTCCTGAGACACAGCCTCTACCTCCACCAGCCTCTACCGCCTGAGACACAGCCTCTACCTCCACCAGCCTCTACCGCCTGAGACACGGGCCTTTCTCTTCAAACAAGCAGATTTAAAACACCTCAGAGGAAAGAGTGTGCCATAGCAGAGAAACTGCACATTAATAATTTTGGCAAACAGGAGCGACCACTTTAGACAAGTGCTGAGGAACAACAAAGTTGTCCTGTGGAGGCTGTAGACCACCAGAACTGACCTGGAGGAAATACACCTCTGCAAACAACCACACAGCATGATGTCTGCTTCCTACAGCTACAGCCACACACACACACACACACACACACACACACACACACACACACAAACACACAAACACACAAACACAAACAGTTGAACACCCAGGGGCAGTCAGGATGTTTACTGTGCAGCCATCACTCTCCATCACGCTGGGCACTTCCTCTCTGCCATATCATACCTCCGTCCCACATGTATTCATCATCATATTTTTCAATATAAAACGGAGGTATGATATGGCAGATATTATATATGGTGTGTAGCGGGCCCGTCCCACTCCAGTTCTAGTAGATCGCGCAACCAGGGAATCGCCGACATACATGTGTGAAAGGGAGCAACACGGGAATCTACCGGCATTTGGCTCATGTGTGAACGGCGAAAATGCCCGGTCGACACAGCTTGGGATTCCATGGAAATTACAGGGAACTGTGTGAAAGAGGCTACACTAACCAGGGAGACTTCTGGGTAGGTCCACCCACAAACCCACAGTGTGCAGGAACCCCCCCCCCATCATAACGCCCTTTTTACTAGGGATGCACCGAACATTCGGCCACCGAATGTATTCGGCCGAATATCGCAAAATAAAGCACATTCGGTATTCGGCCGAATGTGTGAAAACACCGAATGTTTACCACCGAATAGTGGGCGTGTTTTGATGATACTTGCCAGGTCATTCTTAGGGAAGAACTGACGATGAGTGAAGGGAAGTCCAGGGTAGATGTAGACAGAGGGTTGATTGGGAGTGGAGACAGAGGGTTGATTGGGAGTGGAGACAGGTGTGCAGGTTTGGCTGAAGATCTAATTAGCGGGGACAAGCCTCAGCTGCTGTGGGGGCCGGGGGAGGGTGTGTGAAGGCCCAGCCGTAACACTATGTCATTGAACCATACGGACATCAATACTTAAGCCACAACATACAGAATTATCAAAATCCTGTAGCATCTCTTTAAAGAGAGTTCACCTAATTAGTTAACTTGCAATCTTCCAAAGTATTTTGTAATAATATTATCATGGCACATCATTCTTGTTAACACAAGTCATGAATAAAGCTTCGGCCTACATTGATGAAAGATTTTCTTTCAGCAGCTATTCAGGGAAAACAAAAACATTTAATTTGACTGATTTATTTTATTTATTGTGCTTTGTTGGTATAGACTGGTGTCTGCTGGAATGTTCAATAAAAGTTATTTTTTTTCAATCTCAATTTCTTTCTTTGAGAAGCATGAATAAAAAGCTAAATGTATTTAGTTTATGCAATGATAAAATTAAAAACTGCCGATACACATTCGGTATTCGGCCAAGTGTTTCCTTAAATTCGGCTTCGGCCAAGAATTTTCATTTCGGTGCATCCCTACTACCCTACCTTTTTACTAGGGATGCACCGAACATTCGGCCACCGAATGTATTCGGCCGAATATCGCAAAATAAAGCACATTCGGTATTCGGCCGAATGTGTGAAAACACCGAATGTTTACCACCGAATAGTGGCCGTGTTTTGATGACGCAATACAATTAAATATAACTCTCAACAGGCGCGAGGCGACGCGCTTTCAAAACTGGCTGCGTTCGTAAATTCACTCAGGAAATCCGATCAGCACTCGTGGAATGCCTCTCGTCCAATCAAATGACTCGGTTTCTCTATGACGTCGGGCCCAGTGTGCGCTCCAGCGCTCTCAGAGCGACTTTACGAACGCAACATTACACTCATCTAGCTAGTTAGCTTAGCAGTCGTAGCGGAAGAAGCAGAGTTGTTGCCTTGTTGAAAACATATTCAGACTCCCAGCTGTTCTACACGAGTTTATGACATGCAGCTGTATCATGCGGTGGTTTCTATGCAAACCAGAGACTATAAAAACAAAAGATATTCATTCTGAAATAACATGAACTATTATCCTTACACTCAGGTGGACTCAATTCAACTTGTTGAATGACTTGTTGAAGACATTTAGCATTTGACCTAATTTTAAGAGTGACAAAGGGTCTGAATACTTGTGTACATGAGGTATTTCTGTATTTACATTTTAATACATTTGCAAACATTAAAAAACGTTTTTACTTAGATTATGGGGTACTGTCCCAGTGAGCAATAGACGTCTTTTCAACCTCGCGTCTACAATATAAACCAATATAGACCAGCTATATTACGGCTATATTTTCTACTTATCTTAAATGCATGAAAACCGTTATTAAACCCCTCTAAACTGTCAGAATACGTCCCAGACGTCATGTAGTATGAGATTCCATGTAGTCTAGCATAGTTATTCATGCGGAAGTGGTGGTTTAAATTGCGTCTATACGTCGCTGTCCTTTAACCCAGATAAATGCGGTCTGTGTCTAAACCTGTTTTAGTCTAGCAGCACGTTGAGTTTAAATTAATACGCTAAACGCCTGTAGATTGTCAAAATATGTACCAGACCGTCATTAAGTCTGAGATTCCATGTAGTCTAGCATAGTTATTCATGCGGAAGTGGTGGTTTAAATTGCGTCTATACGTCGCTGTCCTTTAACCCAGATAAATGCTGTCTGTGTCTAAACCTGTTTTAGTCTAGCAGCACTTTGAGTTTAAATTAATACCCTAAACGCCTGTAGATTGTCAAAATATGTACCAGACCGTCATTTAGTCTGAGATTCCATGTAGTCTAGGATAGTTATTCATGCGGAAGTGGTGGTTTAAATTGCGTCTATACGTCGCTGTCCTTTAACCCAGATAAATGCGGTCTGTGTCTAAACATATTTTCTACTTATCTCAAATGCATTAAAACCGTTATTAAACCCATTCTATTGTCCTTACGCTCTACTCTATGACTATGAGGCTGGGAAGACAAATCGGCAACACACTACATGAACTGAATTGAGATTATATAGAAAAATAGTCATAGTACCAGGTGTTGATGACTGCAGAGGAGAGTCTATCATTGTAGAGTCATCAGTGGCTTTTCAAACAAAGATCAAAGCACATGAACAACTTTAAACAGGAACAAGTAGCACAGAATGAGAGGAAAGACCAGTTATATTTTAAAAATACAAACGCATTGCTTACAGGCATATTCTTCTTTGTCCTTTTCTTTTAACTCAAAGAGGTCCATAGAAACTGATCGTTAAAAGGAAATATCGTTAAAATGTGCTTTCTTAAATACAAAAAACGTCACATAATAATCGCATTACGTTTTGCTACATGTAACCGGTTGGTTATTATTTCCAGTTTGCGGTTAATGTAATTTTGGTTAACAAATGCTTTCTTTCACTACGATTGGAGACGGGTTACCACGTGACCATGGGACGTATTGAATTTCCCGGTTGGAACAGTGAAAAGTAGTATTTTTGGGATGTTTTGTACATTGGCACTACATTATTATTGTTAAAACACTATTCCACTAATACCATTATTATTATATAGTGGAATGCCTATAGAAACTATTGTTGTGGTTAAACCGTGACCTACATTGACGTGCCAGAGAATGACTAGCCTCCCTCGAAACCATCGCGGGTATCGCTTCTCGGCCTTTTGGCTAAGATCAAGTGTATCTGTTCTTATCAGTTTAATATCTGATACGTCCCCTACCCGGGGACGTTATATTAAATTGATTTTTGGAGCAGGGAGATGGAATAGGGGCTTGCTCCGTCCACACCAAGCATCGACCTGGTATTGCAGTACCTCCAGGAACATAATATTTCAATGGCATTTCAAGGTCTAAATATACGCCAAATTGGAAATTGAAACAACGTCTATGTTTAGACGTTGAAATGTTGTTGAAACATAGACAGGGAAACAACGTCTATGTTTCAACAGCATTTCAACGTCTAAACATAGACGTTGTTTCAATTTCCAATTTGGCGTATATTTAGCCTCGATTTCGCCTAGACGTCTACAGGCCATTTAGACGTTGTTTAGACGTCTAATCAACGTAAAATTGCTCACTGGGGTGTGTGGATTGATGGCAAATCTATTCAAAAAAGTGAAAAAAGTGAAGGGGTCTAAATACTTTCTGAAGCCTATGTAGAGACAAATCATGAATATCATTAACTTGAACCCTGGAAAGCAGTAGAGATTAAATCCCACGATAATTAGTTATAATAAGTTATATATAAAAGTTATTTTTTTTCAATCTCAATTTCTTTCTTTGAGAAGCATGAATAAAAAGCATAATGTATTTAGTTTATGCAATGATAAAATTAAAAACTGCCGATACACATTCGGTATTCGGTATTCGGCCAAGTGTTTCCTTAAATTCGGCTTCGGCCTCGGCCAAGAATTTTCATTTCGGTGCATCCCTACTTTTTACCCAGAAGCCTCTGCACAGAGAGATTCGTTCAAAGGCCGTTTGTGATGATCTGCCATCTAGGCAGATCAAAATGTAAACGGCACGTTTAAGCAAACATACCTTCTTCTGACAAAATAATTATGACGCAAAACGACGCATAAATTATCTCGTTATATCATTAAGGCCTGGGGGTGACTTCCTTTGACAGAGCGAGAAAATATTAGACCTTTGAAGGCCCCTCATTTAAAGGAGCACCGGTATAATTGACAGGCAATGATGAGTCATCTTCAAACCTCAGAAGAAAGGTTGTGTAAGGCTCATCTGACACACAGGGGAGCGTGGGAGAGAGAGCTCTACCTGACTGCACACTGCAGAGCTCCACAGAGCTGCACCCTCACCCATTGATTCCAGATTACAATATCATCTTGTGTGGGAGTTCAAAAGGCTCCACCGCTTTTTTTTCTCCCATTGACTCCCCATTTGCTTTGAGATAACCAGAGGAGGAGACAGGGAGAGGCAGGGAGATCGCTCTGCACACCTGCTTGGCTCTGCCACGGCTCGGCGACAGCCCTGATAAATCACACTGATCCATAACTCTCTACAGTTTGCGGTGGAAATGGCTGTGTGTGTTACACCGTGATAGTTGTCAGAGAGAGAGTGTGTGTGGGGGGGAGGGAGATCGGGAGAGAAGAGAGGGGTGTGGGGGAGGAGGGAGAGAGAGAGAGAGGGGGAGAGAGACAGACAGAGAGAGAGAGAGACAGAGAGAGAAAGAGAGAGAGAAAGAGAGAGAGAGAGAGAGAGAGAGAGAAAGAGAGACAGACAGAGAGAGAGAGACAGACAGAGAGAGAGAGACAGAGAGAGAGACAGAGAGAGACATAGAGAGAGAGACAGAGAGAGAGAGAGAGAGAGAGAGAGAGACAGAGAGAGACATAGAGAGAGAGACAGAGAGAGAAAGAGAGAGAGAGAGAGAGAGAGAGAGAGAGAGAGATGGGTGAGGGGTGGAGTGAACACCCACTCCTCTTTTACATCAGTCTGACGCACAAGTGCTGACAGGGATCAGACACAAAAGGCCAGATCCCCCCTCCCTCCCTCCCCCTGAGCCAACTGGAGGGAAGGAGAGAGAGAGAGAGGGAGGGAGAGAGGCAGGGAGGTGAGGCCTCGGCAGTGCTGACGTGTCCTTCCAACATCATCACACAGCCCCCCCCCCTCCCGCCCAGGAACACCATCATCTCCAGTCAACATCCCCCCCCACCCTCCTCACCTCCTAAGAGAGAAGGCTCTAACTATACCTCTGCTGATCTGACCAGGCGACACACCAGAACACACTCCAGTATGACTCCCACCACCACCACGTCTACTCTAAGCCCTTAACACTAGAGCAGCCGTGAGGTGTTAAACAGCACCAGTGAGTACAAAAAAAAATCTACCTTTGCACTCGATCAAATTTCAGGACCCTTCTTTCATGACTTTTCCTAGATATGTGCGTTCTACCACCCAGCATCTTTACATTTTCAAAATCGAGTTAGTATAAAGCGATTTTGCAGTATTTCTGTGTGTGTCTGTGTATTTGCCTTGGGATTCGGCTGCCATCTTTTTCTCCAAGGCTGCAATTCTCTTTTATATCAGCAGAGGTAGCAAGGGGACACACACTGTGCTCAACCTTCAGGCTTCAGTGCTGAATTAGATACAGTATAAGACTGATAAGTATGTAACATAATGTGTTTATATATAGGCTATATATAGCAATAGGGATACATAAGATATGTATATGTACAGACAGTTATGAAAATGATAAACTGTACAGTATGTCTCCCAATCCCATCAGATTTGTTGGAGCTGAGGTTTTTTTTCACCCAAGTTCCATGCAATAGTGATAAGATATTATGATATGTGTAGCCTATGTACAGTTATGAATGATACACTGCACAGTATGCACAGTATGTACCTATCAAGCTGTGTGTATTACATAGGTACCACAGCAAAGTAGTTCATCAACGAATATTATATAACAAACTGATATTTATAATATTGTATATAATGTATTTTTTGTATATCACTGTAGACCACGTTGTAGTAGTAGCCAATTGCAGAGTGTATTCATTATTTTGTTTGTTTGAATCCTCACTGTGTTCATGTTGTGCAGTGAACAAACAATTGTTGGGAGAATAAACTGTCTCTTGCCGTGAAATGTGTACATCAAATAAAATGATGTCAGCGATGATTATGCCTGTAATCATCAACGATATAACGAACGGATATTTCTGAGTGGGGAAGTCCCAGATATAGTGAAGACAGACAGGAAAGTAAGGAGAAGAAGGGAGAGAGTATATTGACAATTGATAATAAGATATTGATAATGTATTTCGCTGTCGACCAAAATCGTTTGAAATTACGTGCTTGTGCATTGAATGACACTATGTACAGCGCTGTCAATTTTCATAGGACGGCCAATGTAATGCGTTGTTTTTTTGATTTTGCATTCCTTTATGCAATAGTGATAAGATATTATGATATGTGTAGCCTATGTACAGTTATGAATGATACACTGCACAGTATGTACCTATCAAGCTGTGTGGTATTACATAGGTACCACAGCAAAGTAGTTCATCAACGAATATTATATAACAAACGGATATTTATAATATTGTATATAATGTATTTTTTGTATATCACTGTAGACCACGTTGTAGTAGTAGCCAATTGCAGAGTGTATTAATTATTTTGTTTGTTTGAATCCTCACTGTGTACATGTTGTGCAGTGAACAAACAATTGTTGGGAGAATAAACTGTCTCTTGCCGTGAAATGTGTACATTAAATAAAATGATGTCGGCGATGATTATGCCTGTAATCATCAACGATATAACGAACGGATATTTCTGAGTGGGGCAGTCCCAGATATAGTGAAGACAGACAGGAAAGTAAGGAGAAGAAGGGAGAGAGTATATTGACAATTGATAATAAGATATTGATAATGTATTTCGCTGTCGACCAAAATCGTTTGAAATTACGTGCTTGTGCATTGAATGACACTATGTACAGCGCTGTCAATTTTCATAGGACGGCCAATGTAATGCGTTGTTTTTTTGATTTTGCATTCCTTGTTTCGTGGTAAACTAATCTCTTTCTGATCGTCCCGTTCACAAAAACCTACGGTGAAAATTACTTGGAACTATGTGTGAAAGGGTTGATGGCTCTCCGATCAATGAACAAAGAGATCGGGTTTCCCCCGCTCCACCACGTTCCAACGGTGTGTTTCTGTAACACCTCCTTGTTGCATAAAACAAATCAAGACTCGCTCCTCTCAGGAGACCACTATTTATAAATAATAATCCACAGATAGGCACAGTCACAGTGCTACATGAAAATATCTAGCCACACACCACATATCATAGCTCCGCCCTATATGTATTTATCATCATATTTCTCAATATAAAACGGACGGAGGTACGATATATGTATGGTATATGATGGCAGTTTCTGGCGCCTGTCCCGTTCTGTTGTTCAAAGAATATAATATAAAACGCATCACATGTTTGTCATTGTGTGAAAATGTTTCTGTAGCGAAGAACCTTGGTTCAATCTGGAGCTGATCAACTCCGGACGGCAATAGCACGTTGTGGGTGCAATTGTGCAAGAATAACACTATTTACAGCGCTGTCTTTTATTGCTATATTTATTACTGTTATATATAAATGTGAACATTACAGATACCTGGTCAACACAGCTTGGGATTCCAAGAAAATTACTTGGAACTATGTGTGAAAGGGTTGATGGCTCTCCGATCAATGAACAAAGAGATCGGGTTTCCCCCGCTCCACCACGTCCCAACGGTGTGTTTCTGTAACACCTCCTTGTTGCATAAAACAAATCAAGACTCGCTCCTCTCAGGAGACCACTATTTATAAATAATAATCCACAGATAGGCACAGTCACAGTGCTACATGAAAATATCTAGCCACACACCACATATCATAGCTCCGCCCTATATGTATTTATCATCATATTTCTCAATATAAAACGGAGGTACGATATATGGCAGATATATGTATGGTATATGATGGCAGTTTCTGGCGCCTGTCCCGTTCTGTTGTTCAAAGAATATAATATAAAACGCATCACATGTTTGTCATTGTGTGAAAATGTTTCTGTAGCGAAGAACCTTGGTTCAATCTGGAGCTGATCAACTCCGGACGGCAATAGCACGTTGTGCAATTGTGCAAGAATAACACTATTTACAGCGCTGTCTTTTATTGCTATATTTATTACTGTTATATATAAATGTGAACATTACAGATACCTGGTCAACACAGCTTGGGATTCCAAGAAAATTACTTGGAACTATGTGTGAAAGGGTTGATGGCTCTCCGATCAATGAACAAAGAGATCGGGTTTCCCCCGCTCCACCACGTCCCAACGGTGTGTTTCTGTAACACCTCCTTGTTGCATAAAACAAATCAAGACTCGCTCCTCTCAGGAGACCACTATTAATAAATAATAATCCACAGATAGGCACAGTCACAGTGCTACATGAAAATATCTAGCCACACACCACATATCATAGCTCTGCCCTATATGTATTTATCATCATATTTCTCAATATAAAACGGAGGTACGATATATGGCAGATATATGTATGGTATATGATGGCAGTTTCTGGCGCCTGTCCCGTTCTGTTGTTCAAAGAATATAATATAAAACGCATCACATGTTTGTCATTGTGTGAAAATGTTTCTGTAGCGAAGAACCTTGGTTCAATCAGGAGCTGATCAACTCCGGACGGCAATAGCACGTTGTGGGTGCAATTGTGCAAGAATAACACTATTTACAGCGCTGTCTTTTATTGCTATATTTATTACTGTTATATATAAATGTGAACATTACAGATACCTGGTCAACACAGCTTGGGATTCCAAGAAAATTACTTGGAACTATGTGTGAAAGGGTTGATGGCTCTCCGATCAATGAACAAAGAGATCGGGTTTCCCCCGCGGTGTGTTGCGTGTTCACGCTTCTTGCGTGACATCGCCCTCCAGCGATCTTTGTGTGTCAGTACACTCTTCTCTATGTTAAACTATCATAGTGCTGAAGCACACCTCATCGCGATGGAATAAGGTCGCGATCCGCGGCGCTCCTAGTGTTAAAGACCAACCAGACCATAAACTCAAGACCATTCATGTAAGGGCGGAGGAGGAGGGTGTAAATGGCACATTATAACTATAGCAGAGGAGAAAACCATTACAACTTAAGCACAGGCGAGGGAATAGCCTGCTGCCTTAGATAGATAGAGACCTTACCCAGCCAGGAGGAAACTAACCGGGCCTTGGTGTTACAACAACAGTCTCTCAGTTAGAGCTCCATTAGACACATAATACTAAAATGAGATGGTGCAGAGAGGACTGGCTACGTCTGCTAATGTCTGCTCTCTCTCTGAGACAGGGACTGGATGACAGATAAGGGGGTTCAATTATAAATGGAGAAGGAGGGAGAGAGAGACACATGGAGGGAGGGAGAGAGAGAGACACAGGGAGGGAGGGAGAGAGACAGGGAGAGAGAGAGAGATAGGGAGAGAGAGAAATAGGGAGAGAGAGAGACAGGAAGAGAGAGACAGGGAGAGAGAGAGGGAGAGAGAGAGAGAGAGACAGGGAGAGAGAGAGACAGGGAGAGAGAGAAACAGGGAGAGAGACAGAGAGAGAGGGAGAGAGACACAGGGAGGGAGAGAGAGAGAGAGAGAGAGAGACAGGGAGAGAGAGAGAAACAGTGTGAGAGAGAGAGAGAGAGAGAGAGAGAGAGAGAGAGAGAGAGAGAGAGAGAGAGAGAGAGAGAGAGAGGGAGAGAGAGAGAGAGACACAGGGAGAGAGAGACACACAGATCTGGGGCAGAAATATTGCCTCAAATGAGGCTCGTCTGCCATCAGGAGCAGATGAACCTGCGAGGCAGCAGAGGAGTGAGGAGGGAGTCTCCCAGACCCACAGAGCAGGATGTAGATGTGCCGGGCCAACAGACTGACGGAGGGTCATAATTACCCGCCCAGGAAGAGGGAGGAGGCCGATTAATAGAATCAGACCTCCTGGTTAAACAGAGGAAGTACTAATTAAGAACTGAAAACCCCGACCTCATCCCTTGAGAGTCAGTGAGTGACTGGTTGGGTCTGTCTTCTTGTGGCTGGCTGGCTGGTTGCTAACTGGCTGGCTGGTTGCTAACTGGCTGGCTGGCTGGCTGGCTGGCTGGCTGCTAACTGGCTGGCTGGCTGGCTGGCTGGCTGCTAACTGGCTGGCTGGCTGGCTGGCTGCTAACTGGCTGGCTGGCTGGCTGGCTGCTAACTGTCTGGCTGGTTGCTAACTGGCTGGCTGGCTGGCTGGCTGGCTGGCTGGCTGCTAACTGGCTGGCTGGCTGGCTGGCTGCTAACTGGCTGGCTGCTAACTGGCTGGTTGCTAACTGACTGGCTGGTTGCTAACTGGCTGGCTGGCTGGCTGCTAACTGGCTGGCTGCTAACTGGCTGGTTGCTAACTGACTGGCTGGTTGCTAACTGGCTGGTTGCTAACTGGCTGGCTGGTTGCTAACTGGCTGGTTGCTAACTGGCTGGTTGCTAACTGGCTGGCTGGCTGCTAACTGGCTGGCTGGTTGCTAACTGGCTGCCACTCCCTCCCTCTGTTCTGACAGCAGCACAGCAGTGAGAGGATGAGTCACTAGCTTGTTCATTCTGAAAGATGCTCACTGCAGATGCTGTGAATGAACAGTGCGTGTGTGTGTGTGTGTGTGTGTGTGTGTGTCTCAGCGGGTGTAGGCTAAATATGTGTTGAAGCATGGAATGTTCAGTATGTGTGATATGCGAGTGAGGATGTTTCTAGGTAATAGATTACTCATACTGGCTGTGTCTTGAAAAGTGGAGTCTTCATAGCCTAGCCTGCATAGCCTAGCCTTCATAGCCTAGTCTTCATAGCCTAGTCTTCATAGCCTAGCTTTCATAGCCTAGCCTTCATAGCCTAGCCTTCATAGCCTAGTCTTCATAGCCTAGCTTTCATAGCCTAGCTTTCATAGCCTAGCCTTCATAGCCTAGCCTTCATAGCCTAGTCTTCCTAGCCTAGTCTTCCTAGCCTAGTCTTCCTAGCCTAGTCTTCCTAGCTTAGGCTTCCTAGCCTAGTCTTCATAGCCTAGCTTTCATATATGGCCTAGCCTTCATAGCCTAGCTTTCATAGCCTAGCTTTCATAGCCTAGTCTTCATAGCCTAGCCTTCATAGCCTAGTCTTCCTAGCCTAGTCTTCCTAGCCTAGCCTACATAGCCTAGCTTTCATAGCCTAGTCTTCATAGCCTAGCCTTCCTAGCCTAGCTTTCATAGCCTAGTCTTCATAGCCTAGTCTTCCTAGCCTAGTCTTCCTAGCCTAGTCTTCATAGCCTAGTCTTCCTAGCCTAGTCTTCCTAGCCTAGTCTTCCTAGCCTAGTCTTCCTAGCCTAGTCTTCCTAGCCTAGTCTTCATAGCCTAGTCTTCCTAGCCTAGTCTTCCTAGCTTAGTCTTCCTAGCCTAGTCTTCATAGCCTAGTCTTCATAGCCTAGTCTTCATAGCCTAGCCTTCATAGCCTAGTCTTCATAGCCTAGCTTTCATAGCCTAGCCTTCATAGCCTAGCCTTCATAGCCTAGCCTTCATAGCCTAGTCTTCATAGCCTAGTCTTCATAGCCTAGTCTTCATAGCCTAGCCTTCATAGCCTAGCCTTCATAGCCTAGCCTTAATAGCCTAGCCTTAATAGCCTAGCCTTCATAGCCTAGCCTTCATAGCCTAGCCTTCATAGCCTAGTCTTCCTAGCCTAGCCTTCATAGCCTAGTCTTCATAGCCTAGTCTTCATAGCCTAGTCTTCATAGCCTAGTCTTCATAGCCTATCTTTCATAACCTAGTCTTCATAGCCTAGCCTTCATAGCCTAGCTTTCATAGCCTAGTCTTCATAGCCTAGCCTTCATAACCTAGCCTTCATAGCCTAGCTTTCATAGCCTAGCCTTAATAGCCTAGCCTTCATAGCCTAGCTTTCATAGCCTAGTCTTCATAGCCTATCTTTCATAACCTAGCCTTCATAGCCTAGATTTC
>NC_137674.1:88408456-88435956 GCF_963989245.1 Nansenia antarctica | reverse complement strand
ATTCGATTTTTAAACTAATGAAAGTGCTGGTGAACCACCGCCCCACATCGACGGCCTATATTAAGATCTGTCAGTGAACGCATCGAATACTACGAACAAAGCAAATCATTTTCAAATCAATACTCTCTCCCATAAACCTGGGATGTGTCATAATCATTCAGAATTACTGTTCTCCTTCTGTCTCCCTCTCTCCCTCTCTCCCTGCCTCCCTCCCTCCCTGCCTCCCTCCCTCCCTCCCTCCCTGCCTCCCTCCCTCTCCCTGCCTCCCTCCCTCCCTCTCCTCCAGCTGTCCTTCCCCAGGGCTGGCAGCAAGGCAGTCTGGTTGCATGTGTTCCTCGCAGTCACAAAGCCTTGTGCAATCACAAACAATAGAGAGAGAAACATTAAATGATTGCCAGCAGGACAAATAACCATTTGTAACACATCTCATTCAAACCCTGCCTCTGTTGTGACTGTACTACCGTCTGTACTACACACTCTCTGCAATTACAGCAAACCTAGATTCTACATGATGATTATTGTATCAGTACGTTGCTCGTTCAATCATCTGTCAGATGAGACAGTCCCAGAAGCCTGCAGAGTCACAGCTGGGCAGCACAGTCATCCACTGAACTGGATTTAAATCAGCTACGTCTGAAGACAAGCTGGAGAAAAGAGGTGAAAACTAAAAGTGCCACTGACATTTTCGGGGCAGCTGTGTCTCAGGAGATAGAGCCGCCGTCTAATGATCGCAAGGTTGGCAGATCGCAAGGTTCGAGTTCGAGCCCCGATTGGCCACATGTCGAAGTGTCCTTGGGCAAGACACTGAGCCCCAAATTGCTCCCAGTGAGCAGGCCGGCGCCTTGCATGGTAGCTTGCCGCCATTGGTGTGTGAATGAGAGGCCGTTGTAAAGCGCTTTGGATAAAAGGCATAGCTATAAGTGCAGTCCATTTGACTATTTTAGCTACAGGAAACAGGGTTTTCAGAAAAAAATAGTACTGATTACTGGATAATATTCACTCCAACCATGCGGAAAACCAAAACGTAGAGAGTCAGTTAGAGTTCCTCACCTGTGATACACTGATACTGACCATCCTCGCGGCGAATCGTGAAGGCCTCACCTGGGTTTACCTGGACCAGGATTACCTGTGAACACAGAAGGGAGAGGTCAGACACAGGCGTGCTTACCACCGACCACAGAGGGCGGCTCTGGCGCAGGAGGTAGAGCCGGCGTCTAATGATCGGAAGGTTGGCAGATCGGCGGTTCGAGCCCCGGCTGGCCACATGTCGAGGTGTCCTTGGGCAAGACACTTAACCCCAAATTGCTCCCAGTGAGCGGGCCGGCACCTTGCATGGCAGCTTGCCACCATTGGTGTGTGAATGTGTGTGTGAATGGGTGAATGAGAGGCCGTTGTAAAGCGCTTTGGATAAAGGCGCTATATAAGTGCAGTCCAGAGAGGGAGACAAGGCAAGGTAAGGCACAGAGAGGGAGACACATCTCCACCGTTCACTCTGGTTTTCTCCCTTGTGTCAAACGTTTGAGAATGAATCAAAAAGAGTCCAAAAGCAAAACACCCCTGGAACAATGTGTGGAACAGACCATCCTCGATTTGACATTATGCTAGTACCCCTCTACCCCTTTCATCATGTACATAAAAACAATGAGAACTACTAGTGGCTGGATTTTATAGAACCCAAAAGGAGAACATATCTGAATGCTCTCTATCTGCCAGGTGGATTTGAGCATGTACACAGGATGGACAGCATGAGAGGCCAAGGTGTCTGGGTAGTCTGAGAGCTGGATGAAAGCATTAGGTTTGTCCCCAGAGTCAGAGGGAAACCCCCAGTCCCAGACCTGCCTACGCTACAGGTGTACAGGTGTACGCTACAGGTGTACAGGTGTACAGGTGTACGCTACCGGTGTACAGGTGTACGCTACAGGTGTGAGACTCTGCCTACGCTACAGGTGTACGCTACAGGTGTGAGATTCCAGCTTCAACAACGTCCTCGTCCCACAGCTCCTCTCCCACGTCCCACTTCTTCTCTCAGCTCATTAACAGACAGGAGAAGAAGGACACCCCAGTGTTGCATAGAGAACTAATCACGTCTCTCTCGCCTCCACATTCATTAGAGTAGACGGACGTAATGTGGAGAGGGAGTTCGCTGTCGGCTTCATGAGCCTGAAACTAAAACTGAAACTGAAGCTCACCAGGGAAATAAAGTTGTCTGACTAAATGAACGTGGTTCCACGTCAACGGAGGGGGCTGGGGAGAATCTACTTAATTAACTTCCAGCGTCTAGTCCAAGTAAAAGCCGTTTATAAACACAACATTTGAAAATAGCTGGATAGAAAAGAATGAGTTAGGGTACACATCAAAATGGTTTAGTCAGGCCGACCTATTAACATTATGTCATTCATTTGTATGAAAGAAAAAACAAAGAGAAAATCTAAAGTTTCATTAAAGTTGGGAACTTGTGTCTTAAACATGAGTTTTTGTGTCTTAAACATGAGTTTTTGTGAACTTATTATTATTAACTTATTATTATTTATTTAACCAGGTAAGACAATTAAGAGCAGATTCTAAAGCCCAATTTATACTTCTGCGTAAAATCGACGGCGTAGCCTACTCGTAGGCTTGCGTAGGCCCGCAGCCTACGCTGTAGGCTACGGCGTAGGTTGACGCGCACCTCTCCAAAAATGTAACTACGCGGCAGTGCCTACGCAACCGTAAGCACTGTGATTGGTCCGCTTGGTAGCACATGATTCCGATATGATTCCGACTCTCTCGTAGACCAAAATGCGGAAGCCATGACAGAAATGTCATAATAAAGATTTGAAAAAATTATGATAACCATCGTATTATCTTAGTTTAATGTCATTTCAATGCATCATAGAACTTTTATTTACAACAAGCATAACAAAAATAAATCGCTATTATGCCACTTTGAGTACACCGTTCCAACGGAGCGCCCTATGGAAGCGTCAGGCACCTTCCTATAAGGAGCGCGATTCACATTTACGAGATGTACAATCCTGTTTATTTAGAAATAAATGATTAGTTACAGGGAGCCCCATGGCTGTTCGTTGGGTTTAAATTACATTTATGATAGACATATTTAATGTAAAGTTATCTATAAGAACTGTGATTGGTCCGCTTGGTAGCGTCACATTCCGACTCTCTCGTAAATGCGGAAGTCATGACAGAAATGTCATTTACTTTTTCTGTAATTACTTATTAATAAAGATTTGGAAATGTATGATAACCATCTTATTATCTTAGTTTACTTTCATTTCAATGCATTATAGACATTTTATTTACAACAAGCATAACCCCCCCAAAAAATTTGGACCGCTATTATGCCGCTATAAGTACACCGACCGACGCGACGCGACCAACGAAGAACTATAAATTGGGAGAGCCCTTGCGTAGCCTACGGCGTAGTATAAATTGGGCTTAAGGGTGTGTTCTCACTAGAACATTTGCTTCACTTGGATTCGGAGTTTAGGATAAAATTAGCTTTGCTCTGCGTCGTTTGGAGCTGTGAGAACGCGCATTCGAAGTCGCTCCCGGAGCAAACAACCAACACATGCTCCGCTTGAAAAGGGTGGTTTCAATCCGGTTAGAAACGACGCATCGTGGCTGTCCATAGGAAAACAACAGCACATGCGTGTTGATCTGGATAAGAGCGGGACGAACGGGCAATTTTCAATTCTTCTGACCAATCAACGACCACGTCTGTTGCTTCGATTGCGTATGTTACTTCGTTTACATGAAGGGCTGTGAGAACGCAAATCAGAGAAATAATTTATGCAACAATGCACTTGCTCCGAGTCTCGATTCAGACTTTCATGTGAGAACATGACCTAAGAGCATATTCTTATTTACAATGCCGACCTGGCAAAAGGCACTGCCTTGACCCAAAGAAAACCAATTCACCTGAACAACAGACAATGTTGTTCCCTTCTACGACCTTTGGAAATATGACACTAATATCACACAACATTTAAATATACTTTTTAGAGATCCATCAGACTGAGAACAAGGAAGCTGTGTGTGGTAGAAGCAGTTTTGTAATCACCGACCATCTGAAACGCTAGACTGGTACTGTAGTCTCAATTACCCAACTAGCCTCTACTGCTGAAACTCTAGTGAAATACAGGCCTATAACACCACCACAACCAGCCTCTGCTGTTGAAACTCTAGTGAAACACAGGCCTCTAACACCACCACAACTAGCCTCTACTGCTGAAACTCTAGTGAAACACAGGCCTCTAACACCACCACAACCAGCCTCTACTGCTGAAACTCTAGTGAAACACAGGCCTCCACCACAACACCACCACAACCAGCCTCTACTGCTGAAACTCTAGTGAAACACAGGCCTCTAACACCACCATAACTAGCCTCGGCTGTTGAAACACAGACCTATAACAACACCACAACTAGCCTCTACTGTTGAAACTTTAGTGAAACACAGGCCTCTAAACATCAACTAGCCTCTACTGTTGAAGATCTAGTGAAACACAGGCCGAAATACCCACAACCAGCCTCTACTGTTGAAACACAGGGAATATATATCTCTCTCTCTATATATATATTTATATATACTCATAATATACAGTATATATATGTATATAACCTATAAACCCACAAATAAACACCTAAATATGAGAGCTGACCTCACATTTTTCAAACAGCTAATAAGAAACATCAGAACATCCCAGAACACACAGTCATCTGTCAAACAGACACATCATTTCCTCCCAACAGATTAATAACAAACAAACACGGGTACAAGACAAATAAAACGTCATGTCGCACGTTAATAACAGAATTGAACTGAAACATTTTGACAACAATCGATAGAACCTCAGACTCTCCTGTGGGCAGCACCCTCTCTGCTACTCCTGGTGAACTTAATTAAAACAACAACTTGTCAAAACCCTCCCCTCACACACCCTCACACACCCTCACACACCCTCACAAACCTCCCCAACCCTCACAAACCCTCACAAACCCTCACACACCCTCACAACCCTCACACACCCTCACCAACCCTCACACACCCTAACACACCCTCACACACCCTCACACACCCTCACACACCCTCACAAACCCTCCCCAACCCTCACACACCCTCACAAACCGCCACACACCATCACAAACCCTCCCCAACCTCCACCTTCCCCTCCCTCCGTTTCATCTAGTCGCGCTGCGTGGAATTGGCTCTGCTGTGTGTGTGTGTGTGTCTCTGCTGTGTGTGTGTGGCTCTGCTGTGTGTGTGTGTGTAGCTCTGCTGTGTGTGTGTGTGTGTGTGTGTGTGTGTGTGTGTGTGTGTGTGTGTGCGGCTCTGCTGTGTGTGTGTGTGTGGCTCTGCTGTGTGTGTTGCTCTGCTGTGTGTGTGTGTGGCTCTGCTGTGTGTGTGTGTGTGTGTGTGTGTGTGTGGCTCTGCTGTGTGTGTGTGTGTGGGTGCCGGCTAGTTACCTCAGTGTTGCGGAGGTGGCTGTCGTAGAGGCTAGCCTCCCGTGGTCGAGGGCTCTGAGTGTGTCTCTCTGCTACCTCGGCCATCTCCCTCCCTCTACTGTCTCTCTCCCTCCCTCTACTGTCTCCCTCCCTCCCTCCCTCTACTGACATCACCCCTGACGTCCTGCTTCATTCATAAGCTCGGCTGGGAGGTGGAGGAGAGCTTTGACTGCTGCGCATGCGCACGCACGCACACATCACCACCCCCCTCCCACACACACCCCCTCCCACACACACACGCACACTCCCTCCCCACACACACACACACCCTCCTCCCACACACACACACACACCCCACCTCCCAGATACACACACGCACACCCCCACTATCAGCAGTGAGTGTAGCAGTGGCAGAGAGAGAGAGCACGCTAGGAGGGGGTGGTGGCCAAGGGAGGTCTAATTGAATCAAAGTCAAGGCACTCCCCGCCGGTGTGTGTGTGTGAATGTGTGTGTGAGTGTGTGTGTGTGTGTGTGTGCGCGTGTGTGTGTGTGTGTGTGTGTGTGACTGTGTGTGTGTGTGTGTGTGCACTTGTTTGCTCCCCCCCCCTCCCATCTCTGTGTGAAGCAGAAACACCAGTTCTTCCACTAAGAGGAACTCACGTCAGATCTCTACCCCCCCCTCGATAAAAAACACCCAGTGATTTTCCACACGTCTCGTATCACCACCGTCGTCAACAACAACAACAACACAGATATCTGTCCGTCTGTCTTACTTACTGTTGCCCGCATCGCTTGTCTCTCATCCAGGCGTTCGCTGTTCGCTCGGTCACAGAGAAAGGACGACCTCCCCAACCCGCCCCCCCCTCCCACAATGCTCCGGGGTCCGAGAGACCCGATCTCTCTTCACCTAGCCCTCATGACCAGACCACCTGACACGCCATGATGCCAGCACCCCCCCGAGTGAACCTCTGCCTCTCCTCTCCTCCTCTCCTCCTCTCCTCCCCTCCTCCCCTCCCCTCTCCTCTCCTCCCCTCCCCTCCTCCCCTCCCCTCTCCTCTCCTCTCCTCTCCTCCACTTCCAACACAGAGTCAGAGAAGTAGAAGACACTGCCAGCCAGATGAGAGAGAGAGATGACTGGCTGGTGCGCCCCGGCGGTCGCTGCGGGGGGGCTGTGTACGGTACGGGGGGGGTCGGCGGTGGTCTCAGCGCTCGCTAGGCTAGGCTGGCGGTTAGCGGTTAGCCCTTCGCGGGACGCGTGGCGTTAAGCCCATGTTTGCACAGCCTCCCAGTCTTCCTCCACAGCAGCACAGCAGCTCTCTCTACTGCAGACGGCGGCTTTCTCTCTCTCTCTCTCTCTCTCTCGCCTCTGGCTCCAGCGCAGCCTCCCCGTCCCCAGTCTCCACGGCAACCCCTTCAACAAATAAGCCACAGCACTTCTGTGTCCGCAACAGAGAGAGAGAGAGAGAGAGAGAGAGAGAGAGAGAGACAGAGGGTGAGAGAGAGAGAGACAGAGAGAGAGAAAGAGGGAGGAGGACAGAGCTTATCGGCAGGCGCCTGGCTGCAGTTCTCCGGGAAAGAGGGGGAGGAGGAGGATGAACACCCGGGAAAAGGAGGCTGGAAAATGTTGAGAAGAGAGGAGGAGGAGAGAGATTCTAACCAGGGAAAGAAAGCTTCTGAATTCTCTCTCTCTCTCTCCCTCTCCCTCTCCCTCTCCCTCCCTCCCTCCCTCCCTTCTGGAGTATGTTAGTCAGTGCGTGTCCGCTGCCTCTGCTCCGTACCTTTCTCTGTCGGCTAACGTGTTTATCTGGGTAATTTGACTAGTTGTATCGCCTTCAAAGGGCGGCTGACATTCAGAGCCGTGGAGGCGGCAGCCAGCGGAGGTAGCAGGGCTCCACAACTTCATCAGGGGTGTCCTTTGTTGTGTCCTGACGTTTTTTTCTCTCTCCCTCGACGACAAACAATGGCGTGAGGGAACTGAACGATCCACGCTGCTTTAGAGGCTGACATGCACGACTCCCGTCATACTCCCTCCCTCCCCCTCACTCCCTTTCTCTCTCCCTCCCCCTCACTCCCTCTCGTTCTCTCCCTCTCTCCCATTCACAGAAGGACAGGCCGGCGTACACCTTCTATTAATACTCTGATGGATGTGAGAGGAGATGAGGTGGTGGAGGGAGTTCAGTAGCAGAGAGACTAGAGCTCCGGTTGTTCTATGAGTTCAGTAGCAGAGAGACTAGAGCTCCGGTTGTTCTATGAGTTCAGTAGCAGAGACTAGAGCTCCGGTTGTTCTATGAGTTCAGTAGCAGAGAGACTAGAGCTCCGGTTGTTCTATGAGTTCAGTAGCAGAGACTAGAGCTCCGGTTGCTGGTGACAAAACCACCAGCCTTGAGTCATCTCATGTCTGCTTGTCTCAGAGAACGTTGGTCTGACTCAGGCCAGATCAAGAGGCAGCCGGTATATCATTATATAGATGGACAAACAAAGGAGTGAGATGGCAGGACCCTGTGTGTTCCAGGCCTCTGTTACTACATCTCTTATTGACTTATTGTCTTATTGACACTCTCAACACTTTCAAATCCAGTCTTAAAACACACCTTTTTACAATGGCAGTTCGAGCCCCGGCTGGCATGGCCCACATGTCGAAGTGTCCTTGAGCAAGACAATGAACCCCCAAATTGCTCCCAGTGAGCGGGCCAGTGCCTTGCATGGCAGCTTGCCGCCACTGGTGTGTGAATGTGTCTGTGAATGGGTGAATGAGAGGCCGTTGTAAAGCGCTTGTAAAGCCGTTGTAAAGCGTTGTAAAGCGCTTTGGATAAGGCGCTATATCAGGCATGAAAATGGGTCGGGGTGAAAAAGGTGAGAAGGATACGAGACCCGGAACTTGCTAGGCGGTCCCGGCGGAATTTTTGTTTTGTGGAAAAATGTGCTTCCATGTGCTCATATCTGATTTATTTTAGATTTACTCTAGTGGTGGTCACATGCAGAATTACAAGATTGCAAAAAAATATATATATATATATATATATATATGAATGTAGGTCACCTATTTTGGATTCAAAACGGCGAATTTCGCCGAAAGGTGAGCGATTATCACGCCTGTATATAAGTCAGTCTGTTTACTATTTCTTCCTCTCACAACACAAACAACTCCAGTACAGGTAGGTGTCAGTCACAGCCGACACTAAGCTCAGTCTGAAGCTCTCTCAGTCAACACCATGGCAACAGCCTGACTGTTGTTCTATAGCCCCTCTCACACATACGAGCCTCCCAGTAGATTCCACGGAGTTGGGGCGCTTAGGTGGCGTAGTGGGTTAAGCGTCGACCATGTAACCGCAGGGTTCCCGGTTCGATTGCAGCCGTGGACATATACTGCATGTCATCCCTCCTCTCTCACCCATCCTTCCTGTTTAAATCTCTACTGTCTCTGTGCTTTGAGTTGCATTTCATGTACGAAAGGCGCTATATAAATAAAGCTTTACTTACTTACTTACTATCTGTCACTAAAATAAAAAATATGAGTGGGACTGCCCCCACTCAAAAGAAAGTATTCCAAGTAATAAAAAAAAAGATTCCATGGAATTAACCAAGGCTAGGCTACGTAGTAAAAGTTAGGTCTTTCACAGATGAGTAGGTGATTCCCCCGTCAACATTCACTACAGGGAACAGTTTGTAAAAGCACCAGACGGAAGACCTAGCCTGGTAGAGCATTAACTAACTACCTCTGATGAATCCTCTCCACAGCTACACAGCCAACCTGCTAACAGGACACCTCAGCCAGGTGCTGGTGCACACTGCTGCTTGGCAGGAGGCCCGGGTGTGTTTGGAGGGAGGAGGAGGGAGAGAGAGGGAGAGAGGGGTGAGGAGGAGAGAGAGAGGAGGGGTGAGGAGGAGAGAGAGGGAGGGAGGGAGAGAGAGAGAAAGAGAGAGAGAGAGAGAGGAAGTCACCGCCGCTGCCGCTGTGGTTTATTACCCAGGAGGCCCGGCGTTCTCCGTGTGCTCACGGCTCTGATGTGGCTAGCTGCTCTGTTAGCTCTGACGTGGCTAGCTTGGCTGTTAGCTCTGACGTGGCTAGCTGCTCTGTTAGCTCTGACGGGGGTAGCTGCTCTGTTAGCTCTGACGTGGCTAGCCGCTGCTCTGTTAGCTCTGACGTGGCTAGCTGCTCTGCTGTTAGCTCTGACGTGGCTAGCTGCCTGGCTGTTAGCTCTGACGTGGCTAGCTGCTGCTCTATTAGCTCTGACGTGGTTAGCTGCCTGGCTGTTAGCTCTGACGTGGCTAGCTGCTGCTGTTAGCTCTGACGTGGCTAGCTGCTGCTCTGTTAGCTCTGACGTGGCTAGCTGCCTGGCTGTTAGCTCTGACGTGGCTAGCTGCTCTGTTAGCTCTGACGTGGCTAGCTGCTGCTCTGTTAGCTCTGACGTGGCTAGCTGCCTGGCTGTTAGCTCTGACGTGGCTAGCTGCCTGGCTGTTAGCTCTGACGTGGCTAGCTGCTCGGCTGTTAGCTCTGACGTGGCTAGCTGCTGGGCTGTTAGCTTTGACGTGGCTAGCTGCCTGGCTGTAAGCTCTGACGTGGCTAGCTGCCTGGCTGTTAGCTCTGACGTGGCTAGCTGCTGCTCTGTAAGCTCTGACGTGGCTAGCTGCCTGGCTGTAAGCTCTGACGTGGCTAGCTGCCTGGCTGTTAGCTCTGACGTGGCTAGCTGCCTGGCTGTTAGCTCTGACGTGGCTAGCTGCTCTGTTAGCTCTGACGTGGCTAGCTGCCTGGCTGTTAGCTCTGACGTGGCTAGCTGCTGGGCTGTTAGCTCTGACGTGGCTAGCTGCTGCTCTGTTAGCTCTGACGTGGCTAGCTGCTAGGCTGTTAGCTCTGACGTGGCTAGCTGCTGGGCTGTTAGCTCTGACGTGGCTAGCTGCTCGGCTGTTAGCTCTGACGTGGCTAGCTGCCTGGCGGTTAGCTCTGACGTGGCTAGCTGCTCGGCTGTTAGCTCTGACGTGGCTAGCTGCTAGGCTGTTAGCTCTGACGTGGCTAGCTGCTAGGCTGTTAGCTCTGACGTGGCTAGCTTAGCGGTGACTCAGGGTTCAGGTTTCTCTGTTTGTTCTTCTTAATTGTTTACCTGGCACAGCAGCTGGACGCTGGGAGGGAAAACACACACACACGCACGCGCGCGCACGCACTGGGCAGGAAGAGGGACGGGAGTGTGACGTGGGGGGAGAGCGTTCACACACACACACACACACACACACACACACACACACACACACACAGGTAACACACACACTCACTAGTTACCTAGTGCCCCTGACAACCACCAGTAGAAACCCTGTAGTTACCTAGTGCCCCTGACAACCACCCGTAGAAACCCTGTAGTTACCTAGTGCCTAGGGCTGCAACTAACGATTATTTTGGTAATCGATTAATCTACCGATTATTTTTCGGTTAATCGGTTAATCGGATACAAAAAAACGGGGGGGAAAGATTTTTTTTTTACTTTTTTTTTTTTTTGATTTATTTTGCAAATTGTATTTTATGTTTTCTAAATCAGCCAGGCCTATACATATACATGTGCAAAATGAATAAGTATTAATAAAAAATAAAAAATAGTATAAATAAAAAAGGCTTTGCTACATCAAATAGGTTTAACAACAGGCCATGGACTATGGCGGTAGATTGTTTCAATAAAGTAGTTGAACTCTAGCTCAATACATGCATTGTTTTAGGTAATAACTTTGCTTAATGTAAAGGTCAGTAACCCAAAGTGCAATAGGCTACAGACAAGACACTAATGTTTTTATATAACAGATATGCTCCAAAACAATGCAATGTGTCCTCTCACTCCATACAATAGGCTAGGCGACAGTCAGTGCCTCACTCTGCATTTGCATGGAGAGCAGGAGACCATGGAAGGGCTGAGCCCAGCAGGACTTATATAATAAAACAATAGGAAGTTAGCTGTAACCCTCCTCTATAGAAACATAGTTAGTGTAACCCTCCTCTATAGAAACATAGTTAGTGTAACCCTCCTCTATAGAAACATAGTTAGTGTAACCCTCCTCTATAGAAACATGGTTAGTGCTCTGGTTCTCAGCACAGCTACGCAGACTACAGCTGGACGAGCAGCGTAGTGACAGTCAGCTAGCGGCAGCAGCGAGCTAACCCTGCTAGCTAACTCACTAGCATGTCCTGACAGCAGACAGTCATAGGACAGTCATAGGTTCTACCCTTTCCGGCCATAGGTAGCGCTATGATTCGCTATGATTCGCGATGCCTACACCGGCCGCAAGACAGCGTGGCGTGCGTCAACAGGAAGTAGGTTTGTTATGAAAAAAAATAATAATAATAAAAAAAAAAACGATGACGAATCGATAATGGCATTCGTCGCCAACGAATTTCGTTATCGATTATTATCGATTTAATCGATTCGTTGTTGCAGCCCTACTAGTGCCCCTGATAACCACCAGTAGAAACCCCAGTGTTTCCCCTAGGTTTGCTGCCTTGGGGGGGTGGCATGGACCCCCCCCCCCCCTGCCTCATACCAGCGTCATGTCCAGGGGTGTACTTGTACATTAAGCCGCCTCACGCTACGGAAACAGGAGATAGGCTCCTGCCCTATGGGCCATTTGGCTCCAGAACCATCGGTTCTCAAGGCTACTTACTTGTGGTCTTGACTACCTGTCCACTTTCTCACCTGGTTCTTGCTGTCTCTCTCTGGTGTGCCGACACCATCTTGCTCTCTCTCCTTCTCTCCCTCCCTATCCTCCTCTCTCCCTTTTGCTGTCAACCAAAAGGTAAACAAAACAGCCAGAGTATTTATAATCTAATACATTGATCAATCAATAATCAATTTATAACATAATTATAATTGAATATTGGATTGCAGTGGGCAATGCAGTCAGATAATGTCATTTTGACTTTACTCTCACCTGAAAAGAAATCGTATGTCCAACTATAAAAAACAGACATATCCAATGCTTCAATCCACTGTCCATGTAGCCTACTGTAAATATGCCATTATGGTATTACCATGAAGCCCAACTCTAGCAGAATAAGAAAGATAGTATATCTACTTTAAGTAAAATAATAAAGTGCCTCCAGTTAGCTCTTTAGCTGGCAAGTGTGCAAGGAGACTAGCTCATCTCATCCCCTCTGAGCTAGCTAGCTTGCTAGTTCTTTGACACTATTTACACTATGGAACTATAGTCAGACACTTTCTAGTCACGATAATAACGACCAATTTTAACCAACTTTCTCTGTCAGAACACTCAGCAATTATGAATGAATGAATGAATGGTCTTTATTGTCATTGCTACAGTACAGGTACCAAACAACGAAATTTAGGAGGGGTGGCTCCCCTGGTGTTAGGAAAGAGAAAAAAAACACTTTTAAAAAAAATCACAAGAAGGGAAGGAGCTGGTTTACATAAATAAAGGCTATGTACACTATCCACCAGTGGAGGCTCCTCCATAGAGGTGGAGGAGGCCTGGCCTCCCCAATAATTTGAGAGAAGAGAGATTTAAAAAAGCAATAATTATATTTTTTATTTTTTATTTATTTAACAAAAAACATGTATTTTTATTTTTTATATTAATATTATTTATTAATATTATTTCCGTTTTGTTCATAAATCTTTTTCATGGCTAAAACCCAATATTGCAATTGTAAAGCACCTACAGGCCAGAATCCCTATCCGTTTCTATTACTCATACACGCGTGTGGCGGAAAAAGGTACTACACGGAGGCCAGGCCTCCTGTCGGAAAGTGGTTTCTCATAGAAGTCAATGTAATGCAATTTTTTTCATGGCAATATGTGATTGGCCAAATCACTGAAAATGGGTGGGCACAGGAGGCCTGGCCTCCGTGTAGTACCCTTTTCCGCCACACGCGTGTATGAGTGCTGTTCTGCAGGATAACTATTAGAAATGGATGAAGTATTGTTCTGAATTGTATGTTGTGTGTCTGATTGACATAGTGTTTGAGTGCTTTTGACATGTCATTGATTGTATGTAGTATGTTGTGGTGAATGTTGTGAGCCTGAGCAGAAGGGACAATAGCTGCTGCAGGCGGACCAGAGATTCATGCCAATTGTTTTGTTTATTTGATGACCCATTGTGCAGGCAATAAAAGCTGCTTCATCCACCATCCTGAGAGTGTCCCAATCCCTTCAGTACCGCCAAACACAAATTAATAATTTTTAACAAAGACAGATAAGAAGAACAGGGAACATTCCATCGCGAGTGAAGCGAGCAAGCGGAAAAAATGTTGGCCTCCTCAATTCTGGAAGTCACCAGCCTCCACTGCTATCCACTGTACTATACTGTACAGATAGACGATAGAGAATTATATTTGCTAACGTTTCAACTTGCTTACTTTCAATCTGCAGACATCACAGCCGGCAAAAACACTCGCGTCTCGAGCGCACACTCTCGCGTCTCGAGCGCAAATCTTGTATTATTCTCCAGCGCTGGCACAGCGCGAAGTGTGGAGATAGGTCTGGCTACGCGAGACTACGGCGGACTAACGTTACCAACGAGCCTATGGGCTTGCCACTCGCCAGATTCGGGTTGGGTGCGTTTAAAAAACGTGGATATTTTAGCCTGCTTGTCAGATGTTTGGTGTCTACGTCCGTAATAATTCCTCTTTCTTGGGGGGGCGGGGGGTTCCGTTGGGAGGGCGGCCCGCCCCCCCAAGGCAATGGTAGGGGAAACACTGAACCCTGTAGTTACCTAGTGGCCATCTACCCCTCTCTCTACCCCTCTCTACCTCTCTCTACCCCTCTCTCTACCTCTCTCTACCCCTCTCTACCCCTCTCTACCCCTCTCTCTCTCCCTCTCTCTCTCCCTCTCTCTCTCCCTCTCTACCCCTCTCTACCCCTCTCTACCCCTCTCTACCCCTCTCTACCCCTCTCTCTCCCTCTCTCTCCCTCTCTACCCCTCTCTACCCCTCTCTCTCCCTCTCTCTCCCCCTCTCTCCCTCTCTACTCCTCTCTACCCCTCTCTACCCCTCTCTACTCCTCTCTACTCCCCTCTACTCCTCTCTACTCCTCTCTACTCCTCTCTACCCCTCTCTACCCGTCTCTTCTCCTCTCTACTCCTCTCTACTCCTCTCTACTCCTCTCTACTCCTCTCTACCCCTCTCTTCTCCTCTCTACTCCTCTCTAGATGTGTCTGGTGTTGGTTGGGCATGTCTATGCATGAGCAGGTGTTGCTGGGTGAAAACTCTGATGTGATCTCAACATACTAGCAGCCTAGCTCCAAACACCCAAACACCACCCACGACACCACCCAGGCCATCACAGCAGCCTTCTCTCTACCAGAACCAGAATAATATTAAAAAGGTAAGTAAGTAAGTAAGTAAAACTTTATTTATATAGCACCTTTCATACAAGAAATGCAGCTCAAAGTGCTTTACAACAGGAATAAGAACATAAAGTGAATATAAAAACATATATAAAAACATATACATGCATAGAATGAATATAAAAGCAGGGGAAAACACTAAAAAGAGAGACTGTGATTGTTTCCGATCTTCACACCAACTTAAATCCTTTGCCTATGAAAATATTTACAACCACTTGCCTAATGGCAGGACTGGGCTTTATTTTATTTCCACACCAATTTAAGTCTTTCGCCTATGAAAATATTTACTACCACTTGCCTAATGGCAAGATTGGGCTTTATTTTATTTCCACACCAATTTAAGTCTTTCGCCTATGAAAATATTTACTACCACTTGCCTAATGGCAAGACTGGGCTTTATTTTATTTCCACACCAACTTAAATCCTTTGCCTATGAAAATATTTACTACCACTTGCCTAATGGCAAGACTGGGCTTTATTTTATTTCCACACCAGCTTAAATCCTTTGCTTTCAACTAGTCAGTCTGTGTACGTGAATATAAGAGCAGGGGAAAACAGTAAAAAGAAAAGGTAAAGAAAATACAATAAAAATTTATTTAAAAAAGGGCATTTAAAGTGCAGTAGCTGGCAAATGAGCAGTAGGCAGGTGCAGATGAGCTAGTTGAAGGCTATATTGAAGAAGTGCATTTTTAGCTTTCTTTTAAAAATATTTAGTGAGCTGGCTTCCCTGATCTCTAAAGGTAATGTGTTCCAAAGCTTTGGGGCATAGTTGGCAAAAACTGCGCTCCCGATCTTCTTCTGACTATTGCTGGGAACCTCTAATAAACCTGCGATAGATGATCTTAGTGTTCTTGAGGGCACATAATTGGCAAGGGAATTAGCAATGTACTTTGGGCCTCGCCCATTAAGGGCTTTGTATATAAGGAGGAGGACCTTAAAATCAACCCTACATGTTACTGGCAGCCAGTGCAGAGTAGCTAGGACCGGAGTAATGTGCTCTCTCCTCTTGGTTCTAGTTAGAAGTCGAGCTGCAGAGTTTTGAATGAGCTGAAGTCTTGCAGTAGTTTTTTTAGGTAGGCCAGTAAAAAGTGCGTTACAGTAATCGAGCCGGCTTGAGACAAAGGCATGAATCAGTTTTTCAGCATCTTTTTGGTTTATAAGTGGTCTTACTTTAGCAATGTTTCTACTTTCTAAGTAGGGCTGCAACTAACGATTATTTTGGTAGTCGACTAATCTGTCGATTATTTTTCCAATTAGTCATGTGGCTTTTTGCTGCGCGTAAATGGCGACGCAGAAGCATAAATACGGCTTAACTAGCTATCTAACCTAACGTTACGCCAAGCTACAGCTGCTCACAGAGCTAGTTGATTGGCTAGCTAGCATTGCTGGCTAGACTACAGACAGCTCACGTTAGTAGGCTACGCTTGGCGCTGTTTATCTTACAGACAGCTCGCTGGTGGACTCAACATAATTGAAATAGCATTCACTTATCAAGCATCATTCATGATCATCCACCATGACTACCTGGTATTTTAATAGCGACCACCCCTCACTTCATTTCATCTCGCGTTCTCCTGGCTTCAACATGGAAAACCCCTGCTACGTAACGTTACATACAAGCGCCTCTGTCTGTCACACGCGTGCCACAGGGCAAATAAATTAATAGCACAAACGCTCATAGCATGTACAGCCCTGTCCATGAGACGTTGTTTTCCAACATGTAACAGTAAAGCTAACATAAACATTACGACCCTAACAATATAACGTTAGCCAGTTGGCTAACAACGTTAGCTAAAACTTACCCAGCTGATTCTTGCATGGCTCCCGTAAAAAAATAAAAAAAAATAAAAAAAAAAATTTTATTTTTTTTATTTTATACGATTAGTCGACACTAAAATTCCATGTCGACAAGTTTTTATAATCGACATCGTCGATTATGTCGACTAATCGTTGCAGCCCTATTTCTAAGGTTAAAGAATTATGTTTTCGGCACCTTGTTAATATGGGACTTGAATAGAGATGCTCCGATCTGATCGGCGCCGATCGGTATCGGCCGATATGGCCTTGATCGGTTTTGATCGGAGTTCTCAAAACGGCCGATCAAACACGACCGATCAGTTTACAAAATGGCGTCGCCAGTCTGGAAATATTACACAGTGTCGGAAAGAGACAACAAATATGCCGTTTGTAATGTCTGCTCAAAAGAAATACCTCGCGGAGGAACGCACGCAAGGTCTTTCAATACCACGAATATAATACGGCATTTGCTGCGTTCGTTGATTCGCTCCGAGAGCGCCGAAGCGCACACTGGGCTCGACGTCATAAAGGGACCGAGTGCTTTGATTGGACGAGAGGCGTTCCACGAGTGCTGGTCAGAGTTCCAGCGCGACTTCACGAGCGTAGTGTAGGTAGTGTTCAGCGACGTCATGTGACCCAGCGAGCAGGAAGTCACTAAGCTAGACTAAGGCCCATAGCAACAACAACTATTAGCGCGCGAGTTTTAGGTCTTCCTCTGTGCACCTTGCACAAGTGTAGATAGCGAGTGACTTTTCAGCATAGCAGGACATATTTTAGATGATAAGAGGAACAGGCTGAGTGCCAAAAACGCTGAGATGCTTGTATTTCTCAAGGCTAATCTTTATTTATTTTATTTATGGACTTTATTGTCATTATCTTATTATTAATTTTTAATTATAATAATTATATATAATAATAATTATTATTATTATTATTATTATTATTATTATTATTATTATAATCATTATAAATAATTATTAATCTGCCAGTGATGCTGCTTAAGAAGTAAGGTTTGAGTCTGAAATCTCCTTAGGTGCAATGTTTTGTTTTTTTTGTTTTATTGATTATTGCTGACTTGCTGTCTTATCTCCTCCTAAATATGACTTATTTTATATTTGGCTATAGCCTGTTTATGTTGCAGTTTAGTTTGGGTATGTTTATTGTTCCTCAGGAAAGCTACTGTATACTATAAGCTCCAAGTTCTCTAAGAGCCCCTAGTTCCTCTCATTCGAGTGGAATGTTGCACATTTGATGTGACAGTGTACATTTTATTTATTATTATTTTTATTTTCACATTGTATTTGTTTTTCCTGAAGTAAGCTACAGGTGGTTGTGAATTCAATAAAACAGATGGTTGTCAATTCATGATACTTTCTCATCTCCTAATTTCATTTGAATACTTAATATACAATGTCAATGGTGTTAAGAATAATTAAAAACATAAATAATGCTACACAATAAATAGAATGCTTCAATTGCCATTTTCGACGCTGTGATCGGTGATCGGTGATATCGGATCGGCAGATCACTGATTCCAGTGATCGATGATCGGTGATCGGCACCAAAAACCCTGATCGGAGCATCTCTAGACTTGAAGCTTAGGTCTGAGTCGAAAATAACACCTAGCAGAAATGTACAGTTGCGTGTCATCGGCATAGCTGTGGAAACATACGTTGTGCTCTCTAATGATGTCCCCGAGTGGTAACATGTATAGTGAGAATAGTAGTGGATAGTGTTGTTCCGATACCATTTTTTGATCCCGATACCGATACCGATACCTGACCGTGCAGTACTTGCCGATACCGAGTACCGATCCGATACCACGGCGTTTGAAAAAACAAAACAAAAAAAGCCGCATACTCACCTCGATGTAAAATTATTACTAACACTTAGTCTGGCACTGCTCAAAACCTTTGTAAAACTCGTAAAGTTTTTGTAAAACTTAAGTAAATAAATAAATAAATAAATAAAATTAAAAAAATTACGTTTTTGTAAAGTACTCGCCGATACCGATACCAGCATTTTTGTGCGTATCGGTGGCCATGCCGATACTAGTATCGGTATCGGAACAACACTAGTAGTGGAGCAAGGCAGCTCCCTTGTGCGACTCCGAAGTCGCTGTCATATTTCTCAGACACATGATCTCCAAGCTTGACATAGAACTTTCTCCCTGTAATGTATGTTCTGAACCAATTTAACACGCTGCCAGAAAGACCAACTAACTCTTCAAGACGATTGATTAGGATATCATGGTCGATCGTATCGAACGCTGCACTTAGATCTAATAGGACGAGAATTGAGACCTTATTAGCATCAAAGTTTAGTCTGAGATCACTCACTATTTTAGTAAGAGCAGTTTCAGTGCTGTGATATGTTCTAAAACCTGATTGAAATTCCTCCATGACATTATTTTCTTTGAGAAAGGAGTTTATTTGTAGTGAAACTTCCTTCTCAAGTATCTTACTAATGAATGTGAGGTTGGATATCGGTCTGTAGTTTTTCAGTGGATCGGCGTCGAGGTTGGGTTTCTTTAAAATAGCGGTCTTACAACAGCTGTTTTGTAGGCATCTGGGAAGATGCCTGTTTGAAGTGACGTATTTATGATCTTCAGCACATGATTTGAGACACTATCAAACACCCGCTTGAAGAATGCTGTTGGTATAGGGTCAAGGCAGGAGGTGGAGGAATTAGATTTAGAGACTGTGTTACAGAGGTCCAGTAGTGTAATACAGGTGAATTCACTCATAGTTGCTGCTTTTGTTTTCCTGAGGTCGACTATGTTTGCGTCAGGGGTGATGCTGGCTCTAATAGATGTTATTTTATTATTAAAGAACAGTGCAAGTTCTTCACATTTTGTTGCTGACGGCTGCGGAGGGGGGGGGGGGCAGTGTTGATGAGCTTGTCAATAGTAGAGAATAACACTCTAGAGTTACTAGCGTTTTCTGTAATAATCATGGAGAAGTAATCCTTTCTAGCAAGGCGTATTGTTTTGTTGTAGGCAGTCATTGTGTCTTTGTAAATATCACAGTGGACTGTGAGCCTAGTCTTCCTCCATTTTCTTTCAGCTGCCCGACATTTCCTCTTGCTGTCATTAACACTGGTATTGCTCAACCAAGGGGAGATTCTATCAGTTGCCCGCTTCCTAACCTTTAGGGGTGCAGCAATATCTAACATAGTTGATAGTGTACTGTGTAAATGTAGGGCCTTCTCATGTAAAGAGTATTCGTCACTGCATGGCTCAATTGATCTCATAATGTTAGAAAACTGTGTTTCAGCATTGGTGTCTAAGAGTCTTTTTTGAACTACCGTTTGTATTCTAGTCTTTGTTAAGATTAGGTTAGTATCAAAAAACACACAGTAATGGTCAGAGATAGCAGGCATTTCATGTACTGATACGTTATCAATGTTCAGCCCTGTTGTTATTACCAAGTCCAGGGTGTTGCCATGTTGATGCGTAGCATGGTGTATGTGTTGTGTAAGTCCAAAACTGTCCAGTAGGTTCAAGAGCTCTATGCTTTTGGGGTCATCCTTCTTATTAATATGAATGTTCAAATCTCCATTCAAGATTAATCTATCAAATCTAGTGACGACAATTGAGATCAGTTCTGAAAATTCTTGCAGGAATACTGATAATGAGCATCTTGGTGGTCAATATACTGTAATGATAAGGACTGGTATTTCTGCTTTGAGCTCAAGAACATAATATTCGAATGATGTGACTTCACCCAGGCCAATGTCCTTGAAAACAAGTTTAGCTGAATAAATAGCTGCAATGCCTCCTCCTTTCTTGTTTTGTCTAATTGACTGCTGATAATTATAGTTTGGGGGGCAAGTTTGAAAAAGGTGAGCTGTTTGTCCTCAGTGGCTACTGAGTCTAGGGATAACTGTAAACTGAGGTCTAACAATAATACACAATAATCAATAAATCACAATAAACATATTCATTCTTCTTACAAAATGTCTTATTGTAACGTTACTTAATCTAATTCCCCAAATGTAGAAAGTTACAATCTAAAGTTACGATCTAATTCCCAAATCCCACACACACAACATCCTATCATTACTACAGCTGGTTCTCCTTCCTCCATCCCATAAATCTCTCTCTACAATGACGTCCCGGCCGGTTGCCGTCACCATGGTAACTGGGGCTGTAAAAGAGATATGTGTGCGGTAGCTCAAGCCACTGGGCTAGCTAGCTATCCTTACCTAGTTTAACCAACTAGCTATCCTTACCTAGTTTAACCACATCCTATGCGCCACACGTAGCACTAACAATGGTGTAACAACGATTAGGGATGCACGATATTATCGGCACCGATATTTATCGGCCCGATATTGGGGAATTAATGTTTATCGGTATCGGTATTTATTATAAAATTTAGCCGATATTTAACCGATAATATGAAGCCGGAAATATTTCTGCTTCCGGTTTCCGGTTTCCGCGCTCTGCTTCCGGTTTCCGCGCTCAGGCACGCAGTTTGTATAGACGAGACGCGAGCGAAACATGCCTTCCCCGGTGTGGACATTCTTCACAATTTCTAAGGCAGATATTGCGTTTGCAATTTGCAATACATGTTCAACAAAAGTTCGGAGAGGAGGGCAAAGGTCTACGAGTTACAACACAACGAATCTAATAAGTCACCTGAAGAATCACCATTGCAAGCACGCTGTATGGAAGGAATATCAAGCACTCGTTGTAGCAGAACACGGTAGCCTAGCCGCGAAAAAAAAGCCATTGTGGATTTCATGAACTTACATTTAATGAATATACATGTAAACATACTGTATACTGTCTAAAGCTATGGTTAACATATACATGTAAACATGCAGTATACTGTCTAAAGCTATGGTTAACATACATGACATGTAAACATACAGTATACTGTCTAAAGCTATGGTTAACATATACATGTAAACATGCAGTATACTGTCTAAAGCTATGGTTAACATGTACATGTAAACATACAGTCTACTGTCTAAAGCTATGGTTAACATATACATGTAAACATACAGTCTACTGTCTAAAGCTATGGTTAACATATACATGTAAACATACAGTATACTGTCTAAAGCTACGGTTAACATAAGATCTTTATGAACTTTGGCTAAAAAAAGCATTGTGCACTGTCTATAACAGATTCTGTTTGTTAGAGGAAATAATAAATGAACATTTGAAGAGTCAGAAGTGTTCTCTTTGTTGTGTTAACAATAGTGATGTAAGTTAGATTTGGTGAGATCACTATGGAATATTAAATCATCAATCTTTGCTCACTACATAGCCTTTCTTACCTTCAGGTGTGCATGAACTACAGGTTATCAACTGTGAAATTATATCTGAATGGTCTTTATTGTCATTGATATAGTACAGGTACCAAACAACGAAATTTGGGAGGGGGGCTCCCCTGGTGATAGGAAAGAAAAAATTAAATAATAATAATAATATCGGTATCGGTTATCGGCCATGAGAAGCGGGTAAATATCGGTATCGGTATCGGTTGGAAAAAATGCATATCGTGCATCCCTAACAACGATGTAGCGTGTAAGTAGCGCTGGCCCTGACCTTAACACACATGATTACCTCCAAAACAGGCTGGTTTACCTGGGGTTGTAGCTAGCTGCTAGCTTCCTGGAGCTAACAGTCATTTCAACAGCAGCGGAGGAGTTTAGCTGACAGAGCAGACAGGAAGATGTTAGCTTGTGCGTCATGATTTGGGAGGTAGACCAACCCCCACCCCACCCCCAAAGAAAAATATATCTCTACATTCATGTGGATGACCTCTTTTGAGGCGGTAAAAAAACTGCAAATTTCGCCGAAAGGTGACTAGTTCACTTCACACCTCTGAGAGAACGACTTGACTTGAGACCGTTTTGCCTGAGACGTTTAAGAGAAGTAGAGATTTTATTTTCTGTTAGGTTCTTCTAAGGTACATATAACAGATACGCCCACCACAGAGACAGACACATCGCTATGGAAACATGGCTACACTCCGCAGAGAAGAAGAAAGAGGAGTAGAACACTGGTAGGAGGAGGAGAGACTAAAATAAGTGATTAATCTGCTGCCTGCCTCTTATGAATTCAGTCGGTGGTGCTGCTTGACTGGTCATAACTCAGGTGCATCCTGGGATTAGAGGAAGTGACATATAGACACGCCCCCCAGGTGGCTTTAGTAGCCCCCAGCGAGGTATACGCTCTGTCCATCTCCTCACGCTGGCTGGCGGTCTGGGGAGTGGAGGGCTCATCTCTCCATCTCTCACCCCGCCTCTGGAACTCTCTCTCTCCCTCAGCCACTGGTAGGGCTTTCACACCGGCAAAGCAAGTCTGGAACCGGCCGGCGCGTTCAGACCGAAGCTCAATTGGTTCGGAACCTGAAAAGTTGGTTCGCAGCGGGCACCAAAAAATAGTGGTTCTCAAGCGCGAACCAAAACGTAGAACAGTCACGTCGTCAGTGGGTGTGTCCTATTCTAGGCTGCAGAGACCAGCAAGGAGGAAGTAGACAAAATGTAATCTAATCTAAATCTAATCATTAGTGATCAAAAACAATATCAAAAGTGTCATTATTCTCTCTATCTTCCTCACATGCTCAGCAAACACACACACGCACATGCGCGCGGACATGCGCGAACGCGAATTTCGTAAGCCATTTCTATTCCAGTAATGGAGCAGCTCAGTGTTTCCTCTACATGCATTTATTGGTGGCGGGCCGCCACGAATGAATTTCCTCCGCCACGAATTGATTCAGTCCACAAAAAAAAAAAAAAAGCTAAAAAAAAAAAAAAAAAACTGATTAAAATATGTCTGATCCTAGATCAGCGCTATAATGGATGTTGACTAAAAGTGCACCTAAATCTACGCCCATCTCTCTCTAACCGCTGATCCAAAATCAGATTAATGACATTCAGTTGACGACGTGACACAAGGGCTCCTGATTGGTCTAAATGTGAACTGTGGTATTATTGTTATTGTGTACAGGCCACCGTAGTGACATCAGGGGGGTATTCCATCAACATCGCTAAAGGGAAAATCCAGGTTTAGTCTGATAAATCTCGCGAGAGTTCTTAAAAATATCCAGGCATATTCTGATAGGTCTCACGAGAGTTATCAAAAATAAGCCAGGATTTTCCTTTAGCGACGTTGATGGAATACCCCCCAGGTCAGGTGGGCAGGTTACGACGAGACAACAAGAGACCGGTATTGTAGAGCTTACAGAGCGAGTTAAAATAAAGACACTTACATTGAAATACAGAAGGACTCACGTGTATGTTTAATAGAATAACACGACATGGTGTCAGAAGTCCTGTAAGTGAGTGTTAAGAGTTAGATCGGCCGACAAGTGTCATTTGAGCTCGTGACGGTGAGAAGGGAGAAGAAAAGATGGATGCTAATGCTAACGCGGGAGCAGCTGCAGTCCAGAGAACGGCGCCAGTTTCAAGTGCTACGTTAGCAGACTTTAGCAAGTCAAAAAACGATTCTTATGTGCCGTCACTTTAGCAACGACACAGTATTGTCAAGGGGAAAAGAAGGGGAGACGATTTTTTTATTGACAACGGAATTACATGCTGGAAAAACATGCAGCTAAAATTCAGGGAACATTTGGACAATAAGAGACACACTGGAGAAGTACGGGAAAACAGGGCTCATGTGGGTCTCATCAAAGGTAAGAGTTTGTTTTCTTTAACTCAGCTGATACTCAGCTGTTTACCGAATGCTCCATCTGACTGTGATTTTACTTCTGTAATGTGGTGGGTTGACATAATTCACGCACGGAACTATAGGTTGAGACTATTGTTCCGTCCGTAGTACCCAAGTTGTTTAGACTGTTCTATTTACTGCTTGAGTGTGTTGTTGACAATCGTTCATGTCCTTCATTAAACGTTTAGCTTTGTCATTTGATACGCCGCCTACGACTACCATCTCTCTGCACTACAGTAAACAGTTAGTCAGTAACGTTAGCCGCTTTTGTGCTCATGTAGGCCTACTTCGTATTATATTATAGCTGATGATCTTTGTGTGTGTGTATGTGACTGTCAGTCACAAGTTTATATTCTGTATAGGGATGCACCGAAATGAAAATTCTTGGCCGAGGCCGAAGCCGAATTTAAGGAAACACTTGGCCGAATACCGAATACCGAATGTGTATCGGCAGTTTTTAATTTTATCATTGCATAAACTAAATACATTTTGCTTTTTATTCATGCTTCTCAAAGAAAGAAATTGAGATTGAAAAAAATTAACTTTTATTGAACATTCCAGCAGACATCAGTCTATACCAACAAAGCACAATAAATAAAATAAATCAGTCAAATTAAATGTTTTTGTTTTCCCTGAATAGCTGCTGAAAGAAAATCTTTGTAGGCCTACAACAAAAAAGTGCATTGGGATAAAAGTGCTTTGAGCCTACTTTTTACTAGGCTACTTCTTTTCGTAAAAGACCATATTTAACATTTTAACAAAATGTTTTAAACTTTTTTCATTTTAACAAAACATTAGAAAACAAACAAACAACATTATGCCTATACTTGACTGACTGCTCAAATTAAATCTGTGTATAACGTATGTATATAACTTATGTATGTGTAGCTTGTCAGTTATGGCATGTCAGTTACACAATATATAACAAAAATGTGCATAGGGATAAATAAAACAAATGAATAACTGGCTGCCCTTTAAAACAATATAAGCCTACTTATTCAGGAAAAGTGGCAGGTTCATCGATGCCCAAACTGCTGAAGGCTCTGGCCAAGGAATGGGCTGCAAATCTAACGTTGGTATCAACTCAAACAATCCAGACAAAAAATCTAAATATTTAAGTCCATATGTAAATAAAGTTATGTGTAATAAAGTGGAATGAAACAGGGAAAAAGTATTGAACACTAGATGAAAAAAGGGCGCTTGTGACTTTAAAAAGTAATGGCGATTAGCGATGTTTAGCTTAGCCAGTTGAACAGAAGTAACTTCACTTTTAACATTACTTCCCGGGGTCGTAGAGGGCCTGATGACCTAAGGACCTGACCGTGATGACCTAAGGACCTTATCCAGCATAGTCTTGTGTTTCTACCCCGGGCATAGCCGGTGTTATTCACGGACAAACAACTCGTTATACGTTCGATTTGGGCTCTTCGTCTCATTCGCCGAGCAGCATGGGATGCTTACACTGTTTGATTGCGTCATCAAAACACGCACACTATTCGGTTGTAAACATTCGGTGTTTTCACACATTCGGCCGAATACCGAATGTGCTTTATTTTGCGATATTCGGCCGAATACATTCGGTGGCCGAATGTTCGGTGCATCCCTAATTCTGTATATTCATTTTTTTTTTTTTTGGGCCATCCTCTAGTTTTGGCTGTGATTAGAAAAAAAAAAACAGAAAAAAAAAGAGATCGTTGTTTTGAGCGCGCGTGCGCGTTTCATGCGCGTGCACGCGAAAAAATCGCGCGCGCTGCGTGCGCGGTCACGGCCATCCGCCACCATTGTAAAAATTCCTGGAGGAAACACTGCAGCTGATTAGTAAAAGAACGCATATAGAAAGTGTCTTTTGTTTTGTTTCACAGAAAATTGTGTTTATTTCAGATACTGTAGTAGTGGAAGATATTATCCTCTTTTCCAGTGAAGTAGCTGCCATCTAGTTGTGAATTGTTTTGTTTATCCCGCCCCTTCATCACCCAGCGTTGATGACGCGGATGGTTCAGGTTACACTAGGGATGGACGGTTTTTCGGTTATACCGAAAACCGGGGTTTATAAAAATAGAAACGGTTTTATATCAAAACCGTCTGAAACCGTTTTTTTTTGTTTTTTTTTAAAGAATAAAATAGAATAAGAATAAAACTGGAACATGTCACATGTTTGTCGTGTGTGAAAATAACAATGATACAGTCTGAATCTGCTGCGCAATGAGTGAGAGGTTTGGTCAGTTGTGAAGAATAACTGAGGATTAATATCTAATTGGGATTATATTTAAGGGTAACGAATCACTCTATGGGAAAGATAGTTGCCTTCAGTTATTGGTAGATAGGAAAGGTTTTTTACAATTACTCGCTTACATTTAATAAGATCATTTTCGCTGCTCTCTGTAAAGCGCATTGGGTCACTTTTGTGAGAAATGCGCTATAGAAATAAAATGTGATTTGATTTGATATCAATCAATCAATCAAACTTTATTTATGTTCTATAGCACAAATCATGCATTGAATGTAACTCCAAGTGCAGTATTTACTAAACCACAATATAATAAAACAAGAGCTATACGGATCAAGAGTGTTTGTGCACAGCGCCACTGTGTGTGAAGGCGCTACTGAAAGTGATGACAGAACGCATGTCTCAGAAGATACGCGGTCACTTAGTGACGCAAAGGTAGTTCTGTATTTATCTCTATCTGTATTAATTATTTTGAAAGCTCTATTTTGACAGCTCTACCATGGGCACTTTTATTTTGATGGGGCATTCTTTGTTGATTGACTTACGACAGTTCAGGACGAGTCAGTCTCGCGGCATGTGGTTTTTATGAAAAGCTTTAAGTATGTTCACTGCATAATTCTAAGTCTAATATGTCAGTGATTATTGAGCAGTATTCAAATATTTAAATAAATTGAGCAGCAGCTGAAACTTTGTCTAAGAACCAAGATATTGAGAAAGCAGTTCATTCAATGAAGACGCTGTTCCAAGAGATGATCTTCCGTGCAGGCGTGCACCCTGGATCAGCGGAGCTGGTGTGTTAAGTGTTCATGTGTTTTCTTGTATGGTGTAGCTTACAAAAGTCTGCCTTTCCACTTATATTTGTGAAACTAAGTAGCCTAAATGTGTTGCGACTGTGCTTACGGTGTTTTAATGGTGTTCGACATGAGTGTATTGTAGCAGTAGGGCTCAATTATTTGAAATTGGCGCTCTTTTTATTTATTTATTTTTTACATTTTTTTATTT
>NC_137674.1:88398456-88403456 GCF_963989245.1 Nansenia antarctica | reverse complement strand
GAAACCCATATTCTTATTGAGACCTGCTCTCATGGCCTTAGTAAGTAAGTAAGTAAAGCTGTATAGCACCTTTCAAACAAGAAACGCAGCTCAGAGTGCTTTACAACAGGAATAAGAACATAAAGTGAATATAAAAAGATATACAATATGCAATATAAAACATATACAAGCATGGAATGAATATAAAAGCAGGGGAGCTGAGAGGATAAGTTAGCCAGCCCCCTGAGAAGAGCGTTCCACACCAGGATCCTAGCCCTAACCCTTTTATAGCCTCGCAGAATAAAACAAACATGATAACGACCAGGCAACAGACAGAGACTGTAGGAAGTGACCAGGCCTGACTGTTAACATCGCCCACGTGCACCAGAGAGAGACGGCGTTGCCCTTGAACTTAATTACTACCTGGCGCATGCGCCCGCAGACCTAGCAGTGATCTGGCTTATCTATAAGCCCCTCCCCTCCCCTCCTCCCCTCCTCCCCTCCCTAAGCTCAAACAAAGTCAGTCTAGAGTGTGGTGGTGGTGGTGGTGGTCAATGAACTGGATGTCACAGAACAGCAGCCACGCTAGGAGATCAACACCAGATTAGCCTTACTGCTGACTGCTTTTTGAAAATCAAAACAGAAATCTGAAATCAAACAGGCCCCAACAAACCCTTAAAATATTTAAATCTTAAGCTAAAAACCTTCATGTTTTGCAGCAGTTATGATTAAACACAAACACTTCTATCCATGTCTTTTTTTTCCCATTAACTATTGTCTTATTAAATGTTTTATCTATTTACTTCTTATATTTATTATTATATCATTTTTATTTTCCTACTATGCTCCTCTTGCTGTATATTCTTATGATGTATGTAAGTACTTTGAATTGTGCTACACAAATAAACTGAGTGTGTGTGTGTGTGTGTGTGTGTGTGTGTGTATGTATGTGTGTGTGTATGTGTGTGAGAGAGAGAGTCTGTGTGTGTGTGTGTGTGTGTGTGTGTGTGTGTGTGTGTGTGTGTGTGTGTGTGTGTGTGTGTGTGTGTGTGTGTGTGTGTGTGTGTGTGTGTGTGTGTGTGAGAGAGAGAGAGAGAGAGAGAGAGAGAGATCTATGATGAGTGGTAGCGGTACTTCTACAACCACCATCGTCAACAACAACAGCCCAGGTCAATCATGCACAGTCTCGACATCACACACACCACCACGGCCTTCAATCACACAGAGCTCTTAACATTACAGAGTCACCACCACTGTCCTCAGAACCCAGTGCGGACTTATATAGCACTTTTCTAGACACTCAAAGACGCTTTACAAACTGAAAAGATCGAGTAGTAATAATAAAAAGAAACAAAAGATAAATAAAAGAAAGTATAGGGGCTTAATTCATTTTTAGATTAATCTAATCCAAGTGTGTTTGTAGGACAACCTACTCTTACTGCAATTAGCCTACACCTAGATTTACACCAATTACACCAATTACACCTAGATTTTGGGCGGAGAAGCGGTGAACAAGCTACGCCAGCGTCCTCTCTCAACCGGCATTTTTTGGTGGCTAATGGGGATACAAACAAACAAACAAACACACACAAACAAACACACTCTCTCGATCCAGCCTAACAACAATGATGACGCAGGCGGCCAGGCTCTCATTGTGCAGGTGAGGATTCACAGGTTCAGGCAGCAACATCCTGTTAATACAGCCAGGGAACGACTGACTTCCATTGTACAGGCCGGCTCTCTGACTCCTCAGGGTCAAAGGTCAAAGTGACCTTATTTGCATAAAAGCAGCTTTCTACAAACAGGCTATAGCCTCATTTATAAGATTTACAATCACAACATTGGAGGATCCACATTGGGTCAACTTTGATTTCCAGAAAGGTAACGGCCGGTCATTCTGACCCATCAATCAATCAAATATTATATATTATTATATATATACCGGTACATATATATATATATAACATATATATATGTTATAGCATGTTTTTTGCCACATAAAGGTGCTTAACAGATCCAACAATCACATTAGGCTATATGCTGACATCTTCTCCCGTGGGATAGCCTAATGTATGCCAACTGTCAAAAGGGGCAAGATTAATTAGTTGATTGGAAATTACCCTGTAATTACCCCATATTATGCATAATATCACCTGCAGATAGGGATGCTCCGATCTGGATTTTTGGGGCCGATACCGATCACCGATTTTTTTCCTCAAGATCAACCGATACCGATACCGATACCGATTTTTTTTAAAATACATAACTGTAGGCCTACTGACTGGATAGCCTACATATTTTTTGCTTTTTAGACAAAAGTTTTGATCCATTAGGCACCAAGCAAACGCAGACCCATTTTTATGGCATAGTAAAAGTCTGGCCCATCACCCAGTTAGGGCCTGAAGCCCAAGTCAGTCGATATGGCTGTATAAAAGACATCATAAACGTGGCCTTCATGGTTTACATACTGTTACGTCCTCCTATGTTTTCTGTTCAGTTATCTGTCTTCCCCAGAAAAAAGAAGGAGAAAAAAAAAAAAAAAAAAAAGATCGGTTTTTGCGATCGGCCATTTTTGCCGATCACCGATCGAGTCATTTGGAGTGAAATCGGCCGATTTAAATCGGTGGCCGATAAATCGGAGCATCCCTACCTGCAGACACCCAGACAAGCGTGCAGCGCTGTAATCAGACATTCTCCTATGGCTGTAAAACTGATCCCACCTTAATATCTGACTACTAGTGTTCATTTGTTTAACTTGACCCCACCTTAATAACTGACTAGTGTTCATTAGTGTTGCTTCCCCCATTCCCCAGGATCTGAGACAGTGTGAAAAACTGTGTAGGTTTCAGTTTTAAAAACATGTTTTTTTTCCAACTATATTAGTGAGTAGCGACTGCTCAGGTTAGCCATGTTTACTTGTACCGGTACACAACGTCTCGAACATCAAACAGCTTTGTTGCCATGGTAACATGGTATTCTTTGATCATGATGCAGTTGCTTGACCTGCGTATTGCTACACGTTTGTCTGAAGGGAGAAATTCACATTCTGTAACCCTGCTACCTGCTAGGCTAACAAGAGAAACACCCCCACATCCTGTAACACTGCTACCTGCTAACAGACATCAACTGCCCCCCAGCACTACGTCTCCTAAGACACCCGCTTTCCCCTATACTGTGTCCCCTAAGACTTCTACTGCCCCCCTTGTACTGTTTCTCTGTTTCTCCAGTGTCTATATAAAAACAAAACCACAAACAACAACAGTATGATATTTTCGTTTTTTTCCTTCTATCACAGAGACTGCCAATGGCCCCTGGTCTGAGCTAGATTACTCTTCCTGCTACGACTGGTGGACTGATGATTCACTTGCTTAGTCAAATGTATCGATTGTAAGTAGGGCTGGGACGACGCGTCGACTTGCGTAATGTGCGTTGGTGCATCGTAAATAAACAACATGGCTGCGACCAGTGCAAACATGGAGGAGGCAGAGCAGCTAAAAGACTTCGCCCACGATCGTCCAAAGTGTGGGAGTACTTTACAAAAAAAGAAAACAATGTGGTGGTCTGTAAACTGTGCAGAAATTAAATGGCCTATCACAGCAGTACATCTGCAATGAACGAGCACCTCAAGCGAAAGCATCCTGGAGCTCTTTGTGAAGACAGCCGCAAGATAGCACCGTAAGTCACCGTTGTATTTCTGTTCACTTTTCCGGCCGTGTATGAGTGAAAAATTGATAGCTACTAGCTAATGTTACACAAGCAATGTAGCTCACCACAGTTTGTATGTCTTGTCTTCTGGTGTTAGTAACGTTAGCTATGTAGCTGGCTAGCTACGGTAGCCTATTGTCATTGTGGTGCTCGCACCTACTGTACGTTATCTAGCTCGTAGCTCGCATGCTACGTTAGCATCAATTTAGCTAATCATAACATAGCAGCGAGAGTAACGTTAGCTAGCTATGTAGCTACTAGCTAGCTATGTGTTGTGGTGATGGACAGACTTCTAAATGGCCATGTTGGCATTCAAGTTGGCTAAACATAGCAGTGAGGTGGAAATTAAGGGGCCTACACATGATAAGATTTTTTTTTTTTATCGAACAGTAAAAAAAAATATCGTTAGACTAATCGATAAATTAGTCGTTAGACTAATCGAACAAATAATCGCTAGATTAATCGTTAGAAAAATAGTTGTTTGGAACAGCCCTAATTGTAAATCACTTTGGAATAAAGCGTCTGCTAAATGCCAAACATGTAAATGTAAATGTGACAAGAGAAAACACCCCTACATTCTGTAACACAGCTCAAACAGAACAGCCACTGGCCAAACAGACCACAGGACCACATCTGTTTCTCAGTTCTGTTATGAGGTAAAAGCACCTGGAATGGACAAACTAAGACAGCCTACGCCCAGAGGAACCTGACTCTAACATCAGGCTGCGGTGACTGAAAGTAAAGAGAAATGAAGCCAGAAAGCCACTCTACTGTTGAGACAACACAACACATTTGTCCCTTCACAGGTTTTATATGGTTGGTATTTGTTTTATGTTTGTATCTGAAAACAAAATGTAAAAAAACTATATTTAAAATGTTAGGACACCTCACCCGGGAGATGCAAACGTAGTTCTGTCATAATCAAATAGCGATAGATAACGAAGATATACGATACGTCTATGCAACAGCACAATAAGAGGCATTATACAGAACCCGCCCCCCCCCCTTAATGCCCAAGGGCCCCTCCTCAAAACATGTCACACACAGCCTCTTGGCAGCCTTGAAACTGCCAGAGGAGTTGTGAAAGTACAGCTTTTCAGTTTCACACATTTAAAAAAACACTCAGCTGGCCTCTTCAGTTGGTCCCCAGAAGACCAGTACCCTAGTCTACTCTCACCAGCTGTGATATGCATCCGCTCTGAGGGGACATCTTGAGATTAGCTGTTTCACTTTCCTACCCAGGTAGACAGTCAGGGTCCCTCCACTGTGGTTAACTAGACAAGGCTTGTTTGGTTGCATCTCACCTGGATCCCTGA